>NW_028245466.1:0-560000 GCF_964263255.1 Lissotriton vulgaris | reverse complement strand
CTCCCCAAACAAACCACCTCTGACTACCTTAGACCTTGTATATTTACGGAAACATTCTTTCAAAATATAGATACCTCTACATTTAAATGCTAAAAATTGTTATACCAAAATGCAAACTACCTAAATGGCTTGGAAAAAAACATTTTTACACACTGAATATGAGTGAAAGAATAAAAATATAGCGTGGGCCAAAAATAATCAAAAATCTATTCAAATTACACTTAAAAGTTCATGTAATGTTTCAAGAAACTAAAGTAACATTGATAATACAGTTTTGAATGTCAACACACTAAATCGATGAGTTGAGATGCTTTTGGTAGGACTAAGCGCAGGCAAGAATCAAGCTTCGATGCAATCTCTTGCCACAGTTTACACGCTAGTTTAACAAAACTGATTTACAGGTACTGGCGACATTGTAAAATATGTTTATTTCAACATGGTGTAAAAAATACAATGTACCTACCGTTCAGTGTATAAAAAACACGCGTTTTTTTTTATTTTTATTAAAACTGATCCTTTTAGTATAACAAGCAGACACTCAACTGTAGAAAGAAAAAAAAAGAAAAACCTTAAACAGTAGCATGCCACTCATGAGAGTTCCTAAAAACATTGCAGAAATGTTGATATTTAAACAAAGAACTAAGCCCATGTTTGGCTACATTACAAGAAAACGTCACGCCATAACACCACACATTCATATACGTAACACTTGCTGAAGGGATGGTAAGATTGCTATTTTGGTGGCATTGCATACTAGGAAAGTCAAGCCCCCGGCTTGGTTCGTCCACTCACTTTAAATTGCTTTTTTATTTTTTTAAATGTCAAGATCCATAAAAGTTTGCTAACTGAAAGGATGCCGCTGCTAAACCATTACTTTAGTATATTTTTTTGTGAATAGCACCCTGGAAGTTGTAGTCGTACTCATCAAAAGGAAAACAACAAATACCATGATGCCCATTGCTGTTGGCTAAAATCAAACTAATGTTAAAATAATGACTGGCACTGCCAACGCAGAAATGTGTCCTGAGGATTCCTTCCCACAGTAAATAATTTCAGTCTAATTCAAATATTAGTCGGTGGGTTCCTGCATGCAGCGCAGCACAACACCACCTTTTTTATCTTGCAAATTAAATCAAACATCATAGTTTCTATCATCACATTTCCTTAGTAAACGAAAATCAACTCTTTAGCTTAATCTTGCACAACAAATGACCTTGAAGTAGTTGTACAAGTATATATCCAGATTCCAATTTTGACCTTGACTTCACTAAAACGTACTACAAAGTAGGCTTCGTGGCAAAACAATTCACAGCAAATTTCCAATGCGCTTTGCTCATACTTTGAGGAAACTCTTTGCATTTCTGAAATGTAGACATGCTCAAAGAGAGCTAAAAGGGCAGCTAAAAGGGCAAAGATCATTAGAACTCACAATACTGTTGTGCCGGTTCTGATTGAAACCATAATCTCCTTGTTGTTAGACAGACCTATGCAATCACGTAAACAAAACAACACCATCACATTTCGAAAGGTAGACCACGAAATCCGGTTTGGGCTCCAAACATATTGTAAACAACATCAAATTGGGGTTATCATTTAACCCCAAAACCTGCGGCACAGCCAGTACTGCATTTGCAAATGTTCTTATTTCTTTAAGGAACTGCAATTTCTTGGGTTTCCTGGGAAATTCATCAAAAGCAGTTTATTAACACCAAATGCATTTCGGGCCTCTGGGGCCCTTCGTCAGGGGTAACTGAAAATGACAATAGGACATATATTAAAACCCTACAGTATATGTACACTCAATCTCATTACGCTATGCTTGTGGTACAAGTTGCACACAGTTTCTCTAATAACGGACACCCTAAACCTTCAGTAACGTTATCTACGATGTTCCAATCCAACTGATTCTTTTCACTAATCTGCTTCACTTCACCCTCCATTTTTATACATAACTCCCATTCACTCGGTCGATGACTCTCCTGCGATAACCTCATCGTGATCAACCCCCATACCTATCCCTCATACTTCCATTTCTCTGGTGCATGACCAAACATATAGTCCCACAAAATATATTTTCAACTGTAATTCATAAGGAGTTTCCAGGTGCTATGTACAAAATAAACTTTATGTTCACGTCTAAAAACATCTGAAATATACCACCAACAGTCAACATGCAACATTAATACATTTCCCCAGTGCTGCTGCTACATACAGAATTACTCGTGGTTTCACACAGGTTACAGGTAAACGTGAAACTTCAGTAAATTCAAGACTGGTTAAGCTAAACTCTTAACTTCATTTCAGATGCCTTGTTGTGACGTTCCTCCTAACCGTACTTGCTGTCAAGAACACACACCCCCAAACACCTGCACAATAAGCAACAAGAGACCTAAGTAATCCCTAACTAGCCATCAAAGTGTATGGCACCTGCCTTAGAGATAGGGAAGCAGCCGTTCAATGTCTACGGCTCCTTAAGCATGTCAACACCACACAATCTTAGAAGAACTAAAACACAGAACCAAGAACAGATCATCACAGGATAATTCATATTCTGGTCTATCCCACCGAAATTGCGGGCCGAGGCACCTCCAGACAGCACACAGTCCAAAACGGCCATACTGATGGCAGACTGTACTCTGAACAAATGGCAACAATATAAAACCACTCTCACCAGTGGACGGTGCACGACATTACATAGCAGTTTACCCCAGGCGTGAATCTGACAAACATCTGAAAGTCAAAAATGTGCATAGAAATCCTTCTGCTGCCTCTCACTTGAATATGTTAATACTAAAGCAAATTATCGTTGACACAAGATTGGAGAAAACAAAAAAAATGCCAAATCAAGTGTGTATTTCCTCAGGAACGGACTCAGTTTCTCGTCTACAGGAGTCATGCACCCAATGACATCCAGAGATACATCTTACAACTAGACATTCCACAGAATCCAGGACTAACCCATTCACCAGAGCTGTACTAAGGTTTCTGACAATTTTGTTCCGGGAGACAGATATTATCTGGCTAGATCTGTTCAGTAAGGTACAGATCCACGTCCATTTAATATCAGAAATAGCAATTTAAATTTCAAGTCTTTGCTCTCCAAAGATACATTTCTGCCTTAAGAAAATGAAATGTTGAGTAGCTTCAAAGCAAGTACAGTGAAACCGTAGGCAAATAAGCTATGGGGAAGCATAACCTTGCACAACATTGAATTACTTACACTTCTCTAATATGCAAGAAAAGACTAACTGTAATCCAATACAAAACCTTCCCAACCGTGTAGTCAGATGTAGGTTTGGTATTGGATTTATATATAAGTAGCAAAAAGTAGAATTTTCGCTAAAAGCAAACTTAGGCAGTTACACACACATAGACAGACAATTCCTACTTAAATATTTTCGTGGCTGTGCACGAAGTCCAAGGATTCTCTTTAAAAAGTTATTGGATAGAGTTACATAACATAAAACAGCCTGAAAATAAAAATTATACTGCCCAGGCCAGAAACAAGGAACTTTATAAGAATGTATTAGGCTATAAACACTAAAAAGCAACCAAAATGAACATAGAACAACCTGTAAGGGACAGTTTTAAAATAACAAAATCAATATCTAAGCGTCTTCATTACAATCCAGCAGAGTGAGGGAGTAATAGCTATCAAAACAGCACCTTAGGCAGCTGGTAGTGTTCACACCACCCATGAACTGCCATAGACAAAATAAGTGACTGGGAAAAGATACATAATGCATAGACTTGGTTTTTAAGCGGATGCAAATCTATAAGTCCCCCAATTTTCTTTTCAAACGTTTTTGTTACAGTTAGCCTTTCTTCACTGTTTCATCTAAAATCCACTATTAATGTTAATTCATGTCAGAGTTCCAATATTGTGCTGAGAATTTTGAGTGAGCGCGGAGGTGAAACCCTCTCCACTCTACTAATCTTCAGCGGCGTGCTAGGGAGAAGCTCAACCGACCACTGGAAGTCCAGTAGTGATGGATCCTTAAATTAAGTTGAGGCAAGCAATTGAGTCTGGAATGAGAGAGGAATACTCTTGATATACTTCCTGTGAAAGTCTCAGTGCTAGCTCGCAGGGATGCAACCCCATAGCAAAAGTCAAAACGCAATTCTCTATGGCTGTAGGAAATATAAGGTCTTCAGCACAACTTCACTTACCAGTACTACAGCAATTCAGATGGAGATGCACTACCACAATGCCAAATGTTTCCCATTAATCCACAGCCTGCAGGTGATTCAAGACGTCCCGGTCAGTTCAGCTCTGGACAACCAATTTAGTACCCTAAATTCTTTCTTATCGTGAAAAGAAGATAGGAATTTTGCAGAGCATGAAATTAAAACTCAAGATCCTCGAAGAATGGACAGGGAACCAGTCATGTATTAATCAGATATGTTTCTGTGAGAATAAATTCTGCTTTCTATTTAAAAGATAAATTGTAGTCCTGGGTAGTAAACAAAAACCACATTCCATGAAAAAACACAGCAGCCAACCAGCTCAACAAGACTGTTGCCCTTTCCGACCGCACTCGATCTCTGCATATGTGCATCCTCCGTAACAATGAAATGAGAGACAAAGTAGATCCTGCTCAGCTACAACCCCTGCCTTCATATGTCCAATAATTCAGGCATCAAACTCCGCCTCTTTAATACTGCCTCTCTACCGCATCGTTCCCCCTAAAATTAGTTAGCGTCCGCCCCTTAAGCATTGGTTATTCTCATAACCAATCCGCTCTTCTTCTTACCCATTTACTCCTCCCCTAATCCTTCTCTCAGCCGCTGGCCCAGCCTCTGTTAATTTTGCCAATCCCATCATCTCCCACATACTCCCCTCTCAGAGCTTCCCTCAAACTCTCCTCTTCAATCCTGTGCTCTTTTCCTGCCCAATTACCCCGTTTCGTCCCTCCATCTCTCACATCTTAAACTATCCCTCTACTTTCCACTCATGTTGCTCTTCTGCAACGTCCCGGTAAAAAAAAATCACAAAATTTCTTCTATGATTGCTTTAAGGTAGGCTTAGAATGTATTTACTAAACAGATATTTTAGGGCTTCACCAAACAAAGCAAGAAAGACACAGAGCTAAAATGGACCATCTCTGTAGGTTAACATAGTAACTACAGAGACAGTTTAGCTAATTACTGGACATGCCCTAGAATTCTGATGTGACTTGAAGATTGAAGACTTCTATACGGTGGGCACCCGACACAGCAAAAAACAGGAAGGAATGAATATAATAATAAAAAAAGAATGTGACAAACTTTAAGGTGTGTGTGAGTGCCTATGTAAGTGTAGTTCCCCGAAGATGCAGACTTAACAGGACGGAATGTTTTATCTTTCAGATCGATTGTCACTGAAAAAAACAGATGTTCAGTCTGGTCGTAGCTGGTCGTAGCCTTTAATTTCTCGGGTATAAATTGCTTATTTGAAACACGTTTTTACTAAGCTGTGAGTACGCTATAACCTACTGAGCTAAGAGCTGCACGATATTCATTGAAATAGTGCCAGCACGTAACATGTATGCCTCCCTAGGACCTCGTAGGTCAAATTTGTGCACAGGGAATTGTTTTCCTTTTCATGTTCTTGCTAAAGAATATTTTTGTATGAACACTACTTTAAAGTTTGTTTTTTATTTATATTATTGTCAGAGTGTTATTATCGCCGCCGTTCTCCTAGCTCCAATGTACAATGTCAGGCAGTTTTCTCCAAACAACAGTAGCTAACTCAGTGCAAACTACGACACTGTTCACTTCAAATGAGTAAACTTTGTAAAGAAGGAATATTTTAATAAAGCCCCTTTGTGAGGAGAGGATCAAAACAGGAAAGTGGTGTTAAACACGTCCTCACAACGACAAAGTCTAGCCTCCAATTGCCTGTAAAGCTTCAACAGGTGCAGGCAGGTCATCTAATGTTTAATTCAGGCTCACAATACCCAGGTATGTGCTTAAATATTGACTGACAACGGTTCATCCACTAAGCTTCATGAATACGGTTTCTTTTGGGCCTCTGCACTTTAGATTAGTCTCATGCCAGGAAACATGCGGTGATGGTGGAGAGCAATCTGAGGTGGTTGGTAGCAATGGAGTAAGTGGACAGTGCAATGGAGCACGACACCGAACATAGTACCACCAACACACTGTGTGGAGACACACTGTTGCTGCATTATTCTTTTCACACAACAGAACAAGGGTAGTGCTGCACTCATTACAGCAAGGCTAGACGCGGTGCTGTGCCATCTCAAGAGATATTCTTTCCCCCCCCAATGCTACAGAACAAAGGAACGGTTCCCAAATGTTTGCCCCTCCACCAACCCCTACCAAAAAGGGGACTGTTGAGCAACAAGAGAGATGCGAATAGATAGGGCCAGGCATGCTTGGTCTCAAATGTATACTCCCAATAGCATATCTGCTGCTTAAAGCTACTGAATGGACAAAGGGTGTGATTCTACGGAGGTAATCATGACTCGCAGATGTTTCTTTACTTTCTGTTCCTACCACCTCATAGTGGAGTGTTACAAGAAAGAATCAAAGAGTAGTAAAGATCATGCATGGGGTACCCCCTGCTATTGATGGTAAGGCATAAAGGAGCCCAGTCAGTTAGTGTCAGGTAAATGTAGTAAACAGATCTGATTTCGAAATGTTTACTTAAAAAGACTATAACGGTAAGAATGTAAAGAAACAGTTGGTGTCTCTTTCTTGCAAACATGTAAAATCGTAGCATGCACTGAACCCCACATTCAACGGGTATCTCGACTAGGTGTAAACTTATCATTTCTGGACATCTAGAAAATATTAAAACATGCTAAATGAGTTGTAAATAAATATATTATGTAATAAGAGAGGAGAGTGACTTGGTACACCATGCACAAGGAAGCAGTGTTCAGCATTGCAAGTGCAATACAGCATGGGCGAATTCACTTTGAACAACACTGTATTACTGCCTGAAACACAGTTAGATACAAGTTTCCAAGCACAACAGTGCTAAGATGGTTAAAGGCACACAACCAGTCAGAATGACCAGAAATAACCAGACAGCCCATTTATACAATCGTAACTCTTTCGAGCCATGACAGATCACATGCAGAGGCACAATTGTGCTACTCAAATTTACATTAGTAGTCGTCCACTCTCCTTAGAAAAGGAGCCTGAGTCTCAGCTGAGAGGTAAGAAACAGTTGGATCCATTAAAGAGATCCATGAAAACGTAGGTGAGCTGATTAAGCCGCTGCAGACGTGTGAGACTTGTGTTGTAAATGTGTGTCGTGGGGACCTAAGAACCATTAACGTTTGCAAGCTCTTAAAGTAAGATTGGAAAGCTACTTCAAGCAAGGCTCCATACGTATAGATTGCTCCAACAAGTGAAGCAAAGAGATGCGAGTGTTTTACATACTATTACCAAGCTATAAACAAACGTCCTAAATTCCCAAGGAGCATGCATTTCATTCCACAAAAGTCAAGTTGGAGGAACAACGCAAAGACAGTCTGACTACTTTATTTTTAAACTTGGAACATTTCTCACTTTATTCTCCAAAAACGAAATGAGATAAAAGTGAGCTGTGAACCCACTACCCAGTTTAACGTCAATTTTAGTTCAGAGGGGTTACAAGTCATATTCCCAGGCTAAAATTAAAAAAAAAAAAAACGAACATGTGAGAAGTGAAATTAAAACTTAAAACACCCCGATAACTAGAATAACTAAAGAAATGCATTGGATCACTCGATGATATATTTCAGAGAGAAAAATATGTGAAGACAATATCTGACCCAGCCAGGGTTTTTCTACTCAAAATGCGATAGTTGAAATGCACCAGAAGAGGATTTACATTCATTTAATAAAAACATATTTACAATGCATTAATTAAAAAGCTCTGTTCAAGCTACATATGCAATCGAAAATTATATTTTCACAATAAAAAAAGTTTAATATCTTAGTACCAGCTATATTTGTTAACAAGGTAATTATAGCCTGTGCTTATTTTTAAAGGTGCCCTTAATTTTTCCAATGAGAGATCAATTTTGAGTAAGGGCTCACGCCCCACACTTCCCTATTGAGCCATATACAATAAAGTCAGATAATCTCCTCCTTGATAAATCCTAAGCAGGTAATGCTCCATTGCCCAAACAGAACTGATACCCTGCATGTGCCAGGAATATGCCAGAAACTAGTGCGACCTCTACGCAAGTTAACAAGAGTATACAAGCCACCTCTGGCCAGTTGGTAGCCCTCCCACCCCCTTCTTTATCTCCTTAACAACGTAAAACATTATTGTCTCAATTAGACCTTGCTTTGCCTAATGGAAAGAGAGTGTCATTTTCTGTATCATCTTTCTACCGCTCACTCCACATGTTTTTGGTTTTGATAGAAAAGTATACTTTGGGTACTGTATCTGAAACGAGGCATACTGACATTGTCTGCCCTTATTTATAATCAGGCAAATACTCGTAAAATAAAAGAACTGGGAGAAAAGGATACAGAGACTTCGACCCAAGCTTTCATATCGAAAGCCCTAAATTGAATAATCATCGAGATCAGCAGTGATATGCTGAGGGCAGTGCAGCCTTATCTGGCGAGGGACGGTCAGGTGCAAAATACATTCCTGCATTCATGGGAATTTACAGCTACAAAGAGAGCATGAAACACATACAATAAACATATGTGGTTTCAAACAATATTTATACTTTTCCATTTTTAACGGCCTTAAAACACTTCCCACTGTCCTCGACAGAAAAAGGGTTAATACTGAAGTGGGGTTTTGCACTTTATGTGCCATGTTAATTAAAACATTACGTAAAAGATTACATAACACACCTTTACAAATGAATGGTCTAAATAAATCTCCACGCCCCTATGTTTCATTCATGTAATCACTGTGGTTGGGTGCAACAGTCAACTGCACTCATCAGTTAGAGGATGGGACTTGAGAAAGCCACTGTTCTCTTTGCCTTATTGACTCATCAGTGTATCTTCAGTGTGTAGAAGTGTGTTCAGTTATAATGGGAAAGGCGCAAAAAAGAGAAGCATGTCCTTAACCATTAAGGCTAATATAGTAATCCAGCTGTGTACTGATTTGTTCTATCAATGTAATATACAGCATGTACATGTGGCTTATTAGAGGGAGGCGTCTGGTTGACATCTAGCGGATCTGAGGCATAGGGAAGGAAAATCATTTGCCCAGGATGACTTACTCTTTTCAGGGGGGGGGGGATAGATTATAACTTGGGTCTCATGGCCCTTCTAGAGCTAACAATGTACCCACTAGACAGCAACTCCTACAGAAATGATTGACAAGCGAAACAGGGACACAGAAAAATTTGAGTTCTGGTGGCATTAAGCATTCTGATCGCTCAAAAACACAAGGGGTCACAGTTTGTGTTCTATATATTTTTATCAATGAAAGGCATGAGGAAACGGTGGTTCTGAGACGCCTTATTAATTAAGCACGGTTCTTAACCCTTTAAAGTGAAATATGGAGGCAGCCATTCACATATTAAAAGGCAGCAATTAAGTAATAGAGCCAACCAGTTTCTCCTAAGTGTACAATTACAAATTTGACTAAAGCAATATCAACGTTAAAAAATTCAAGCCTTCTCATGTTGTCTACGATCTAACATAACGTTGCCAAAACACTTTACTTCCAGGGATGGCCTTTCATTTGCCTAGCTAACATAACCTAGACTAGACGTTAAAGTCTTTCTTGTCTTCCATTGAAGAAATTGGACTAACGCAACAAAACGTAATGGTCTTAACTTGACGTGTGACTTCAGTTTAACTCTAGAGACTGAAAAGAAGTTTGAGGAATTTTTGGGTCCATAAAATACTCAAAATTATCAGAGCACATAATGTCATTGTGTTTAGTTTCTTCAAAGAAGAATCAGGAAACAACAACAAAATCTATGAAAGTGTCCCCAGAGAATAAATGTAAATGCAAGTTCGAAGATCAACGTAAAAAAATCACGTTAGTTAAACAAATGTCTAATCAGTACAAGAGCATTACTTTTGGATTTAGTCATACAGTGACCATGCTCAATTGAAGTAGTTGGAGTAGTAACCTGACAGACCAATCTCTTGGTACAGGTGCAAAATAAAACAAGGGTCATTCTTTGCACGATCACACATTCCTTATGTTCTCTACTAGACTTTGCTGGCAGCGAAACCAAGAGTTCTGCATTACAATTTACAAAATGTGCACCCTTTCTTAACAACCCTGTGCGATAGGTGAACTGTTTAAAAGATCTGTTGTCCAAACGTCATTTGACAGATGTCTTTTCCCCCACAAGGCTGCCGTTGACATTTAAGCTTGCATAGAAGGTGCACGGAGGAGAAATTCCAATGTGGTAACGAGAACAAAATATATTTTAAAGTGTTTTGATGAGAGCAGTAAAAAAAAAAAAAGGGATCATGAGCACCACTTCCTCATCACATGATGATTCTATATAAACAAATGAGCGTGAAGTGAAGGTAAGCGGGGCTGGTAATGGTAGAATTGGTTTTTGTGTGCTTTGTATTTTTTTGGTTGAGATGACACCTTACTATATTAACTCTGAGCAAATTATAAAACGATCTTCATGGGCAGCGGCAACTCTGCAGCGTGGTTCCTTGAAAAACAAGCCTTTACAACAGTTTGCACACAACGGCAGGCAGTAACGAGAACGTCAGAGAGGCGCGTCAGTGTATACAAATGTCTATTTTTATCCTGTTGCCGGGTGACATCAGAGCCACAGAACATGAGTCAGGAGGGAAGGAGGAAGTGGATCGACAGGTAGAAAGACAGTCCCTCCCAAAAAGGAGCACGTTATTAGGGGCTAGAACAACTGCACCCTGGGTCTTCTTAATAACTTCGACCAAAGAACCGAAACCCACACAGCTCCCCCAAAACAGCAAAGTAAACGAAGGAAGGGCAAGTGGTACCTGGGGGGGGGGGGGGGGGGGGGGCGGAGGGGTAGCTAAATCGAAGCAAAATTATAAATAACCCTCATGACTCATAGCTTTTCAGAATTGATGATCTCTTGACATTGGAAGGATGTTTCACTTTTAATTTAAATGTTTTCGTCTAATGTTTTTTTTTTACAGTAAACAAGAAAATCCTCCTAGAGTTCAGGATAGGCTTGCGACACTACAAGTGGGGCAACTTGAGAGCTGAATAATGCAAGCAGTTGGTAGGTCTCTGACAGTGGGTTCTGAAGGGGTTGGGGGGCACCCTTCGAGTGCTGGTGGAGGGCAGCTGGGTGTGTACAGTTCTAGCTACATACCTAGTTCTGTTCCCAGGGAGGAAGTCTCTCTAAAACACCTCACGCCTACAGCGCCCCACACTTACCATCCACAGTCTTTTTCTTGAAGAGCGAGGCCATGGTACTGCTGCTGTGGCGGTAGTTTCTGCTGCTGTTCACTTCCTGGTCTGGGCCGCCGCTGCCACTCGCCGTACACCTCGACGTCCTATCCCTGCCCACGAGCTGCAGTGACTGGCTCCATACAGGAACAAGCGCGAGGTGAGTGTCACGTGACTAGATGGCGTCAGCTGATCTCCTCCTCTACCCCTCCTTACCCCAGGACTAGTCTGTGCGCGCGCAGCCCTCGAGACAGGAACAGTCAGCTGTGAGGCTGTAGAACCGACGCCTTCTCGGTATTTCTATTGAGTGATGACTCTTTATCACTGACAGCGAAGTCTGTCCGTTTTCAGCTGCAAATCTTTAAGGAATAATGCAACGTTTTGTAAGTCCAGTCCTCAATAGGCCATCGCATTCCAAGGGTTCGGCAAGGGCACCTCCAGGTGTAAACAAAGGAGTGTCTAACCTCTATTACGCTTTGTATGGGTGCTTGTGTAAACCTGTAAATGCAAAGTAGCACAGAGAAAGCTATTAAGAATACTTTCTGAAGGGCCGAACGTTTTATTTCATTCTGTAAGTAGCACAGAGAAAGCTACTAAGACTACTTCCTGAAGGACTCCAAGTTTTATTTTATTATTTTCTTCGGTAGGTAACAGATAAAAGGAAAGCAGGTTTTAATTCAACCCGTTATGGAAGGTCGACATGTTTCTGCTTGAATATCACCCTCTTACACGAAGTGTAAAGACATTCATCAGGACCAGCCCCTCTATGAGAGGGAATACAAAGAAAATAACTGTAAAAGAATATACAACCAGAGGCAAAATGTAATGTTTTGTTCTAGTCTTTCTGGAACTCTTCTTATGTGTTCCATTCCTATGTTCTAATTAGAATGTATTCTAAGATGTAACGGTCATTATTCCTGAACTGTACAAGCTGAGCTGCTGCGCAGCACCTGTTGTGATTAAAGCTTCTTTAATCTTCACCCCGTCTACAACTACATTACTACAGAAAAACGTGGCGACGAGGATGGAATGTTCTGTTGGCAATAGATTGATCCCTCCTAATGACCTCAGGAACAGAATTGTCAAAGGTGCACACGAGGGACAACTAAGAGAAGGGTCAGGGAGCACTTCTGGTGGCCACAGATGGATCAGGATATTGATGTGATTGTTGAGGTGTGTGATTTGTTCTAGTGCTGAAAAGAGTTTGAAGGTACGCTCTCCCCCTTTGCAACCTATTGTCCTTCCAGACAGACCCTCTGAGAAAATTGGTATTGAGTTGGGCCTTTTTATTTGCTCCCTTCCTCTTCAAGATTTGCCATAGTCGCCGTCGACTATTATTCCAAATGGCCGGAGGTTCGTTTTGTTGGTGAGCCCAATTCCAAGAATGTCATCGACTTTTTGAAAGATCTTTTTTTACGGGAGGTTTTCCCTTCCACTATTGTGAGCGATAACGGTGTTCAGTTTGTTAGTCAAGAGTTTAACCCTTTCTTGAACCAGAGTGGGATCATTTATTTGAAGAGGGCCCTCTGTCACCCTCAAACAAACGGCTTAGTGGAGCACATGAACAGAGTCTTAAATAATTGTGTTCAATGGGCCATTTCTCAATGTTGCAATGTTCCTAATGCAGTCAGATCCATGTTGTGGTTCTATCGTACCACGCCCCATTCCTCGACTAAGGTCTCTCCGTATGAATTGTTGCGAAGGAGAAAACCTTGTTCTAAGTTTTGTCCTGGGTGGATGTCACGTTGGGTGAAGTTAAATTCCCTGAGCAATGTGGATGAGATTGTTAGGCATAATGTTATGAGTGCTCAGTCCAAACAGAAACTTCACTTTGACTCTAGGAAAAAAGTTGTGGCTCAACAGTTTTCTGTTGGTGATAGAATACGTATTAAGTGGCCTGTGCATACCACCAAAGGCAGTGGCAAATTCTCTGAACCTCTCGTCATTGATAAAGTCTGTGGTAATGCTGTGAGGGTGAATATGAAGAATTGGTGGAATATGGCCAGAGTTGTCAAAGCCAATGAGTGTGTCAAAAAAATTACTAGTTCTGCTTCAAGTTCCACTACAGGTGGATGTGATTCTTTGTCTTCAGATACTGTGTGCGCAGATGACCTTTCTCCTTCCTGCTATCCTCATCTTGAGGGTTTTCGAAGGAGTGTCCGTCTTCGTTCCATTCCAGTTAGGTATCGTTAAGTTTACTACTCTTTTACCCTGCTTATGTTTTTCTTATTTTTCCTTCAGACCTGTGTATTTTATTTTTGATTGTTAGTTATTGAAGAAGAGAGGATAATGTAATGTTTTGTTCTAGTCTTTCTGGAACTCTTCTTTAGTGTTCCATTCCTATTTTCTAATTAGAATGTATTCTAAGATGTAACGGTCATTATTCCTGAACTGTACAAGCTGAGCTGCTGCGCAGCACCTGTTGTGATTAAAGCTTCTTTAATCTTCACCCCGTCTACGACTACATTACTACAGAAACCTTTCTTCAAATAAGTCCATGGGCTGTCAACCTGCAGCTGTCGGGAAACAGAAAGAACAAACATAGTTACAAGATTTAACATGGATTAGTGATGCATACAGCAATACCAACGTCAGTTGTCATAAAGAAATGTGATCCGCACTGTTTTGGTGTCCGGAGGGCACAGCACACAGCATTTGAGTTTCAGGACGCATTTCAAAATGCTTTACAAAATTTGTTAAAAGTGCTGCCTTTGTTCAACCTTTAGACAAAGAGTGGGTGACCTACGTGAACCCCAACAGTAAGTATAAAATACATTTATATGCAAGTTAGAGATAGCACAGTACAGTTGTGTAACATATGAATGTCAGAATATTAAGAGAAGCTATGTTGTATTATGCTCCATCAGATGAGAAAGTGAGCCAGTGGAGTAGCCAAGAGAGATGAGGAACATTGTGAAAGGTTCTGTCCTAGTTAGAAAATGAAAAATGCTATACCAGACATAATCACTTTATCAAACCATGGCCCCACGAGGAGCTAAGCCCTATGATAAAGCATGACACCAAATTGGGTGTGTGAGGACTCGAGCTCCCAATAAGGAAGCCCCTCCTCAACTGTCAGATTATCCATCTTTACCTCACTCTATATATCTCTTCCTCAATAGTAACAGATGCCTTTCACTTGTATGAGTATATTTCCAATGGGAGCATGAGTTCTGGACCTTCAATCTGCTCCTAGTCCCTACCTTTTTTGATTGATCATACAACAAAGCCACACAATTTTAAATTGGCCCCCTCATGGATGGCTTAGTTGTCGAAACGCTATTGTCTCAAAAATGGAGCATAAACTCAATGGCCAGAAAGTGTCTTGCAGCTGAGCAACATGATACTGTTGCTAGGGTTCTTTCTAATAAAAACAAAGTCATTTCTACTAGTAAATTATCTGTTAAAAAAGATGCAAGCTTAGTAAATAAGAACTCAGATGTTTTCGGTGTGACAGAAAGTACCATCTTGCTGATGATGGGAAGTGTCCCGTTATCAAGCAAAAATGTTCTACTTTGTAGTAAAATTGGTAATTTCAGCTGAGTCTGCAATACAAAAAAAATCCAATAAGGGTAGAGTCAAATGCATTGAGGAGGGTCCTATTTCTTCTTCCAATGAGGATAGTGATGATGATGATTATAAAGTTATAAGTCCTTTTTTTAAATTATTATTTTTATAGAGACCAAACATTTAGACAGGTCCAATTTACAATTAAGCTACAGAATTGGTTATGCAAAATTCATACAAAATGAAACAAACATTAATTCATCAAATTAGATAGATAGTAACACAAAAGCATTCCAATCAATTAAGGCTGAGAGAAACACATCGGAAGCATATGAAAAGGATACTAGTACTAAGATACAGTCCAAACAACGCTATTTGCTTATCCAATCCATTCGGCCACAGGCGCCCAGACTCGGGTCGCAAATTGCCGCCGTCTCCCCCTTTACAAGAAAATGCAGAAAATTCTAGACAGTGTATGGCTAACAATCTTGCCCGCCACTTTACAAATGTGGGTGCTTCCGGCGAGAGCCACTGAGAAGTAATGCATAGACGCACCTGTGACATAGCGATAAATATAAGGACTGATTCGTTAAAGGTGTTACCACCAACAAATGTTATAAGTCCTAATGGTAAAGTTGTTCTTAACATTTCTTACAGTGATCACTCCAGTAAGCCCATATGTTTCATGTCAATGGGTGGTGTTAATTTATGCATTGCTGCTGAATCTGGTTTCCCTTCATGATTGTAAATGAAGATGTTTGGTCCAACAAATTTGTTGGAAAACTTGGTCCCAAATTATTCAATGCTGACATTGCTCCTGAAAGTTACACAGGTGAATTACTAAGTTATAGGAATCTCATTTTTAGGTTCAAGAACAGACATGCTTTTTGCAAGCTCTATGTGTCCAAGAAAGGTCCTTCTATTCTTGGATGGAAGGATCAAAGAAAACATAATATTATTTTGGACCCTAATAGCGTTGAACAAGTTCTAGTCTTAGATGGAGGTGAATGTTTAGGCAAGTCTGTCTGTAATGAATTTCCTGGTGTTTTCTCTGGTACGTTAGGCAGATTGGGTGGTTTTGAACACCATATCCACCTTAAACCTAATGCTTCTCCCGAAGTCCATAAACTTTGTAACGTTCCTTTATCTGTTAGAGACTAAGTAGTGAAGGAATTGGACAGGTTAGTCAAAGGTGGTGTCATTAAACCTATCGAGTCTGCCGAATGGATTTCTCAGTTGGTCGTCGCTAGGAAGGCCAACAGAAAAATCTGATTGTGCAGTGACTTGCACCACCTAAATGGTAACATTTTGGTGGCCCAGTTTCTCCTTCCGAAAATTAGTGAGATGTTGACCAAAACTAGGGGCATGGAGGTTTTTTTCACTCTAGATTTATCCCAGGCCTATCACCAGATTTCTTTGTCTGATGAGTGTAAAAATCTCACTGTATTCATCTCTCATCTTGGGTGTTTCCAATACACCACAATGCCGTTCCTTTTAACCTCAGCAGCTGCTGTGTTCCAGCGTGTAATGTACAACCTTTTTGATGATTTGAATTATATTCTCTTCTTTCAAGATGACATTCTTGTCATGGGGAAGGATAGTAATGATCATAAAACCAAACTTTTCCATGTGTTATCCCTTTTGAGCAAATGGGGTTTAACAGTAGAATTTTCTAAGTGCAAGTTTGCTGCTAATAGTGTGACTTTTTAGGTCACCAGATTAGTCCTATGGGCATTCACCCCAAATCCAAAGTTGTTTCTGGCATTTCTGATGCCCCTAGTACCAAAAGCAAGGACAAAGTTAAATCTTTTTTGGGTCTGGTTGAGGTTTTTTTCTAAATTTGTGCAACATTTTTTAAGCAGGACTTTTCATATTAGGCAACCTCTTAAACTCAGAACTAATTTTGAATGGTCTTCGTTGTACCAACAATGAATTCTTAGACATTAAAAATGCCACCTCTTCAGCTCCCGCCTCGCAGGGTTTTGTTCCTTTTTGTAGAAACATAATCACTAAAGATGCTAGTGGTACTGGTATTTGTGCCGTCCTTTCTCAGCTAGGCGAAGATGGTTGGGAATCCATTGTTGCTTATGCTTCCAGGTCTTTGTCTCCTGCTGAATGTAAATATGCCTCAATTGAAAGGGGAGGCTCTTGCTTGTGCTTGGCCCTTGAGCATTTTTGCAATTTTGTCTGGGGCAGAGAAGTCATCATCAAATGTGATCACAAACCCTTAGTCAAAGTTCTGTCCAATGTTGGTATGGATTAACGTTTCTGCTAGATTAGCACGCATCTCCATGAGGTTATTGGCTTTCTTCTATGAGGTTGAATACTTACCTGCTAAGAAAAGTGCAGTTGCTGATTTTCTTTCTCGCTCGCCTATTCAAATGGTTGAGAACCAAGATGACCTCATGGATAGTGTTCAGGTAGCTTGGTTGTGGGACCATGGTTTAGAGTCTTTCTCCAAGGAGGAGTGGAATGAAGCTTTTGCTAAAGATGCTTGTTTGCTGAAAGTTATTGAATATTTGAGCAATGGTTGGCCTCGCAAAATGGAAGTGAAAGATTGTAAGGCGTTCTGGAAGGTCAGGGATAAGTTAACGATCATTGATGTCAACGTTGTAAGAGGTGAAAGATTGGTTCCCCCTGTAAGTCTGGAAGATAAAATAATCTCCTTATGTCATGATGGTCATTTGGGCATCATGAAAACCAAATGTATTGTTAAAAGTAGATTCTGTTGGCCAGGTTTGGATATTGAGATGGAGAGATTTGTTAGAGAGTCTGGATTTTATGTTTGTCAGCTGCCAAAACTTTGAGACCCCATGGGTGATTTCATGTTTCCTGAATCCCTTTGGGAGCATGTAGCGGTGGACATCATGGGTCCTGTTGGTAGTTCTGGGAAGTATGTTATCGCTCTTATGGTCATGTTTTCTAAGTGGCCTGTGGTCAAGGTTATTAAGAAATTGGACACTGACACCGTCATCAATTTTTTCGAAGTGGTGTTCCTTAGTGATGGCACCCCTGTCCTCAACATTAGTGATAATGGTGTTCAATTTACTTCTGGTGTTATGACACAGTATTTGTTTAAATTTGGTATCAAACACAAGACTACCTCTTTGTACAATCCCAGTGGTAATGGTCCTGTGGAAAGGTATAATAGAGTTTTGAAGGGGCCATTCAGTTAGCTTGCAGGAACAGCATTCCTTGGGAGACACAAGTGTTCAAAACTCTTTGGTCTTACAGAGTTTCAGAGGTTATTTCCACCAAAATTTCCACTTTTGAGCTCATGAGAGGAAGAAAACCTACAGCAAAGTGGTACCCTAGTTGGATTAAGAGCGTTGGTGATGTCAGTTGGTCTTCCTCTGAGATGAAAAACAACTTGCTCCTTAAACATGACAAGTACAAGGAATTTTATGACCACATGCATAATACAAAGCACTCTGAGCTTTGTATTGGCCAGTTGGTTAGGGTTAAGGAGCCTGTTTTTTTCCCTAAGAATGACAGCAGGTTTTTTGAGCCACAACACATTGCTGAACTAAGAAGGAATTCTGTAATTTTAGATAATGGTTGTTGTAGTATCTCAAAAGAATTCCCTTAAGTGAGCAGTTCAATAAGGATGACGTGAGTGGTATTTCTACTCTCAGTTCATGTTCTGGCAATTTTGGTTGTCCTGATGTTTTTGACCCTGAAGACAGCTCTGCTCACCAGCAGGATTCCATTGCCAACCCAAGCAAAGTTGTCAATTTGCAAGATGTTTCCGAGAAGGAGGATGCCAGCACCAGGGGAAAAAGAATAATCAAACGTCCTACAGCTTTAAAGGATTTTATTTGCGATTGATTTTTCATTCTTGAACTATATTGTTTGCTTGTATTGTTGATTTTTTTCCTTGTTTTTTTTAGGTTGCAAAGGAGGAGATGTGTAGTGTTTTTTCTTTTTCCTTTTTACCTCATGGAGGCCCTCGCGAGGGTTCCACAAGGGAAGTTTGGAATACTAACCATGTCATAATTGGTTTATGTTGAACCCTTTTGTGTGTACGTTGGCGCAGCACTTGAAGTTTACAGTTTCTTCTGTGTCATATATGTATGTGATCAATGTGGAGTGTTGAAGTGTCTGTGTGAATTATTTTGAGCAATAGTTTATCTAAATTTGTTCCAAGAGAATTTATTTTGATCATTACCTTTGGTACCCTGTCTCTTGGAAAGTGGGGTCACTCCCTATTTTTCCCTATATGTATGGCAGATAATATAAACTTAACTTCAACTTACCATGCTTGGTCTTCACTACACCAGGGTTGCGGTGCGAAGCGGGGGGTGCTGTCTGCTGTGCCAACAGGTCACGGAGCCAACAGCGGCATCGTTGATTACGTTGGGTTGCTTTATCTTCTGTTGAAGCACAACATACACTGTTACCAGTGCTGGTAACAGATGATCTTGAAGTCTTTGCTGTTCCTGACACTTCTTGAACAGGGAGCAAGCTCTACCTCAAGCCCATGGAGAAACTCAGGGAAATAAGTTGCAGAAAGTACACTTATTTCAGTGCCCATGACGAACATAATATCTATAGGTACATGCATATCACAGCCCACATACAGGTGGGTTAGGGAGAGGCTCACGTTGCTTAGGGTGTGGGTATAGTCGATCTTGTCATTGGGATGTCCTCTCTTGTTGTTCAGACTGTTTACTGGCACATAAATGTCTTAGGGGGCCCCATATGTTCCAGGGACGGGACATTCTCAGCAAATATTTCCCATACACATCCATCTGGGTGTGGCAGGTAACTAAGACGTTCATCCATGCTTCTATTGTGGGAGCTTTCTCACTGACCCAGTGTACGGCCAATCTGCTTTTGCTCAGCTACAATGCGAGGTCCACAAATTTCCTCACACACTTTGGAACTCTTCACAAAGCCCAGCAGTGCCGGGAATGGGTTCTAGCCCATGGTTTGCTTTAGCAGTCTACCCTCAAAATAATCTTTCCCACTATTCCCACAAGTCCATAGTCGGCTCCTTTACCCTAACCAACTGACCCCAGGGTCCTTACAACATGTACAGTTTGTGTTGTCGAGTCCTCAAAGCTTTGCTGGATCAGCAGGTGTATAGTACATTTGGTGTAGGAATTTGTGCTTGCTTGTGTTTGCCGTTCATGGATACTTCTTTAGTATGTTTGCAGCAGTCTCTCAGTGTTCATTAGTGAGAACCACCCCCAGGTCACGCAACTATTGTGCTCTAGTCCAATTAGGTTCAAATGTAATTTCCCCTATCACTCCATAATACATTAGTCTAAGTAACTTCGTAGGTGCAGGACTTGACGCAGACATCAACAGTAACTCCCAATTCTTTGGTTCCCCAAGGAAGTTTGGGAATCCGTGTCACTGTCTTGCATAGTCTATAGTACAGAAATCTGTCCGCAGTATCACTCCACCCCGTTCTACATATTCATTCACTTAAATGAAGTTAGTGTGTGTGTACAGATTCCCCCAATGTAAGGAGTCCCCTGTCTTTCAGTCGATTACCTGCCGGTGGTTTAATGTGCGGTACAAAAGGGGGTGTTGATGGACGGAGCATCTGAATCAATCAAACACTCACACCCAGTCAAAAGATCCGGGTTTAATCCATCACCGTTCTTTAGCCCACTCTGACACCCCAGTTCAGACATGGCTATATGCAAATCAGTCTGACCCTGTGCCTCATGGGAACAGTCCAGCCCGAACTGCCAAGCCATGTCTTCCCTGGACCGGAAACAAGCTTCCGAGGACCGGTTGCTGGCATTCCAGCCGTCTTCAGCCGGCTTGCTTGAATCTAGTGGCAAAGTGAGCAAGAGACTCACGTCTGAGCATACACTGCCACACTTATGGCTGCCAAAAGCGGTACAAAAGGGGGTGGTGATGGACGGAGCATCTGAATCAATCAAACACTCACACCCAGTCAAAATATCTGGGTTTAATCCATCACCGTTCTTTAGCCCACTCTGCCACCCCAGTTTAGACATGGCTATATGCAAATCAGTCTGACCCTGTGCCTCATGGGAACAGTCCAGCCCGAACCGCCAAGCCATGTCTTCCCTGGACCGGAAACAAGCTTCGGAGGACCAGTTTCTGGTATTCCAGCCGTCTTCAGCCCGGCTTGCTTGAATCCAGTGGCAAAGTGAGCAAGGGGCTCACGTCTGAGCATACCCTGCCACACTTATGGCGGCCAAAGGCGGTACAAAAGGGGGTGGTGATGGACGGAGCATCTGAATCAATCAAACACTCACACCCAGTCAAAAGATCTGGGTTTAATCCATCACCGTTCTTTAGCCCACTCTGCCACCCCAGTTCAGACATGGCTATATGCAAATCAGTCTGACCCTGTGCCTCATGGGAACAGTCCAGCCCGAACTGCCAAGCCATGTCTTCCCTGGACCGGAAACAAGCTTTCGAGGACCGGTTTCTGGCATTCCAGCCGTCTTCAGCCCGGCTTGCTTGAATCCAGTGGCAAAGTGAGCAAGGGACTCAAGTCTGAGCACACCCTGCCACACTTATGGCGGCCAAAAGCGGTACAAAAGAGGGTGGTGATGGACGGAGCATCTGAATCAATCAAACACTCACACCCAGTCAAAAGATCTGGGTTTAATCCATCACCGTTCTTTAGCCCACTCTGCCACCCTAGTTCAGACATGGCTATATGCAAATCAGTCTCACCCTGTGCCTCATGGGAACAGTCCAGCCCGAACTGCCAAGCCATGTCTTCCCTAGACTGGAAACAAGCTTCCGAGGACCGGTTTCTGGCATTTCAGCCGTCTTCAGCCCGGCTTGCTTGAATCCAGTGGCATAGTGAGCAAGGGACTCACGTCTGAGCATACCCTGCCACACTTATGGCGGCCATAAGCGGTACAAAAGGGGGTGGTGATGGACGGAGCATCGGAATCAATCAAACACTCACACCCAGTCAATAGATCTGGGTTTAATCCATCACCGTTCTTTAGCCCACTCTGCCACCCCAGTTCAGACATGGCTATATGCAAATCAGTCTGACCCTGTGCCTCATGGGAACAGTCCAGCCCGAACTGCCAAGCCATGTCTTCCCTGACCGGAAACAAGCTTCCGAGGACCAGTTCTGGCATTCCAGCCGTATTCAGCTCGGCTTGCTTGAATCCATTGGCAAATTGAGCAAGGGACTCACGTCTGAGCATACCCTGCCACACTTATGGCGGGCAAAAGCTGTACAAAAGGGGGTGGTGATGGACGGAGCATCTGAATCAATCAAACACCCACACCCAGTCAAAAGATCTGGGTTTAATCCCTCACCGTTCTTTAGCCCACTCTGACACCCCAGTTCAGACATGGCTATATGCAAATCAGTCTGACCCTGTGCCTCATGGGAACAGTCCAGCCCGAACTGCCAAGCCATGTCTTCCCTGGACCGGAAACAAGCTTCCGAGGACCGGTTTCTGGCATTCCAGCCGTCCTCAGCCCGGCTTGCTTGAATCCAGTGGCAAAGTGAGCAAGGGACTCACGTCTGAGCATACCCTGCCACACTTATGGCGGCCAAAAGCAGTACAAAAGGGGGTGGTGATGGACGGAGCATCTGAATCAATCAAATACTCACACCCAGTCAAAAGATCTGGGTTTAATCCATCACCGTTCTTTAGCCCTCTCTGCCACCCCATTTCAGACATGGCTATATGCAAATCAGTCTGACCCTGTGCCTCATGGGAACAGTCCAGCCCGAACTGCCAAGCCATGTCTTCCCTAGATCGGAAACAAGCTTCCGAGGACCGGTTTCTGGCCTTCAGCCATCTTCAGCCCGGCTTGCTTGAATCCAGTGGCAAAGTGAGCAAGGGACTCACGTCTGAGCATACCCTGCCACACTTATGGCGGCCAAAAGCTGTACAAAAGGGGGTGGTGATGGACGCAGCATCTGAATCAATCAAACACTCACACCCAGTCAAAAGATCTGGGTTTAATCCATCACCGTTCTTTAGCCCACTCTGCCACCCCAGTTCAGACATGGCTATATGCAAATCAGTCTGACCCTGTGCCTCATGGGAACAGTCCAGCCCGAACTGCCAAGCCATGTCTTCCCTGGACCGGAAACAAGCTTCCGTGGACCGGTTTCTGGCATTCCAGCCATCTTCAGCCCGGCTTGCTTGAATCCAGTGGCAAAGTGAGCAAGGGACTCACGTCTGAGCATACCCTGCCACACTTATGGCGGCCAAAAGCAGTACATAAAGGGGGTGGTGATGGACGGAGCAACTGAATCAATCAAACACTCACACCCAGTCAAAAGATCTGGGTTTAATCCATCACCGTTCATTAGCCCACTCTGCCACCCCAGTTCAGACATGGCTATATGCAAATCAGTCTGACCCTGTGCCTCATGGGAACAGTCCAGCCCGAACTGCCAAGCCATGTCTTCCCTGGACTGGAAACAAGCTTCTGAGGACCGGTTTCTGGCATTCCAGCCATCTTCAGCCCGGCTTGCTTGAATCCAGTGGCAAAGTGAGCAAGGGACTCACGTCTGAGCATACTCTGCCACACTTAAGGCGGCCAAAAGTGGTACAAAAGGGGGTGGTGATGGACGGAGCTTCTGAATCAATCAAACTCTCACACCCAGTCAAAAGATCTGGGTTTAATCCATCACCGTTCTTTAGCCCACTCTACCACCCCAGTTCAGATATGGCTATATGCAAATCAGTCTGACCCTGTGCCTCATGGGAACAGTCCAGCCCAAACTGCCAAGCAATGTCTTCCCTGGACCAGAAACAAGCTTCCAATGACCGGTTTCTGGCATTCCAGCCGTCTTCAGCCCGTCTTGCTTTAATCCAGTGGCAAAGTGAGCAAGGGACTCACGTCTGAGCATACCCTGCCACACTTATGGCGGCCAAAAGCGGTACAAAAGGGGGTGGTGATGGACGGAGCATCTGAATCAATCAAACACTCACACCCAGTCAAAAGATCTGGGTTTAATCCGTCACCGTTCTTTAGCCCACTCTGCCACCCCAGTTCAGACATGGCTATATGCAAATCAGCCTGACCCTGTGCCTCACGGGAACAGTCCAGCCCGAACTGCCAAGCCATGTCTTCCCTGGACCAGAAACAAGCTTCCGAGGACCGGTTTCTGGCATTCCAGCCATCTTCAGCCCGGCTTGCTGGAATCCAGTGGCAAAGTGAGCAAGGGACTCACGTCTGAGCATACCCTGCCACACTTATGGCGGCCAAAAGCGGTACAAAAGGGGGTGGTGATGGACCGAGCTTCTGAATCAATCAAACTCTCACACCCAGTCAAAAGATCTGGATTTAATCCATCACCGTTCTTTAGCCCACTCTGCCACCCCAGTTCAGACATGGCTATATGCAAATCAGTCTGACCCTGTGCCTCATGGGAACAGTCCAGCCCGAACTGCCAAGCCATGTCTTCCCTGGACCGGAAACAAGCTTCAGAGGACCAGTTTCTGGCATTCCAGCCGTCTTCAGCCCGGCTTGCTTGAATCCAGTGGCAAAGTGAGCAAGGGACTCACGTCTGAGCATACCCTGCCACACTTATGGCGGCCAAAAGCGGTACAAAAGGGGGTGGTGATGGACGGAGCATCTGAATCAATCAAACACTCACACCTAGTCAAAAGATCTGGGTTTAATCCATCACCGTTCTTTAGCCCACTCTGGCATCCCAGTTCAGACATGGCTATATGCAAATCAGTCTGACCCTGTGCCTCATGGGAACAGTCCAGCCCGAACTGCCAAGCCATGTCTTCCCTAGACCGGAAACAAGCTTCCGAGGACCAGTTTCTGGCATTCAGCTGTCTTCAGCCCGGCTTGCTTGAATCCAGTGGCAAAGTGAGCAAGGGACTCACGTCTGAGCATACCCTGCCACACTTATGGCGGCCAAAAGCTGTACAAAAGGGGGTGGCGATGGACGGAGCATCTGAATCAATCAAACACTCACACCCAGTCAAAAGATCTGGGTTTAATCCATCACCATTCTTTAGCCCACTCTGCCACCCCAGTTCAGACATGGCTATATGCAAATCAGTCTGACCCTGTGCCTCATGGGAACAGTCCAGCCCGAACTGCCAAGCCATGTCTTCCCTGACCGGAAGCAAGCTTCCGAGGACCAGTTCTGGCATTCCAGCCGTATTCAGCCCGGCTTGCTTGAATCCATTGGCAAATTGAGCAAGGGACTCACGTCTGAGCATACCCTGCCACACTTATGGCGGCCATAAGCTGTACAAAAGGGGGTGGTGATGGACGGAGCATCTGAATCAATCAAACACCCACACCCAGTCAAAAGATCTGGGTTTAATCCCTCACCGTTCTTTAGCCCACTCTGACACCCCAGTTCAGACATGGCTATATGCAAATCAGTCTGACCCTGTGCCTCATGGGAACAGTCCAGCCCGAACTGCCAAGCCATGTCTTCCCTGGACCGGAAACAAGCTTCCGAGGACCGGTTTCTGGCATTCCAGCCGTCCTCAGCCCGGCTTGCTTGAATCCAGTGGCAAAGTGAGCAAGGGACTCACGTCTGAGCATACCCTGCCACACTTATGGCGGCCAAAAGCGGTACAAAAGGGGGTGGTGATGGACGGAGCATCTGAATCAATCAAATACTCACACCCAGTCAAAAGATCTGGGTTTAATCCATCACCGTTCTTTAGCCCTCTCTGCCACCCCATTTCAGACATGGCTATATGCAAATCAGTCTGACCCTGTGCCTCATGGGAACAGTCCAGCCCGAACTGCCAAGCCATGTCTTCCCTAGATCGGAAACAAGCTTCCGAGGACCGGTTTCTGGTATTCAGCCGTCTTCAGCCCGGCTTGCTTGAATCCAGTGGCAAAGTGAGCAAGGGACTCACGTCTGAGCATACCCTGCCACACTTATGGCGGCCAAAAGCTGTACAAAAGGGGGTGGTGATGGACGCAGCATCTGAATCAATCAAACACTCACACCCAGTCAAATGATCTGGGTTTAATCCATCACCGTTCTTTAGCCCACTCTGCCACCCCAGTTCAGACATGGCTATATGCAAATCAGTCTGACCCTGTGCCTCATGGGAACAGTCCAGCCCGAACTGCCAAGCCATGTCTTCCCAGGACCGGAAACAAGCTTCCGTGGACCGGTTTCTGGCATTCCAGCCATCTTCAGCCCGGCTTGCTTGAATCCAGTGGCAAAGTGAGCAAGGGACTCACGTCTGAGCATACCCTGCCACACTTATGGCGGCCAAAAGCAGTACATAAAGGGGGTGGTGATGGACGGAGCATCTGAATCAATCAAACACTCACACCCAGTCAAAAGATCTGGGTTTAATCCATCACCGTTCTTTAGCCCACTCTGCCACCCCAGTTCAGACATGGCTATATGCAAATCAGTCTGACCCTGTGCCTCATGGGAACAGTCCAGCCCGAACTGCCAAGCCATGTCTTCCCTGGACTGGAAACAAGCTTCTGAGGACCGGTTTCTGGCATTCCAGCCATCTTCAGCCCGGCTTGCTTGAATCCAGTGGCAAAGTGAGCAAGGGACTCACGTCTGAGCATACTCTGCCACACTTAAGGCGGCCAAAAGTGGTACAAAAGGGGGTGGTGATGGACGGAGCTTCTGAATCAATCAAACTCTCACACCCAGTCAAAAGATCTGGGTTTAATCCATCACCGTTCTTTAGCCCACTCTGCCACCCCAGTTCAGATATGGCTATATGCAAATCAGTCTGACCCTGTGCCTCATGGGAACAGTCCAGCCCGAACTGCCAAGCAATGTCTTCCCTGGACCAGAAACAAGCTTCCAATGACCGGTTTCTGGCATTCCAGCCGTCTTCAGCCCGTCTTGCTTTAATCCAGTGGCAAAGTGAGTAAGGGACTCACGTCTGAGCATACCCTGCCACACTTATGGCGGCCAAAAGCGGTACAAAAGGGGGTGGTGATGGACGGAGCATCTGAATCAATCAAACACTCACACCCAGTCAAAATATCTGGGTTTAATCCGTCACCGTTCTTTAGCCCACTCTGCCACCCCAGTTCAGACATGGCTATATGCAAATCAGTCTGACCCTGTGCCTCACGGGAACAGTCCAGCCCGAACTGCCAAGCCATGTCTTCCCTGGACCAGAAACAAGCTTCCGAGGACCGGTTTCTGGCATTCCAGCCATCTTCAGCCCGGCTTGCTAGAATCCAGTGGCAAAGTGAGCAAGGGACTCACGTCTGAGCATACCCTGCCACACTTATGGCGGCCAAAAGCGGTACAAAAGGGGGTGGTGATGGACCGAGCTTCTGAATCAATCAAACTCTCACACCCAGTCAAAAGATCTGGGTTTAATCCATCACCGTTCTTTAGCCTACTCTGCCACCCCAGTTCAGACATGGCTATATGCAAATCAGTCTGACCCTGTGCCTCATGGGAACAGTCCAGCCCGAACTGCCAAGCCATGTCTTCCCTGGACCGGAAACAAGCTTCAGAGGACCAGTTTCTGGCATTCCAGCCGTCTTCAGCCCGGCTTGCTTGAATCCAGTGGCAAAGTGAGCAAGGGACTCACGTCTGAGCATACCCTGCCACACTTATGGCGGCCAAAAGCGGTACAAAAGGGGGTGGTGATGGACGGAGCATCTGAATCAATCAAACACTCACACCCAGTCAAAAGATCTGGGTTTAATCCATCACCGTTCTTTAGCCCACTCTGGCACCCCAGTTCAGACATGGCTATATGCAAATCAGTCTGACCCTGTGCCTCATGGGAACAGTCCAGCCCGAACTGCCAAGCCATGTCTTCCCTAGACCGGAAACAAGCTTCCGAGGACCAGTTTCTGGCATTCAGCTGTCTTCAGCCCGGCTTGCTTGAATCCAGTGGCAAAGTGAGCAAGGGACTCACGTCTGAGCATACCCTGCCACACTTATGGCGGCCAAAAGCTGTACAAAAGGGGGTGGCGATGGACGGAGCATCTGAATCAATCAAACACTCACACCCAGTCAAAAGATCTGGGTTTAATCCATCACCATTCTTTAGCCCACTCTGCCACCCCAGTTCAGACATGGCTATATGCAAATCAGTCTGACCCTGTGCCTCATGGGAACAGTCCAGCCCGAACTGCCAAGTCATATCTTCCCTGGACCGGAAACAAGCTTCCGAGGACCGGTTTCTGGCATTCCAGCCATCTTCAGCCCGGCTTGCTTGAATCCAGTGGCAAAGGGAGCAAGGGACTCACATCTGAGCATACCCTGCCACACTTATGGCAGCCAAAAGCGGTACAAAAGGGGGTGGTGATGGACGGAGCATCTGAATTAATCAAACACTCACACCCAGTCAAAAGATCTGGGTTTAATCCATCACCGTTCTTTAGCCCACTCTTCCACCCCAGTTCAGACATGGCTATATGCAATTAATTTTTAATGTGAGCTCAACCTTTGAGTTCCTGGCCACGGATTAGTGCAGGGAGTATACTGGATCTACTGTGCATAAGTTTTATAGTCTATGCCATGCCACACTGTGCAATTCACCATGTGTTTTTTGCGTTTGGGCTAGCTGGTACCTGAAATACTAAAGTGTTAAGATCAGATCGGCTGGAGAGGGCCCTCTCCAGTCCCCTATGTGTACCTGTCTGGTCTTGTGAAAATCGTGCAATGGAAGCTGCACTTGTGCATCTAGTAATGCACTTCACAGTTTGGTGCTGCAAAGCCGGCATATTTGTACTGCTCTTGGATAGTATTCCAGCGGAACCACTGCACATTGCCAGCCCAGGCTAATTTTCGCATTAGTGATTGGAGAGTTTTAATGAACTCCCTGGTGAGGGGCACCAGTATATTCTGAAATAGAAGCAGCTGGGGCAACATCACTGTTTCCATCAGTCCAATTCTGCCTGCCATAGTGAATGGTAGTTTTATCTATTTTTAGATCTCAGCTTAGATAGCGCATGCACTTTCTCAGAGAGAAATTTTGTATTCACTATGAGGGTTCAGCCTTCTTATAGGCGTCCCATCTGCTAGCTCCATCTGTAGCCTCCTATTCTTTCTCCCCATTTGTCCATTCAATGCATGCGTCATACCTATTACTGTGTTTAGCCCTCCCCGAGAGCATGGACCAATTTCTATCCATCTACTGCTCCCATTATAGCAACTGTTTTAGGAACTACTTTTTTCTTTCTTGTAGATCACTTCACTCAAGCGTTCGTGTTTTCATTTGCTCTGTGTCTGTAAACAGGCCTGTAAATCTTGTTCTTATCTCGTCATATTTGTTGTGCATTCAAAGAAAGAGATCAAATGTCCAATGGATCCACCTGCCTGTTTTTGGAATTACCAATTGAGAAGTGAGTCTAGAAGAACTCTAGAGTCATCCCTTCACAGGCACTCATTGGGTTGTCTCCCATATGTAAGAAGACTTTCACTCATTTCGTCCAATTGTTCATTAAGTTTTTTATTTCATTCAATTTGTATGCTATTAGTTATAGACATACTTTGTTGACCTTCATATGATGATTAACATGTTTTATATTTCAGACATTGTCATTATGAAGCATCCAATGCATTTCGGGCATTAAACAACATGCCCTTCGTCAGGGAAAACGACACTGTGAAATGTAATAAATTGTTGTTACTGTTGAGTAAATTTATAATGTAACATACATCAAAAGCAATAAAGTGTGTGTATAACGTGAAAACAGTGTTAATCTATGAAACCAAGTATTTGTGCAGTGGGTGATCGTGGTGTGCATGCAAAGTGAAAAAACGCCAAGATATTCGGGTGTCACTCACATGACTGGAGTATCCAGTTTGCAGTGAATTCTGTAATAAATGGTAAAGAAAAACGGCTCTTTGAGAACACGAAAATACGTTATCATAAAGCCTCAAAAGAAACTGGGTTCGTCTATCCAACTAACCTTAGTGAAAGAAAGTATCTGTTCCACTCTAGTCCTCTCCTTCGTACGCGCTGGTACGGTAGTAGCCGGCAGCGTCTACTATTTGGAAAAAGTTTCGGTCATGTGGGGAGTCACGTGACCGTAAATATGAAAAAAAGACTATGAATACAAACGTCCGTGTGCCGCTACGTGCAAGCAAAATATACAAAAAATGTAACATCGTTCTGGCCAGAAAATGATGTTGGTAAAATTGACAAAATGAAAAATAACTAAATAAAGAATCAACTCGATTTGAATGTGGCGTCCACACGAGTGTGGTATATATTAAAAGAATAAGACGGGGTCGGGACTCGAACCTGTGAGGTCGGGGTTGGTGACGGGCTGATTAGTGGTTGGTGCCACTATAGAAGACGTTGAAAAAAGATAGAAAATGTGTAGGTTTGCGTGTCTGATGGAACAGTGAACAACACACAGTATACACAAGATACAGTCTGTAGAGCAATTCACAGGAAAAATTATATACTTTCAATAGGTTACAGATAACATGAAAATTCAATTCTCTCATTGAGACCCATTGGTATCTGGGTGGAAAGTTTCTGTATCCAATAGTTCTCTCTCATTAAAAGGAATTTTGTATTGTTTCTCCCTTCCAATTTCTGGACAGTTTCAAGAATTATGAATTTGATTTGGGAAACATTGTGGTGTTCTTCTGTAAAGTGCGAAGATAGTGCTGATTTAATGTTTTTCAAACGTATGTTTGATCTATGTTCAGTTAATCGCACTTTGATGCGTCGCTCGGTTTTGCCCACGTACATTTTACCACATGGGCATCTGATCCCATATATCAGGTTGCTTGATTCACAAGTGGCATTAACCTTCAATTTGATTGAGTAACCTTTAGAGGGATGGCAAATAGTATTGCCTCGGATTACACTGTTGCAGTTACCACAGTTAAGGCAGGGTTTAGTTCCTGTATATATAGTGTGGGCCGGTGGTTTTCGTTGAAGAATTTCTCCTAAATTCTTTGATCTTGTGAACGCAAAGATCGGTGGTTCTCTAAAAGACTGCCTAAAATCAGGTTCAATGTTGAGAATCGACCAATGTTTCAAAATGGTTTGTTTGTACTTTTTGCTTGAAGTCGAGTATTTTGATACTACCACAGTACGTGTTTGTTCAGTTTTAACTTTGGTCGTTAAGAGTTTCACTCTATCGATTTTCTCAATTCGTTTCTTGGATTCATCCACTAGGGATTGTGGATAACCTCTGGCAGTGAATTTTTTAGTCATTTCCATGAGTCTTGTGTTGAGAATGCTTTCATCTGAGGAAATTCTTTTAACCCTGGCCATCTGTGAGAATGGTAAGTTCTTGATTAAGTTGGATTGATGGAAACTTGAGTATAGCAACATGTTATTCCTATCCGTGGGTTTGACATAAAGGTCAGTCATGAATCCATCCGGGGTTCTGGTTACACTGACATCTAGGAAATTGACCGTGGTTTCTGATATGACCCATGTCAGTTGGATTCGTTCATCTATCTCATTGAATTTGGTTAGTTCCATCTGTAGTTTGTCTTTTGTGTTTGTCCAAATGATAAAGAGGTCATCAATATACCTGATCATCAATTTTAGGTTTTGTGTCCATTCATTTTTGGAAAAGATGTGTTGGTTTTCATACCACTGCATGAATATATTAGCATACACAGGGGCTGCTGAATTGCCCATTGCCATGCCTGTGAGTTGTTGGTACCACGCTTCATCGACTTTAAAATAACTGTGATATAAGATAAAGTACATCAACTCCATAAGGAAAGTCTGAAAGTCTTGATCTAGTTCCGTATTCAAGAGAGCAGATTCCATTGCTTCTATGCCAATGTCATGGGGTATGCTGGTGTACAGACTGCATACAATTTATGTTTTTGGAATTAGCCACAGTCATCATGCTCAGCTCTACAGGGATGCAATGTATCGTTCTTGAATCACCATATTGGGAACCCGTTCCGTTCAGTCTGTGATCAGACTTTAGTTTTTCATTATTTTCCTGATGTCAGCCTTCATGCTCGACCCAACAGGGTTACAATGTGTTGTCCATGAGACAGCATACCTGCAACCCGTTCCTTTAATTTTATGATTGGACTATAGTTTTTTATTACTATGCAGATGTTTGTTTTGGAGCTCGACTTTACAGGGATACCGTGTGTCTTTTATCTTACCCGCATCCCGCTCTGATTATAATGTAACAGATTTTTTTTTCACTAATATGCCGATGTCAGTCATCACACCCGGCATACTTGCGATTGTACATTGCCTAGACCACCTCCTACTAGCCGCCATTGTTGGATGTGGCCCCCGAGCTTTAACCAACGTGCACGCTGGCGCTACAGTTGGCAGCATCATCGCGTATATCTAACGGGACTCCTCTATCGCGCATCATCACCTCTGAACGTGGCAAGTAGATAGTACAGTTGATTTACTCAACTCCAAAAGCAATTGGTAAGATTTTTAGTTCACATAAGTGTATTGAGTCATTTCTTGAAGTCTATTCCCACTGCTCTAATATATTTACATGTTTAATGTTTGGTTAGTGACTGTCACACCTGTTTAAGTGATGGGAAAGCTAGTCATGTTCCCCCTTTTAACCACAAAATCAAGCAAACCATAGTTTTCAAGTTTCTGTTTTTTTTTAACCCTTTCAGACTTTTGTGAGTGCCATTGATTCCCCTTCTCCCCCCCCCCCCTTGGGCTATACCGCCTTAGATCTAATCTGATTTAATCAGTATAAGCATTTTGAGGTTTCTTTGAGAACCTGTTTCAATACACGTTTTATGAGCATGTTTTATTTAGTGAGATTTTTTAAACTATAGTTTGTTTATTGACTGTCACAAACTTTTAAGTGAGTCGGATAACTACATGATTACGTGAATGACAGTTTACTAGTTTCTTGGCTTGAACTCTTTTCAGGTCTAGACTAGACAGCGAATGCGTTGTCTCGAAGAGACTGTTGTAGTATTAATGTGGCACAGCTAACCACAAGGCTAGTAACATTTATGCAAAGTGAGGGGGACATTTTAGTGAATACTAAATGACTTTTTATTTACCTTCTCCACACCCACAGTCCACTCCCTCCCATGTTGTGTTGCTTTCCTTGCCCCCATGCTGATTTGCTTTTCCCACTCCTGCTGTCAGACAAAAATGTGTTATGGCACAGCCAGCACTGGCCCCGTCATAGTGCTTTTTTCAAGGACTTTCAGCCATGCTGAACAGCAGCCTTGCTGCTATACAACATGGCTAAAAGACATTGATTATTCCAATAACTCTTGCATTGTTGAGACTTTTTGTCTTTGCCAATGCTTGTTCTATGTTGGTGGCTGTTCTATCTATAGTTCTGCCATAGTTCTCGTACACCTTACTGTGGAACTGTACACCCAAGTATTGCACTGGTGTCTTTTGCCAGTGCAGCGGTACGCCAACATTGGTTGCATGGTGCTAGGGGTAAGTGGCATCATGATCGATTTCAAGCAGTTGAAGGTCAGACCAGATCATTCTCCAAACTTCACTATGTTCAATATTATTGGATGGAGGCTCACATCTGTTTTTTTTTCCTTTCAAAAGGATGTCATCAGCATAGAGTGAGATTAATAAACAGCGTGTGGCAAATTGTATGCCTTTATGTTTGTGCGTATTGCTCAGTATTCATGCCGGAGACTCAATTGCCAATATAAATATTAGCTGGTGAAGGGGGACAGTCCTGCTGGGTTTCTCCCTCATTGCTATGGGATAGGAAATATGTCCTTTAACCCACACTTGGGGCACAGGGTGCTCCTATAGTAGCCTTATCCTCTGCAACATCCCCTTACCTGTCCAAGTCAACCGAGCATCGCCAACATAAACTGCCACTCGATGGAGTCTAATGCCTTGGTGGCATCAAGAAAGACAGCCATCACATTATTCATGGTTTTAATTGGGTTTTTACAGTGAACAGAGTCCTCAGATTTTCTTCAGTAGGGAGGCCAGGTATGAAGCCCGACCGGTTCGATAGTACCAGTACTTATATTCGCGGGAGCAACTGTGCTGCTGAGATCTTTGCTAGTATTTCATTAATGATGTTTATTAGTGACAGTGGCCTATATGAGTCGCATTTCTGAGGAGGCTTACCAGGCTTCAAGAGCGTAATCACTATTGCCACCCAGAGCGTCGGCGGTAACTGACCTTTTTGGATTGCATTCCCATAGATATCCATCAAATGGTGGGCAAGCAGATCACTGTACTCCTTTTAGAATTCTCTGGTCAGAACATCGCTGCCCAGTGCTCTGCCATTCTGCATCTTCAGAGATCGGGGAACATAGTATCTACATCTCGGCTGCTTCAACCCACGCCAATGTGACAACCTCCGGGTAGTGGTGAATTAAATTTCCTATGTTTGAATTGTGTATTGTGACCCACTTAATGTGGAATAGTAGTCAATGAATGCAGAGAGGATTTCGGTCAAGCGATATACTCTATCTCCTTCCTCTTTCTCAAGTGCAAGAATGTGCTCTGCCTCCAGGAGGATCTGATTATTCACACTAGTGTGTGCCTGGGTCTTTTCCGCTCGCCACAGACTCTTAACTACTGCATATTTCTCCATGCAGTGCACTTCTCTGTCAGCTTCCTCCCTATACTCTACAAGTATGCACTGCATCTGAATTTGCATGGCTAGGTCTGGGTTGGTAACCTAACTCTGTTCTAGCACTTGCAGCTCACACTGTAGTGTGTCTATCCTATGACCCTTGGTGGAGCATTCCCCCTTTACCACTGCCTTGAAGTCCTTCCAGACCACAACCTGGTCCAGCACTGAGTTTTTGGCAGTCTCAAAGTAGTTCGTTATGACTTGCCTAAGATTTGCCCCAGCGTCGCTGTCCAAAAACATTAGGGGCTAAAACATCTAGCCGCTATATTCTGTGGTGTGTCAAGGCAGTGTAATGTTAGGACCACTGGGGGGTGATAGGAATATGTGCGTCGGAGATGTTGTATTGAGTCAGGTCAGCCAATTACATCTATTGTTCCCAGCCAGTAGTCCAGCCTGGATAATATGCCTTGCAGCGCTGAGTGAAATGTATATTCACAATTGTCATTGTATGCAGCTCTTCAGAGATCTTATATTGCATGGTTCTGCATAACATCCGTCAATGCCGCTCTCATCCCCACCTATGTCCCATGTGAATATTAGTGCTATCTAGTGTGCTGTTGTGCTGTTCAGTGTGATGTTGTGGTCTCCCCCCACAGTATCATTTGGGGGGTCTCAGTTTCTGGCATCGTGCCAACACTTTCATGAAAAACTGTGGATCATCGTGATTTAGCCCATATCTGTTCAGTATAGTAAATGTAAATGTACAGGAATTTATATAGCGCAAATCACCACTGGTTTCTAAGCGCTTGCTTAGGGAACCCGTCCTGGTATTCCCCTGTGAGATAACCCCGGCAGGGTATCCGCAAGGTGAAAGCCAGGCATCCCGCCGCGAGGGGCCGTTGTGGAGATTAAGCAAGCTATTGCCAGAGTCGCAGAGTGTGAACCCATGAATCGAGAAGGCACCGGAGCGAGAATTGTCGAGTCCATGGACATTTTAGGACTCAAGACCCCGCCGAGCCGGGAATTGAACCCTGGTCCCGGGCTGACCTCTGCTTCCAGGTCTGCCTCCTCTAACCAGTGAGCCAAACTTCTCCACAGTGACTGGGGTCTGATTCAATACCCCTTGTATGAGCAATTAGCTTCTCTTTGGGTGGTAAAAGGACCAATGTAGATATGGGCCACCCTGCTTTGCAGTAGTATCACCACCCTTCTGTGGTAATTGGAGTATTCTGTAAAGTATCTATGTGATCCCCATTATCTGGCCATCCAAGTCATTCGTCCCCACCACTTGGTGTGTGTCTCTTGCAGCAAGAGTATGTCTATTTGGTGTCTGGTGGCATAAGACAGTACATGTCTGGTCTTCCTCGCATCATTGAGGCCCCTCACATTACATGTCATCACCTTCTTCTCCCTACTCATTATTGCGTAGTACCATATGTGACATCACTGAGTTACGACCCCTCATGTTCCCAACTGTCTACACATAACATTAGAACATATATTTTCTAATTTGTAATGCTTGTCCCCACCCCTCACCCATGCCAACTCCCAACTGCCCAGCTGACAACTGAAAGACTTTCCAACATCATAATGTTACCTTCCCCCCTCCTTTCCTGTGATGTAGCAATCCAAGCGGTTATGCTTTGAAAGCTGCCAGTTAATGTTCTGTTTTCTGTTTTTAAAACATTAATCTTTGTGCCGCATTTGAATCTGTTGTTACCTGGTTAGGAGGAGTCGGGCTTTCCCGAGCAGGCTTGGTTTTCTCTACTTGGTTGAGACATAGAGCGCCGCCGTTTTGGAGTGGTGTGGCTCACTGGTTAGAGGCGGCAGACCCGGAAGCAGAGAACGGCCCGGGACCAGGGTTAAATTCCCGACGCGGCAGGGTCGTGGACCAGGGTCAACGGACTCGATAATTCCACCTCGGTGCCTACTCTAACCAGGGATTGCACTCGGCAACTCTGGGCATTAAGCTTGCCTCATCTCTACAACGGCCCCCCACAGACGCCGGGGATGCCTGGTTTCACCTTGGAGATACCCGGAAGGGACCATCTCACAGGGAAAGCCAGGATGGGTTCCCCAGAGGTCTTCAGCGCCAGGACACCCCGAGATGGGGTAACAGTGCGCTTTACAAGTATCATCATTACATTACATTACATTTTGGGGAGGTGCGAGTGCTAGTCTCTTATGCTTAAAAGCGGAGACACTACTCGGTCGCAGTTGGTCTTCTGCTAACTGTTGACTTCATACCTTGCTCGTTGAGCTCCCTGTTTTAGCTCACGTTTTAAAAATAATTTGGTTCTGTTTTTAAAACATCTATCTTTTTGCCGCATTTGAACCTGTTGTTACCGGGGGAGGAGGGGCGGACTTTTCAGAGCAGGCTTGGTTTTCCCTACTCGGTCGAGACATAGAGCGCCGCCATTTTGGGAAGGTGCGCTCTCTAGTCTCTTATACTTAAAAGCAGAGACAGTGCATGACTGTGCCACTGGCGCGTCAAAGGCGTGTCAAAGGCAAGCCCGTCTGCTCCCGTCAGCATCCCGGAGGCGGCCGGTGCCGGCCATGCTGCCTGTCGGTCCAGGGACCTGAGATAGAAAATTCAGTATGGGAGAGAAAGGCTGCTCAGCCTCGGGACACATTGTTCCTGTCAAGGGAAAGAGGCTAGTAATGAAGATTGGGCCAATTTCAGCTGCGCTCTATGTAACTGGGCCTTTCCCCGGGATGTGGGGGGCTCTTCTGAGATGTCAGCTCTCAGAATTGTGGGTCACAGCACAGAGAGGCAGGTGAGACACTTTAAGGTGTGTTGTGTGTTAATCTAGGTTCCTGATCGATACTGTGACCTTATGCCCCTATTCGGCTATAAACCCATTTATTCCCTATATTGGCATAACCGTTCAAGTGCGATTTTCTGAAAAGTCATCTCTGGCCTCACACGAACAGAGCCACATTCCAGCATGACTCTCTGCTACTTCCTTTGCGACCAATTAGTGCAATGACAGAGCAGCAGTCACTATCTGATATTCCTAGATAACACTCTGAGTTCTTCAACAAGATAAAAACTTAGCAAACCTGGAAATCCCCGCTTGCTATGTTTTGATTAGTAATGGAACTCTAATGAGCAACTGATAACTATCACTTCCTAGTGACATCTTTAATTGACGTCTTATGTCCAGCAAAGTTGCGTCAAACCCGGCACCTGTCAGGTATAAATATTTCCAACGTTGCCTTAAGCAATGTTCGTTGCCTGTTGCTGATGCCAGCTGCCTGCATGACCCTGTGTTGGTAAATCTAGCACTCTGTCGCTGCAGCCTGCTATCCTGTGGTGGTGAAGCTGCTGATACAATTATCACCGCCAAAGCGCGACCTATGTGCAGTACGCTTAAGGAGCTGAACAGCCGTCCTCTGCGAAGACATCCAGCAGATTCCAGCTGCCCGCGGACGCTGTCCCCCCTCCTTCCTCGACGCGCTGAAGAGAAGCCGCTGCCTTTCTCGTGCAGAGAAATCCAGTCCCGGTGCTTCCGGTTTACCCTCGCGGGTGACTGGGATATCGAGAGAGACGCCTGAAGGAGATACCAATCCTCCATCATTCTATTCAGAGGTATGGTGTTGACTAAACCCTTAGACGAGAATTCTTGAAACAAACCTTGGCAAAACCAACTTAACTTAAGCTACTTACTTACTCCCCTTTACACGTGTTAGGCTTAGGTCAGGCACACTGGGGTAGGCTTAGTTAGAAGCACCAGTTGAGTATGTTAGCCTAATGTATATATGACTGTATATATGTTTTATTACTTTTAAACCATTGTATGGCTAAGAAACCATATCAATGCTTTTACAGTTCTATTTCGCAATACTTATCTTACTGTACGTACTTTTTATAATAACAATTATTGCAATTGTGGCAATACATTTCTCTTGTACGAGAAGAAAGACTGTTCAATAAATGTTAACCCTTTATTGACAAACGCCCGTCTCTCTATTCTCTACATCTCGTGAAAGTAAACTGCACTAGACTGACTGAGTGAAATACATGTCTATTGTTTCACACGACCCTAGAGATTGACTCTTGATCTGAGGAGCAAAGTTGTCATGTTGCACGGTTGTTGGAAAACTGAATCCCTTCTTGTCTGTGCCAAGGAAGCTGATCACTTCCTATGCAGAGAAGAAAGTTTCCAGTGACCTCTGAGCTAGTTGGTAACACAACCCAATTAAGTTTAGCATAGTCAGTGGAGGCCTGGAATATAAGCAGTTCCACGTCGATACTACTGTTTATGTTATTTCAATGCGCAGGGCCTAGTGGGAAACTAGGAACTACACTACATGGCGCCCAACGTTTGGTAAGGCGATAAACTAACGCAAGACAGTAGAGTAACTCAGTCATGCATATTTCACACAGACCCCTTTCTCCCGTAAATACCCCAATAGACGTCTGGAGTGGGTGAAAGGTTAAAATCCGCCCGACCTTAGTAGGAAGAGATTCCTATGTAAAGCTCTGGTTTATTCAACGTTGAAGGATACAGTGTTCCAAAATATTGTGCACCTAATCTTTGTCTCCTTGGAGACCTACTCTGCAAAGCCTGCATTTCTAAAAAAATGACAGACAGTGAAGAAGAAAGGGAAGCAGTTAGACTGGCATCCCTGCTAATAGAGGAAGACACGAGTCTCCTAGAAACAGACCCGGATGCTATTATCATCCCGGTTCACTTAAGAAAATCTATAACCTTAAAACTTATAGAAAACGGACTGACACCTCAAGGAGGTACAGTAATTTTCGTGATAGAGGCTCACGAGTATCGGCAGACAGAGGTATTCTATTCATGGATAAACTTTCCAGCGGCAAACGCTAGAACACAAGAGTCAGTGGAGGCCTGGAATATAAGCAGTTCCACGTCGATACTACTGTTTATGTTATTTCAATGCGCAGGGCCTAGTGGGAAACTAGGAACTACACTACATGGCGCCCAACGTTTGGTAAGGCGATAAACTAACGCAAGACAGTAGAGTAACTCAGTCATGCATATTTCACACAGACCCCTTTCTCCCGTAAATACCCCAATAGACGTCTGGAGTGGGTGAAAGGTTAAAATCCGCCCGACCTTAGTAGGAAGAGATTCCTATGTAAAGCTCTGGTTTATTCAACGTTGAAGGATACAGTGTTCCAAAATATTGTGCACCTAATCTTTGTCTCCTTGGAGACCTACTCTGCAAAGCCTGCATTTCTAAAAAAATGACAGACAGTGAAGAAGAAAGGGAAGCAGTTAGACTGGCATCCCTGCTAATAGAGGAAGACACGAGTCTCCTAGAAACAGACCCGGATGCTATTATCATCCCGGTTCACTTAAGAAAATCTATAACCTTAAAACTTATAGAAAACGGACTGACACCTCAAGGAGGTACAGTAATTTTCGTGATAGAGGCTCACGAGTATCGGCAGACAGAGGTATTCTATTCATGGATAAACTTTCCAGCGGCAAACGCTAGAACACAAGAGTTTCACTATTACAAAATAGAGGAACCTCCGGGAGAGTACGCTCCCTTCGAGGAGATTGAAATCCCACTTAAATTTCAAGAGCACCTGCTCTGGTTTAATGGCGCCCTAAAACACAATAATCACATAACCAGGCTCGGTCCACTAGGTAGACCAGGAGCAACGTGGCCGGTTCTAGCCAGCTACACACCACATCCTGACATTGCAAGAATGTCAAGAGAAGAGCTGTTAGTACAGCTAAACACACTAATAAAAATACATAGGCAATTAGTCCAATATGTAATGCGGACTGCAACAGTCCAGCCAGCTGTTAATTCACACCAGCTGACCCCTCATCAGGGGAACACAAATAAAATTACACCACAGAACATACAGTCATGTCTTGGTAAAACACCCGTAAAACGGGAACAAATTCCTTTCTGGTTAGCACAGAAAATCACTCAAATAGAGGCAGTATTTCCTGATACTACCCCTATAGAGAAACACAGAATCTTGACCATCTGCCTTCCTATGGGAATCGCACCACACGTGGAGGACTGCGACACTTGGGGTACAGTCTTTGCTTCCATTTACACAAAAACACACGGTGTCCCGTCTATGGCGGTAATACCAGAAGTGCTAAAACAGATTCAAAATGAATTCGGTCCAGAGCCCGCTTTAAATCTAGGTATGAAATTACTGAAAGACTTCAAGCAGGTCTCGGCTATATTATTAGCCAACATTAGAGGAGAAGCAGCATCTGTGGCGATTCGCCAGAAGTTGAGGGAAACAGATATAAAAGATCCTGTTGAACTTGCAAAAATCATAGAAAAATGCTATGAAGAATTAGGTAGAGACAGCTTGGGTGGGAAACCAGTAAAACCCCAACTGCTCGAAAGTCCTGAAAAATTATTTATTAAAAATAATTTAAATACTCCTAAAAAGAGCTGGGATGGAAATAAACAATCCACTCCCAAGGAAAAAGTTTTCCAGTCCAGAGGAAGGTCTCCTCGACGGAGGGAAAGAACTCCGACTCGAGAACGCCAGTCTCCCCAGAGGGAGCCCTCTGAGAAAAGATATAACCTTAGAAATAGGGATAATCTGAAAAAACCTGATAGATATCAAAGCATTGATACGCGTCCCTCTCGATCTCTTCCACAGAATTCGGAAAGAAGAGGACGGTCAGACCCAGGAGAGCACACCAAGTCCAAAGACAAGGAACCTGCTCAAAATAAGAAATCTCAATTTCAGAAAAAGAAGGTAGCCAGTATTAGAGTAATCAACCATGCCGAGAATACTGAGGACACAGTTGAAAAACGGGGAGTGGGCATTGACAATGTTGGACAGTGCAGCAGAAATCAGTATAGCGCGCAAGATCTTGATGAATCATCTGGAGACAGTGGACACGAATGAATACATTCAGGTTGAAACTGCCGACACCAGACTTAGCGAGCCCCATAAAATATACGAAATAACATTGCGTATGGAGGGTGATAAGACTAGGAAAATTAAGGGTCTATTTTGGGATAAGCTCTCAAAAGGCTATGATATTCTGTTAGCTGAAAAAGATTGGCCCCCGGAGTTTGTCAGGGAGTGCCCTCGTGGCAAAAATGTGATTATGCCTGCCTTCTCGAATCACATACCGATTCACAAAAAATATACATATGCAAGGAAATGGGCAGTGGCCCAGGCACCTGCATTATATAAAAATCATGTAGGATGGGATGAGGATTCTCCTCCTCACAAAATCCAACTAAAAAGTGAACCAACTGCCCAACGGCAGTATCCCATAAAGCAAGATGCTAAAAAACAGGTCAGGGAGATCTTAGATCAACTTGAGTACCAGGGGGTGATTGAAACATGCACCTCTCAAATGAACAATCCTTTGTTTCCTGTCTCCAAGCCAGACAATTCATATCGTCTAGTTTTGGACTACAGACACCTTAATACATGTTGCAAAACTTTTGCAGTACAAAACTCGCATAGTGCAGCCCTAATGAATAATATAGTTAGGAAAAAATATAAAACAACATTAGACATTTCTAATGGTTTCTTTTGTCAAAACATTGCACCAGAAAGCAGATATTTGACCGCTTTCTCCGCATTTGGGTCGCAGAAAAAATTCTGTCGACTCCCACAGGGGTTCAAGAACAGCCCAGGACTATTCTCAGCTAGGGTAACAGAGTTACTACAAATCTATGATGATGAAGCATTATCTTACGTAGATGATATTTATCTCACAGATGACGACTTGGATACTCACTTGAAGAGAGTGAACACCATTATACTTGGGTTCGCAGCAGAGGGTTACAAATTCAACTTTAAAAAGTCCCGAATTGCCCATCTGACAGTACTATTTTTAGGGTACGAATTGTCAAGTGAAGGGAAAAGCCTAGCGGACAACTTCTTAGAGAAGTGCGCTGTACTCCAAGCTCCAAAAACGCTGAAGAAATTACAATCCATTCTAGGTTTTCTGAATTTCGGAAGAACTTACATCCTAAATTACGCAGAGAGGGTTAAACCTCTCTACGAACTAATAAAACCTGATTTAAAACAAATCAATTGGACTCAAAAACACACAGAAATTTTGAGATCACTGCAAACAGACATGTTAGCAAAAACGAAATTAGACACACGTGACAACACACGTGATCTTGTAATCCGAGTCATCCCAGGAAGATGCGGATTCACGTACCTAACCTCTAATGAGGGAGAAAAGGTACCAATTTCAATTAAATCTCACTTGTACACACAAGCAGAAAAAACATTCAGTCACACAGAAAGAACTGTGAACGCAGTGCAAATCGCATTAGCAAATGAACGAGAACTAGCACACGGCAAACGGATTAATATCCTTACAGCGGAATCCGCCTTCGAAGCGCTATTCAGCCCAGTAAACCTGCCTACAGTGTCACTGGATCCGAAATGGATACAGTGCATAAATTCTCTAGGAGCGGAAGAGGTGAAATACTATTTCGCCCCGCAATACGAAGAACTGAATGATTTAGAATATGAAGAAGAATATCCTCTGCCAATCGAAATTCTGCCTCTCCCACAATATGCCTGTATAATCTATACAGATAGCTTTGTACAGCATTTCAACGTAGAGAGAAAATCCTACGACGCAGCATGTGCGATCATTAAAGGTCGTTGGCTGTGCGGTAAATTCAGACCGAAAGTAACAAAAACTGAATCTGTAAGAAACTGTTCGGTTCAGAGAACTGAAATCAGATGTTTAAAGATGGCGCTCGAAAATGCAGAACGCGAATTCCCCACACTTATAGTGTGCGATTCTCATTTTTGCGTCAATTCTTACAACAATAGACTGCAGAGTTGGATCGAAAACGACTACAAAGATGACACAGGTGCCACAATAAAGCATAAAATGCTTTGGGAACAAGTAACTCTTTTACATAAAGAACTACAAAAGACTCACGTGATTCACGCACAGAGTCTTCGACGTGATGGCGTTCACGTTGCAGGGAATTCATTGGCTAATACAGCCACCGCGGAAGCAACTAAACCGGCTTCCGTAGCCACAAAAAAGCGTACAGATAAATACATAGACGGGGAAACCATGCTGGCAGTAAAAACGACCGTAAAAGGCGACTGTGCAGCACTACCCGTAAACTATCCACTCAATTATGCATACATAATTGATGCAAACTCCGTTCCTTTTGCTCGAATCCCTGGAGTGGGGGACAGAGTAATTCCAAACAGGAGCAGGAGGGGCTTCCTATTACTGGAAGCACACATGGGGTTGGGTCTGAAACACCAAACAATCAAAGCCTCTCTGAAAGAATTGCAATCAGAGTACTGGTGGCCAGGAATGAGTATAGACATCCAATGTTTTGCTCAAAATTGTGAAAACTGCAACCGAGATCGCAGGAATGAACAGGCCAGTGTAGTTTCAGGATCCCTTCAAGACAGCATAAGGCGGTCTATCTGCGCAATCAAAGAAGAGAAGCGCGTCCCAGTGTACACCATTAAGACGAAAAGCACTTAAAAAATGAGGCCTCCAGCGCTCGGCTGACGCTAGAACGGTTATAAAAGATTTGCGAGTCTTGATCGGCACATACGCAATTACCACGTTCCATTCTGACCAGGGTCCTGCTTTTAGCTCTCGAGCTTATAAGGAGGCCATGGCTAGCATGGGAATTGGGTTGCGGTATTCTTGTCCGTCGCATCCCGAAGGGAATAGTGTGGTAGAAAGAAAAAACCGGGACATAAAGCAATCTATAACAGCGAAGGTATTAGGTTCAGGCGCTGGGTGGGTCAAACATTTAATAAGTGTCCAGACTAGTCTTAACAACATGCCAAGAAATTCTCTAAAAGGTTTCAGCCCATACGAACTATTGTTCGGAATTAGAATGCGAGTTCAGGACCTCGATAGTCAGATGTCAGTGGTACAAGAAGAAACAAAGCACTTTGATGTAAAGGATCGTTTGGCTGTTTTACAGGAACTGAATGAAACAAGAAAATCATTAAGCAACATAAAGTTAAAGCAACAGCCAAGTACCACTGACGAGGCACCACCCGCAACAGCCCCAGCAAGGCCTGTCTGGATTCCAAAGATTGGGGATCTAGTCAGAGAAAAGATCGCGGTGAAGAAGGAATTTGGGCCTTCTTACAGAAAAGCAGTACCTGTCTTGGCAGTCACCGGAACAAGATCAGTTGTGCTACCGCCCCTTGCTGGTAAAAAGGAGAACAGAGTCGTGTCTATCGATCTGGTAAAACCACAAGCATGTGGCCTATAATCAACAGTAGGCCCAGTGGACTCCCAAGAAACAACAGAATACCCAAACTTGCAACAATCCAAGAGGTTCAAACTGAAAGACTAATCACATTCGATCAGCCTGCAGTGCACAATGAAGGACTATGCAATAATTGATCGTATTAATTTGGAGAAATCACTTTCTGTGGTAGACAATGGGTTAACGACTCTGTCTTCCAGAATATATTCGTTGGACAATATTGTATCCTCTGCCTTTGATGTGATAAACAGAGATTTGCTAATGTTACAACATGGCCAGTCTCAATTACGCTCTATTGTAGAATTAGGCTGGACGCTGCAAAATCTTCGTTCAGGCTATGTGCCTTGGCGTTTAATCAACACAACGTCATTATTTTCCAGTTTTAACCTTACTGATAAACAGATCAGTTTGGCACAGAAAGGAGCAGACTATACAATCCTGAGCATCGAAAAACTTGAGAGATTACCATTGACAATGTCAGAGAGTCCTGTCATTGAATGGATAATACACGGAATTATCACAATTCCGATAACAACTTTCCGATTTAAAAAGTGCCTTGAATACATACCTGCTGGCCAATATGAACAATTGGGTAAAGGATATGTAAAATCCGAATGGAAATTACCATACACTCATTCTTGCTATAGTGACAGCGACAAAAATGTATTTCTTAGTGGTGAGAACTGTAAACATTCACTAAGTGGTATACTTTTGTGTCAGGGTATTAATTTACACGGAGCATGTGATGGAAATTCAAACAACCTTTCATGCCACCAGCTAGTCACACCTGCAACTCAGATAGAGCCCTTCTTTATGCAACTTTCGAACGGGAGTTACATTCTTAGAACGGATCACAGATGTTGTGGCCTGACGCCAGGGAAAAGTTATCTAATAGAAGTAACGTCCATGGTCAAATGTTGTATGCAAGCATTGTTCCCGAGCGGGCCTCCAGACATAGTGACTCCCCTCTGGCCTCGTCTGAATCTCTATTCTATACGAATTGTCAAGTCAAGTCAAGTCAAAGAATTTATATAGCGCACTACATACCCAGAGGGTTTCAAGGCGCTTAGGAAGGGGGGAGGATTACTTGTCAAATATCCACGTTTTAAGTTGCTTTCTGAATGCTAGGTGGTTCTGGGTAAGGCGAAGGTAAGCGGGGAGTGAGTTCCATGTTTTAGCAGCCAGGTATGAAAAGGATCTGCCTCCCATGGTGGACTTGTTGATGCGAGGTACAGTGGCGAGGGCTTGGCTGGATGAACGTAGTTGGCGGGAGGGGGTGTAGAAGGACAGTCGTGAGTTGAGGCATTCTGGACCGATGTCGTAGAGTGATTTGTGTGCGTGGGTAAGCAGTCGGAAAGTGATCCTCTTATTGACGGGTAACCAGTGGAGGTCTTTAAGGTGACCAGAGATGTGTTTGTTGCGTGGGATGTCTAATATGAGTCTGGCTGAGGCGTTTTGGATTCGTTGGAGTTTCTTCTGGAGTTTTGCGGTAGTACCTGCGTAGAGGGTGTTTCCGTAGTCCAGTCGGCTCGTGACCAGAGCGTGGGTGACTGTTTTCCTTGTGTCGGAGGGGATCCAGCGAAATGTTTTTCTGAGCATGCGAAGAATGTTGAAGCAGGAAGAGGATACGGCGCTGACTTGTCTGTTCATTGAGAGTGAAGAATCCAGGATGACGCCTAGGTTCCGTGCGTGGTCTGTCGGGATGGGTGCTTTTCCGAGGGCTTCCGGCCACCAGGAGTCGTCCCATGCAGATGGGGATGTACCTAGGATGAGGACTTCTGTTTTGTCTGAGTTCAGTTTCAGACGGCTTTGTTTCATCCATTCGGCGACTTCTTTCATTCCTTCATGTAGGTTAGTTTTGGCGGTGCTGGGGTCATTGGTGAGAGAGAGGATCAGTTGAGTGTCATCCGCGTAAGAGATGATGTTGAGGTTGTGTTGGCGTGCGATGGCCGCGAGGGGGCTCATGTATACGTTGAAGAGGGTGGGACTGAGTGAGGATCCTTGTGGTACGCCGCAGATGACTTCAGAGGCTTCGGACGTGAATGGTGGAAGACGGACTCTCTGGGTTCTTCCGGTGAGGAACGAGGTGATCCATTCGAGTGCTTTTCCTTGGATTCCGATGTTATTGAGGCGTTGTAAAAGGGTTTTGTGGCAGACTGTGTCGAATGCTGCAGAGAGGTCAAGGAGGATGAGGGCGACTGTGTCTCCATTGTCCAGTAGAGTTCGGATGTCGTCTGTTGCTGCGATGAGGGCGGTCTCAGTGCTGTGTTTTGCTCGGAAGCCAGATTGTGAAGGGTCGAGGGATTTGTTGGCTTCGAGGAAGGCGGCGAGCTGGTTGTTGACAGCTTTCTCGATGACTTTGGCCGGGAATGGAAGAAGCGAGATGGGGCGGTAATTTTTGAGTTCGGTGGGGTCCGCTGTGGGTTTTTTCAGAAGGGCGGTGAGTTCAGCATGTTTCCAGTTTTCTGGGAAGGTGGCGGAGTTGAAGGAGCAGTTGATGACGTCTCGGAGGTGCGGTGCTATGACGGAGTCTGCTTTGTTGAAGATGTGGTGAGGACATGGGTCTGTGGGGGATCCCGAGTGGATGGAATTCATCAGGCGGATGGTGTCCTCAGTGGAGATTGGGTCCCAGTCGTTAAGGGTGTTCGCGGGGGGAAGATGATCAGCAACTGGTAGGGTGGGTTGGTTTCCGGGTTGGTTGTCAAAGCTGTTGTGGATGTCTGCAATCTTGTTGTGGAAGAATGAGGCTAGGGAGTCGCAGAGGGTTTGAGAGGGGGTGATGTCGTTGGAGTTGGCCGAGGGATTGGAGAATTCCTTGACGATGTTGAAAAGTTCCTTGCTGTTGTGAGCGTTGTTGTCAAGTCGATCCTTGAATGCTGTTTTCTTGGCTTTTCGGATTAGTTGGTGGTGAGTGCGGGTGGCGTTTTTGAAGGCGTCCTTGGTGCTGGTGGTTGGGTCTTTTTTCCAGGCCTTTTCAAGGGAGCGGCAGAGTTTCTTGGACTTCTTGAGATCATCGTTGAACCATGAGGCCTTCTTGCTGCCAGGTTTGTTTTGACGTTTTTTCAGTGGTGCTAAGGTGTCAGCGGTGTTGGATAACCATATGGTGAGGTTGGCGGCGGCTTCGTTAGCGTTGGAAGAGAGGGCTGGGGTGTCATGAAGGAGCGATGAGGAGATTTGGTCCGTGGTGATTTTGTTCCAGTTTCTTTGCAGGGTAGGTTGGAGGTGGATGCTGGGTTTTGGTTTGTTGTAGGTGAAGTGAACGCAGCTGTGGTCAGTCCAGAGGAGGTCTGTGGTGTGGCTGAAGGAGACATGGTTGCTGGAGGTGAAGATGGGGTCGAGTGTGTGGCCTGCGATGTGGGTGGGGGAAGTGACTAGTTGTTTAAGTCCGAGGTTGGCGAGGTTGTCCAGGAGGGTGGTGGTGTTGTGGTCGTTGATCTTTTCAAGGTGAAAGTTGAGGTCTCCCAGAAGGATGTAGTCTTTGGAGGGGAGTGCGTGTGGAGTGATGAAGTCCGTGATGTCTTCGCTGAATTTTGCGCGAGGTCCTGGTGGCCTGTAAAGGAGGGTGCCTCTGAGTGTGGTTTTGGGGTCGATGTGGATCTGGAAGTGAAGGTGTTCGGAGTTGGCGAGGTTGGCGTCCGAGCTGGTCGAGATGCGGATTGATTTCTTGTGGACGATAGCGATTCCTCCTCCTGTGTGGCTTGTGCGGTCTTTGCGTGTGATCTTATAGTCTTCAGGGATGGCAATGGTGATGTCTGGTGCGGAGGAAGCGTTCATCCATGTTTCCGTAAGGAAGGCGATGTCCGGAGAAATGGTGTCTAGTAGATTCCATAGGTCAATGGCGTGCCTGTGGACTGATCGGGTGTTGAGAAGGATGCATTGTAGGTGGTTGGGGTCGGGAATCTGTGGTGTGGTCGTGTCGGAGATGTAGTTGGTGCCGCTGAATTTGCAGGTGACGCAGGAGAAAGGTCCATGGGTTTGTCCAGGGGCGGCTTGGACGCAGTTGGGAGCGCGGCCGGGGTTAAGGGCTAGGAGGGAGGCGGCATCGTAGGTAATGCGGGGGGGCTGGGCGGCGCGAGGGGCAGGGGTTCTGGCGCTGGGTGCGGTCCAGGCGCGGACGGGCGTAGACGGGCTTACCTTTGGCGCACCTTCGGCGCGGGTTGGGCGCGGTCGCTGCGCGTGAACGCTGCGCGCGGGAATAACTGACATATATGGATAGTGGAGGGGGAGGGGCAAGGGCGGCTCAGCTGGGAGGCGGGGCGCGTGTACAAATAACAGCACAAACAACAAACAAAATGGCAGCGGAGCACTGGGGGCTAACGCGCTACCTCTGACAAAGTGAAACAAGGGCTAACAAGCGCTAATTAAACAGAGCAGAAGCGTCACTATTTCACTATTGGCAAAATGATATGCGGCAGGCGAGGCACAATGCAGGCTAATTAAGCAGATCACAAATCGTCGATTTAACAATTAGCAAAAATGAAAAGCGGCAGGCGAGGCACAATGCAGGCTAATTAAGCAGATCACAAAGCGTCGATTTCACAATAAGCAAAAATGAAAAGCGGCATGCGAGGCACAATGCAGGCAGTGAGGGCACAACGATACCGGTAGCAGGGGAGCGACCACTCGGCTCGAGAGCTGGGAGCGAGTCACAGCGCTAGTTGGGTTAGGAGCGCTGGAAGTATTCTGTGGGAGGGCGGCTCAGCTGGGAGGCGGGGCGCGTGTACAAATAACAGCACAAACAACAAACAAAATGGCAGCGGAGCGCTGGGGGCTAACGCGCTACCTCTGAATTTCGTAGAAATGTTCAGCCAACTCCTTAACATGTCTAGTGCAACAAGCATCCCAGGCATATTTAAGACAGTCTTTACGGGACTGCTAACACCCTTCCAGGCAATTTTGGGAATCTTTCCTAATTTTGTGCACTCCATTTTTGGCGGCATACCATTATTTTTGGGACTCGTCGCAGGGATTCTATTTTTTGACCCTCCTGCTACGTTATGGCAAGCCTCGGCTCAGACATAGCTCCCATGGGAATGGAAGAGACAATCCTAGCAATGCGCTACCGGGACAGGATAACTAACGTCCTTGGATTGGCCAGGCTGAGAGATCTAAACATGACCTGGTTCCTTTCATTCAGACCGATATGGTAAAATTGCATTTTACCTGTGCTACGGTGTATGCTTTGCGGCGATGAATGCGTGTTGGACATCTGTCTTTCACTTCCATCAGCAGTACCAATGGACGTCGATACTTTGCTCAGTCCAATAACGGCTCACGCATTGTGTTGTCCCCAGCGGCTACCAATCCTGATGACGGCATTTGTGGAGACTCCTGTACTACAGCCAAGTGGTAACAGTGGAGCGAGTGACAAAAGCAACATCATCCAGGTACAGCGTTCTGTGAGCATTGCTGGTCCTGCCTTCGATGACAGCAATCATTCTCACACCTGCCAAGTTACAGCGCTATCTAATTTGGTTGAACTATCACCTGAATTTGTAGACCAATTCTTTGAGAGCCTGTCTGATACGATGTTCTCACCCACAGAGAAACAATAACTTTTAGAAGCTTTTCCGACACACAGTGTTCCCATGAACTCTGAATTCGGCCTTCAGTTTTGATCAACAATGACTGCAATAAGCTTTGGAACTCTATGTTTCCCCGCTCAAGCATTAAAATAATTCTTTGAATTGGACAATTTTTTTAATATTGACCCTTTTTGGCACGAACAATTCTTTGCTTAACGTAAAAACTATTCTTAGAGAACAGAAGCTTCACACTTCTATTTCTAAACACATCTAGAGACATAACAACATTACACCAGCCTCTAGCACACATGTTATTACAATGCATTTTTATGTGATGATTTATCTCGCATTTCTTCTGTCAGAGATACTTCATGTGTAATTCTTTATGCATAATCGTTCATTGATTTCATATGCAATAATTTTTGAATGATTTCTATGCTTTTAAAAAAAAAAACGTACAGTACCTAAATTCCATGTATTACAAGTACGCCTATTTCGAATGCATTTATGTATTTTGGGGTGGGCAATGTTACACATGCATCTAATTGCTTAGTTTTAGTAATTTTGATGGACATTAACCCGTGGAGTGGGTGTTGCGTGTTAATCTAGGTTCCTGATCGATACTGTGACCTTATGCCCCTATTCGGCTATAAACCCATTTATTCCCTATATTGGCATAACCGTTCAAGTGCGATTTTCTGAAAAGTCATCTCTGGCCTCACACGAACAGAGCCACATTCCAGCATGACTCTCTGCTACTTCCTTTGCGACCAATTAGTGCAATGACAGAGCAGCAGTCACTATCTGATATTCCTAGATAACACTCCGAGTTCTTCAACAAGATAAAAACTTAGCAAACCTGGAAATCCCCGCTTGCTATGTTTTGATTAGTAATGGAACTCTAATGAGCAACTGATAACTATCACTTCCTAGTGACATCTTTAATTGACGTCTTATGTCCAGCAAACTTGCGTCAAACCCGGCACCTGTCAGGTATAAATATTACCAACGTTGCCTTAAGCAATGTTCGTTGCCTGTTGCTGATGCCAGCTGCCTGCATGACCCTGTGTTGGTAAATCTAGCACTCTGTCGCTGCAGCCTGCTATCCTGTGGTGGTGAAGCTGCTGATACCATTATCGCCGCCAAAGCGCGACCTATGGTGCAGTACGCTTAAGGAGCTGAACAGCCGTCCTCTGCGAAGACATCCAGCAGATTCCAGCTGCCCGCGGACGCTGTCCCCCCTCCTTCCTCGACGCGCTGAAGAGAAGCCGCTGCCTTTCTCGTGCAGAGAAATCCAGTCCCGGCGCTTCCGGTTTACCCTCGCGGGTGACTGGGATATCGAGAGAGACCCCTGAAGGAGATACCAATCCTCCATCATTCTATTCAGAGGTATGGTGTTGACTAAACCCTTAGACGAGAATTCTTGAAACAAACCTTGGCAAAACCAACTTAACTTAAGCTACTTACTTACTCCCCTTTACACGTGTTAGGCTTAGGTCAGGCACACTGGGGTAGGCTTAGTTAGAAGCACCAGTTGAGTATGTTAGCCTAATGTATATATGACTGTATATATGTTTTATTACTTTTAAACCATTGTATGGCTAAGAAACCATATCAATAATTTTACAGTTCTATTTCGCAATACTTATCTTACTGTACGTACTTTTTATAATAACAATTATTGCAATTGTGGCAATACATTTCTCTTGTACGAGAAGAAAGACTGTTCAATAAATGTTAACCCTTTATTGACAAACGCCCGTCTCTCTATTCTCTACATCTCGTGAAAGTAAACTGCACTAGACTGACTGAGTGAAATACATGTCTATTGTTTCACACGACCCTAGAGATTGACTCTTGATCTGAGGAGCAAAGTTGTCATGTTGCACGGTTGTTGGAAAACTGAATCCCTTCTTGTCTGTGCCAAGGAAGCTGATCACTTCCTATGCAGAGAAGAAAGTTTCCAGTGACCTCTGAGCTAGTTGGTAACACAACCCAATTAAGTTTAGCATAGTCAGTGGAGGCCTGGAATATAAGCGGTTCCACGTCGATACTACTGTTTATGTTATTTCAATGCGCAGGGCCTAGTGGGAAACTAGGAACTACACTACAGGTGATGTTGCTTAATACTCGTTCTCTCCAGAAACACGAAGCTCAGAGCTTTCACCTTCTTTTGGACTCCCTCCCTGACTTCCTGTTGCTCACGGAAACATGGCTGACTAACTCCTCTAACCCCACTATTGCTTTGGCTATCCCGCCCGGGTACGAGGTGCTTATTTATTTTATTTTATTTATTTCATTTCTAAAGTGCACTATCACCTCAGAGAGGCATCCTGGCGCTGACAGACTCGTATAGAAAAAAAGAAGGGGGGCAGCTGATAACAGGCTTGGGGTTGGGAAAAGCCAGGTTTTCAAGTGCCTTCTAAATGCAAGAAGGCCGGAGACCTGCCTGAGTTCGATGGGGAGAGAGTTCCTGAGCTTAGCCGCGGCCACGCTGAACAATCTACCCCCTGCTCTGGCTCTCCGAAACCTCGGTATGGTCACGTACCTGGCCGAGGAGGAGCGTAGATTGCGGGCCGGCACATGCCATAAACGTCCTTTGTAAACAAGCAGGGCCTAACCCATGGAGGGCTTTAAAGATCAGACAGAGAGACTTAAATGTCACCCTCTGCCTCACTGGGAGCCATTGCAGCTGAGCCAGAGCCCCTGAGGAGGAAGATCTGGTTGGCCAACCCAGAGCTAATTTTGCAGCTGCAGACTGGAGTCTCTGGAGTCTCTCCATAAGATAGCTTGGAGACTCCAACAGTAAGGCGTTGCAGTTGTCTATCCTACTGAGCACGGTACAACGCACCACCTCTATCCGAGCACGGGGCGGTACCAAGGGAAGGATTTTTCTCAGGAGGCGAATGATGGTCAGGTAGCCAGCTACCACCTTTGAAACCTGCGCCTCCAGAGTAAGGTCGCTATTGGTCATCACACCCAGATTCCATACTACCTTTACAGGCTGCACCAGTGGAGAAAAATCCACTGGCCAAAAGTTGCTGGGTAGAAGAGATTGTACCCTGGGCCTTGGGCAATATAACACCTCGGTCTTTCCTGTGTTAAATTGCAGAGAGTTGGCTTTCAACCAGTCCGCTGTAGCTCGCAGGCAGTTGTGAAATTCTTCCAAGGAGGTTGATTCATAGGAAAGATAGTTTGTCAGTGAAGAGGGAAGGTGTCGCATTGTGTTTAAACAGGAGTTTGATTGTACTTCTATCTCTATTGACCTCGTTGAGGATGCAGAATGTATTGGTTTCCTCTGCACTCTATCCCCCCACCAATATCTGGCTACGGTCTTAGTTTATAGGCCCCCTGTTCCACCGAACCCCTTTCTGAGATCGCATAATGAGGCTATCGCCCCACTCACCCTTAGATACAATCACCTTCTGGTTTTAGGTGATTTTAATATACATATGGTTGAATCCATGGAAGCTAATGTCGTCTCCCTGACTGAAACGATGACAGAACTTAAACTTGCCCCTTTTGTATCCTTTCCCATGAACAACCTTGGCCATACCCCTGACCAAATTTTTTTCAATGCTGAGCTGGAGGCTGATCGGCCACTCCCCCTGGCCTGGTCGGACCACTACCTCATTAGTTTTAGTGTTCCTAGCACTGGGATTGACTCCCTGACTTCACTGATAAGGGAGGAATACAAGCACAAAACCCTGCACAGGATCTCTCTTCCAGCCCTGGAGGACGCTCTCGAAGCATCGGCCCCCTTAATATCCCGCAACTCAGAAGTAGATGCTCTTGCTCTAGAATCCTAGTTAAAGCTGAATGTCAATGCTTTAGCCCCTCTGATAACTCGCACTTCCAAGAAGGCCAGCCCTTCAACTCCCTGGTTTAAGGATTCTTGGAGAATTTGTAAAAGCAAATTTAAACGTTTGGAGAGAAAGTGGCGGAAATCCTATAAACCTGGGGACAAACTGGTTTATAAGGCGGCTCTGAAATCCCATTATATTCATGTTAAAGCCGCCAAGAAGAGCTATCTGCAGAAAAAGATCGCTACCGCCAACAATAAGGGAAAGGAGATTTTTAAGATCATGAAGCTGTTCACGACCCCTAAGGCTGCCACGAAGGAGTCTATGCACTCTGCTGAATGGACGAGCCAGCTGGCATTGTTTCTACATGAAAAGATTGTCACAATCCAAGAATCCTTTTTTAGAGGGGACTACGGAGGATAGTGCTCTGTGGACTCACCCGGCCAGGGAGTGTTCCGCCCAGCAACCCCCTGTGTTACTGCAGATACCTTTTCTGCAGCCTGAGGCCTCTCTCGAGATAGAGCCTGAAGTCTGACTTGCCTGCGGATGCGTGCCCAGCAAAACTGTTGGCCTCTGTCGTAAACCATGTGGCAAATAAGCTGATGAACTCATCTCTTTCAACGGGCCTCATGCCTTCCATCTGGAAGCATGTGAAAATTATTCCGCTCCAAACCCTCTGCTGATCTGAAGATGCTTGGTAATTACAGGCCCATCTCTCTACTACCTTCTTTTTCTAAGGTGCTGGAGAAGCATGTGAATAGAGTAATTTTGGACTACGCTTCCAGTCATAATCTCCTATACAGCACTCAATCTGGCTTCAGGACCAATTATAGCATGGAAACAGCTCTGTTGGAGGTTACCGAGCACATCAAGGGAAAGCTAGACCAAGGTGACAGAGCTATCCTTATTTTATTGAACCTGTCGACGGCCTTTGATACGGTCCCACATGACAGGCTCCTGGAGAGGTTGAGTTATCTTGGCATAGGCGGTTCTGTGCTTGCGTTGTTACCCTCCTTTGTTGAGGACAGAAGCTAGGAAACTTGGGTGCCCCCTTTTGCTTCCCTAATGCCCAACCTGAAAGTGGAGGTCCCTCAGGACTCCGTTCTAAGCCCCACTCTGTTCAACCTTTTATATGTCACCCCTCGCATCTCTGGCAGAAACTTGTGGGGCCAAAATTATCTCATATGCTGATGATACACAGCTGATTTTCACATGTGAGAAGGGAACATATTTTGATGGTGAAAGGATCAGATCATGCCTCACTAAGGTGTTCAACTGGCTTATTAGAAACCAACTTAAATGTAATTCCTAGAAATTGGAAATTGTCTTTTTTGGCTCTCCATCCATGGTGGCCGGAGATGTCTCCACCCCTCTCAGCCCAATTCACGATAAAGAATCTCGGTATCTACATTGACAGAGCTCTCTCTATGAGACCCCAAGTCCAATCTGTAGTGGGCATTTGCTTTGGTATGCTACGTATGCTGAGAACGTTTCTTCCTCTTCTCTCATTTAACACCAGGAAAACTGTGTTCCAGGCTCTGGTTACTTCCTGACTGGATTACGCCAACATCCTCAACTTGGGACTTTCATGCTATCACCTCCAGCACCTTCAAGTAGATCAAAATGCTGCGGCCATTTTGGTCCTTAGGCTTAAGCCCAGAACCCACGTGACCTCATTTCTTAAAGCATTACACTGGCTTCCTATGAGTAAAAGGATCAAGTTTAAGGTCCTGGTAAGGTTCTCCAAAGCCCTTCATGGTAAGGGCGCCGGCTACCTCAGTGCAAGAGCCAGCCACTACATTCCCAGAATACGCCTTGTTAGGGCTGGGGCATATCTTTCAGTCAGGCTTCTGGGAGCTCAAGCATGTAACCAACTCCCGGCTTCTCTCAGATATATGGTTGACCTGACGGTTTTTAAGGAGCTTCTCAAAACTTGCCTCTTTCAGTGCTAGATGTGTGTGTCAGGTCTGTTAGTTTCAGACTATTAGTACAGGGACACTATTGCTGAGTAGCCATGCACTCTATAAATTATTTATTTATTTATTTAAATTTATTTAAAAACCGTATAAAGCGCACTGTCACCTTGCAGGCATCCTGGCGCTGACTGGCTCAAAAAAGGACAGACAAGTATTGGATGGGGCGTGACCCTTCAAAGAGTTACCTTAGGAAATAGCCAGGTTTTGATCCTTCTCCTAAACGGAAGGAGTTCCGTAATTTGCCTAATCTCGAGCAGGAGGAGATTCCAGAGTTTAGCAGCAGCCACCTCAAAGGATCTGCCCCCTGCTCTAACCTTCCTGAATCTGGGTACCTTCACCAATCTGGCCTATGATGATCGAAGCAACCTGGTTGGAGTATACCAAACGAATTTCGATTGCAGGGAAGCAGGGCCGGTTCCATGAAGAGCCCTAAAAACCAGACAGAGGGCCTTAAATTGTATCCTCTGTCTCAAAGGTAGCCAATGCAATTTTGCAAGGGCGGTCGGTCCATGTGCCCTTCTAGGAAGCCCCAAGGCTAGCCTAGCGGCCGCTGATTGCAACCTTTGAAGCCTATCCAACAAAATTCAGGGGACCCCAACAAAAGGGCATTGCAATAGTCCAGCCTACTGAGGATTGTACGCCTTACCACTTGAACACGTGCCTGAGATGGTAAGAGTGGCAAGACTTTCCTCAGGGAGCGTAGGATGGCATAGCAACAGGCGGTCATTTTTTATACATGGGTCTCCATACTGAGCCTTTGATCTAGCATGACCCCTAAATTACGGACTGAATCCACAGGCCGTACTTTAGTCGCTGTTTCGGGAGGCCAGAAGTTTTCTGGAAACGGGCGGGAGATCTTATTCCCAGCGCTGAAAAGCACCTTCGTCTTACCAGCATTAAACTGAAGGGAGTTATCCTTTAGCCACCGTGACGTATCCCGCAGACAATTGTGGAAAACCTCCACAGATGTTGATTCCTCTCCCTCAAAGGAGAGGATCATCTGCATATCGTCAGCATAGTTTACAATCTTGATGTTATAGGTTTTAATAAGCGAGATCAAAGGTCTAAGATACAAATTAAAAAGTATGGGGCTAATTGCTGAGCCCTGCGGGACCCCATGAGGTACCTGAGTAAAGGCCGATTGAAAGGGGGGCAAAGACACCGCCTGCTGCCTATCCTGTAAGAATGATCGAAACCAGAGCAAAGCGCTACCTCTCACCCCAGCCTCAAATAACCGGTTCAACAAGATCTTATGGTTGACCGTGTCAAAGGCGGCAGACATATCTAGCAGGATCAGAAACGCTGCCTGCCTCCTGTCTGCACGCCTCTGAAGCTCATCCATAGCGGTGACCAAGGCCGTTTCGGTCCCATGAGCTGGCCGGAAACCAAATTGATCATCCTCTAATAAATTATGCTGTTCTAGGTATTTGGAAAGAGTAGCACTAACCAGACGCTCGACAATCTTGGCTGGAAAAGGCAGCAAGGAAATGGGTCTGTAGTTTTTAGAACAGTTCGGGTCTAAAGAGGGCTTTTTTAGCAGGGGAGATATCACCGCCTGTTTCCACTGGGATGGAACGATACCAGTGGCAAGAGATTGATTGCAAATTAGGCGGAGTGTGGGAAATAATTCCTCTTCATATTCCTTCCAAATTTTGTGTGGCACAGGGTCCAAAGGAGAACTGGAGGAGATCCCCCTGGCCAGTCCATTGAATGAGTCTTCCGTGAAAAGTGGGAACTCACGTAATGGTTCCTTCGGCACTCAGGCTGGCACAGCAGTCTAGTCCACCGGCGACCCAAGTCTGGTGTCATGAAGGGAACCAGTCTCAGGAGAAACCTCCAAGTCCTCAATAATTTGCTCAATTTTCTCTTTAAAGTATATAGCAAGTTTCTCACAGAGTTCTTGAGACGGGACAATTGCGTTCTTGGAGCATTCAGGATTAGTAAAGCTATTTAGTATATTAAAAATGCTCCTAGAGCTATTAGTAGCATTACAAATCAAGGAGGAATAATAGTCTGCCTTATATTTCTTAATCAGACTCTTATATTCCGAGACTTTGCTTTTCCATAACTCCCTAGATGCTTCCTCATATTCCCGCCTCCACCTTCTTTCTGCCTGTTTACAGCCCAGTTTCAGGTTTTTTAGCCTGCCGTTGAACCACGGAGCAGAAACATTCCCCTTGCAACGACGTGTTTTTAGGGGAGCATGAGCATCCAACACGGTCGTAATCCCCGAGCAAAGTGAAGCGTAATTTTCCTCAACTTGCTTATCCGAGCCAAAAAACTTTCTCACGTTAAACACCCCCTCTGAGGATTTCAAGCGTGCAAGAGCCCTCCAATCTCTGCACCGAAATTCCTTAACAGTCACAGAAGCCCTAGTGTCAGCGCTCTTAATATATACAAAAAATTTGACAAGGAAGTGATCTGTCCAACCCATGGGCAGGGTTTCCCCCATGGCCAATAGGTCAGGAGCCGCAAACACCAGATCTAAGTGATTTCCCGCCTTATGAGTAGCTCCCATAACCTACTGAGAAAGACCAAAGCTTTCACAAGACTGAAGTAGGTTATGGAGACCCAAATCAAGGGAGCCATTGATATATTGACATAAATGTGTTTCATTGATTTATTCATGTCCAGTTAATGCCCAATGTCTTAATCTAATGGGGTCATACACCCATACGATATATCCATTTTCCTCCATAGTACAATCATGTTCTCACTCTAACTTCTTGAATTTGAAAATACAATTTTGCCCACACCTACAATCAAGAACAATGCCAATGGAGCTGGGTGTGCCCCATGGCTAGACCTTTAGGCCAGGTTATATGCAGTACTCACTCAGTATCTAAAACCTATGTAGGGCTAGGGCAGTCCTCTATTGTTTTGTTGGTGTGTCCTATTCTCTCGATTTTCACTGCACTCTCCTTAGCATGGGCCGCTTCCCAGCAAGTGCTATTTTCAGTGCTATTCAGCATCACTGAGGTTCTGCGTGGGCTTGCATTCCTTGCCTCATGGGCCCCTGCCTCGTTGTTTGGAATGTTTGTTGAGGAAAGCCGCTGCAACCTGGTGATTTGAGAATATGTGCGCCTTTCCAGTTTGAGTAAATCGAGGCCTCGCTGGATATAGCATGGTATATTCCATATGGCCGGGATGCCTGTCACCCCCTCCTAACACAATCCCCAAGAATGGGAAGACGGACGCAGTTCTGACCTTTTGGAAGGCGGGAGGGAGTTACCCTCCCGGCCGTATTTATTAAAATATGAAACAAAATTAAAACATTAAAATAAAAGTTTCATATCATGTACAATTTTCATTTATTACATTTCGATGCAGACATGTCCATTGGCTAACCTTAACAAATCTCTAATACAAAGGTTTTCCTAGCCGAGTCTAGCATCCTGCAAATCATACTTTCTAAATTAAAATTGTACACCCTAGCATTACGGGCCAACGGCAAGGTCGCAACCGGTGTCCGATCCCTACTACCAAAACTTTCGCCCTCACGGTGTGAGTGGCGGCCGCGCAGAGGACTGTACCCTCTCTGCCAACTCCAATTTCCCTTGTCTTGTTGGGGGCCCCCCATTTAAACTCGATGCCATCTTAAAGGTCGTCCGAGGACCCGTGTGAGGTGTCTGTAAGAAGGCAGCGTGGACTCCCCCCCCACCCCACACTGTCTATCACATCCGCCGTCGCGGATATCCGGGCCCCGGGAAATTCGTAGGAGGGGCATATAGCCGCCTCCTCCCCTGGAAGGGGCCTATGGCCGCCCTCCCCTAGGCGACCCATAGTTAGTGGGTACCGCCTCCCCGTGGGAGGGGCCAATGGCCGCCTCCCCCCCGGGCGCTCCCATCCATAGTGGGTGGCGCCCCCCTCTAGGGACCTTGAAATTACTGCTCACCGATCATGACCTTACCGCCCGACCAAAAAATAAATACGACATTTGATTACCTACTAAGGGAGAAAAACATCCTTGTCTACTTGCAACATTTGTTTATACTACAAGGAAAAACAGTACCTTCAGACAGAAGTCATATCGTTAAACTAGACCTTCATATACCGCTAAACATAGGAAAGAAGATGTTATCAGAGAAAAAGACTTTATTGCAGAACTAATCATTGCCATAAGGGGCTGGTGGGTGGGTCAAAATTACTCCTTGTTCTGTCGAGGGCTCACGTGCAACGAGTGGGTGCAGCTTCCAAGCACAGGAACAAGAGGACGCTTCTTCGGATTCCCGCTCTCTTTATTCCTCTTCGGGAGGGCGTGAACCCTCCGCCGGTACGCCTACTGGGCGTGGCCATCGGTGAAGGTGTCTAGGACAACCCCTCTTGGGCGGGAAAAGGCGCGCCCCGGCTACACCGCTTCGGGCATACCAGCCGTGACATGCCCCCCGCCCAAAATGGTTTCCCGGGAGGATCCGGGCCCCCAACCATACGTTCGGGGGGACCGAGTGGTCGCCCCTTTCCATATGGCCGGGATGCCTGTCACCCCCTCCCAACACAATCCCCAAGAATGGGAAGACGGACGCAGTTCTGAACTTTTGGAAGGCGGGAGGGAGTTACCCTCCCGGCCATATTTATTAAAATATGAAACAAAATTAAAACATTAAAATAAAAGTTTCATATCATGTACAATTTTGATTTATTATATTTCGATGCAGACATGTCCATTGGCTAACCTTAAAAAAATCTCTAATACAAAGGTTTTCCTAGCCGAGTCTAGCATTCTGCAAATCATACTTTCTAAATTAAAATTGTACACCCTAGCATTACGGGCCAACGGCAAGGTCGCAACCGGTGTCAGATCCCTACTACCAAAACTTTCGCCCTCACGGTGTGAGTGGCGGCCGCGCAGAGGACTGTACCCTCTGTGCCAACTCCAATTTCCCTTGTCTTGTTGGGGGCCCCCCATTTAAACTCGACGCCATCTTAAAGGTCGTCCGAGGACCCGTGTGAGGTGTCTGTAAGATGGCAGCGTGGACTCCCCCCCACCCCACACTGTCTATCACATCCGCCGTCGCGGATATCCGGGCCCCGGGAAATTCGTAGGAGGGGCATATAGCCGCCTCCTCCCCTGGAAGGGGCCTATGGCCGTCCTCCCCTAGGCGACCCATAGTTAGTGGGTGCCGCCTCCCCGTGGGAGGGGCCAATGGCCGCCTCCCCCTGGGCGCTCCCATCCATAGTGGGTGGCGCTCCCCTCTAGGGACCTTGAAATTACTGCTCACCGATCATGACCTTACCGCCACAGGCCGGATAGTTGACCGGCTATCCGGCCCCCCCACAACTCCTCCTAAAGGTCATGCTTCCTCAAACCCCTTAGCCAAGCTATGAAGTCTCCTATGAGTAAGACATTCCCCTCCCGGGATAAATGAACCCCATCATCTAGATACATGTGGTCACCCCGAATACACCCATGCGGAATACTGTGCAACTGCGCCGAGCGAAACAACCTACCAATCTTGTCGTTGACCTTCTTTACTGAATGGTTCAGTGCCGATACCGAAAGGCCCCCCGCCACACTTTCCTGGGAATCATGTGGGACCATGCAATCGTGCACCCAGGGATTCTTTTCGCCAGCCAGCTAACAGTGGACAAGACTCGTTCGAGTAATACTCTCCTACCGAGTGTCACCATGTCATTGCCCCCCAGGTGGACTATGATTACAGATGGCGGTGACCTCTGCCGCCCTAAGAGTCCCTCGACAAAAGATTCGAACTGGTCAATACAGAGCCCTGCCCCTTCCGTGGAAGGTCACTCTGTACCCGTATTCCCCAGCTGCGTGAGTCGCGTCACCTGCTTTGAATACGTCCCCGGCCCGCCTCACGTATGAGTGGCCCACGACCCACACCTCTCTCTCCTCAGCCGGTGATCTCTGACCGCTGGTCCCCTGGTGCTGGGTCGACTGCAAATTCCGCCCCGCATAACATGCTCGCGAAACTGTAAATCAAACAGAAGACAAGAAGCGTGAGTGCATGTAACTTGACTTCACAACATGTGCAACCGCACTTACCTTTTAAAACAGTTCGAGGACCATCGTCCTAACATTTTCACCTCTTCAGTACTCCGACCCCTGGCTGTAGCCTCAGTAGCAGCCCCTATCCTAACGGAGTGGGTCCCAAAATCGCTCGGGTCCAAGCCCGCCGCTGCGATTGCCATTGTTAACACCCTCTGAAACTGAAACCTCGTCAGTGGGGTGGCATCAATGTGTCTCAGCAAACTCCCACCCCATGTATCAGCCCTCAGCGCCAAATATTCCTCGATGCACATTATCGGGCACATGGGGGACTTTCGCATGCGCTGGACAACAACACTGTCTCCCATAGCTCTTTGATCAGTCTTGGACTTAGCTATTGTGACTACCATGGAATCACCCCTGATCATGATGTGATCCCGACACAGACCTCCCTCCACATCCTTCTTATTCTTTGCGACCAGTTCGCTCACCCGCCTTCCTTGTCCTGGGGGCTAAGCTTGCTGCCACGAGGTCTTGTAATCCGGGGCACCAAGTAGCCAGAGTACTTCGGGGAATGGTGCCGCCGCTAGGTCCGCTGTAGGTAGATAACCCCTGAACGCCTGCCTATGTGAACGAGAGAGTGCATCAGCCGCATGATTCAGAACACCCGGCACGTGTTTTGCCCTGAACTGCACATTCAGTCTCATGCAAAGTAGTACAATTTCCTTCAACAATCTCAATATCCACTTGCAGCGTGCTGCCTGATTATTTATACATTCAACTACGGTCATATTGTCGGACCAAAATACCACAGAGCTATCTCTGAACTCGTCCGGCCATGCCATCAGAGCCACAAAAACAGGGAATAACTCGAGGAACCCAATGTTATTTGTGAGACCGCTGGTGTGCCACCACGTCGGCCATGTTTGTGCCGACCATCGATTACCCAAGATGGCGCCAAAACCCACGCTCCCCGCCGAGTCTGTCCACAATCCTAGCTCGTCTGAAGACGCTGGGGGTTTGCTCCAAACCACTCGACCGTTGAAGTCCGCCAGAAATGCCAACCAGATGCGCATGTCCTGGCGAACCTCGGCAGACAGTCTTGTGCGGTGATGTCCTTCCTTGAGACCAACCATAGCCTGTGCAATAGAGCGGGAAAAGGGGCGGGCCATTGGTATTACCCTCAGGGCGAAGTTAAGCTGACCCACTGTTTGTTGTAACTGATGCAGGGTCACCTTCTCCTTACTAAGGCACAGTTCCAGGGAAGCCCTGAATTTCGCTACTTTCCCTACTGGCAAATGGAAACATCCCTCCACGGAATCTAGTTCAATCCCCAGAAACTCCAGTGAAGTAGCTGGTCCAACCGTCTTACCTGGTGCCAATGGCACTCCGAAATCCTTCATGAGGATGCAAAAATCCTGTAAGGCCTGCGCACATTTTGTGTCGCTGGCTGCCCCCAAGAACAGAAAATCGTCTAAGTAATGCATAACATGACTATGCCCAGTGGCTTCGATGAATGCCCATTCCAAAAAACAGCTGAATTTCTCAAAGTAAGCACAAGAAATGGAGCAACCGATTGGCATACATTTATCCATGTAGTAACGACCCTGGAACACAAAGCTTAATAGACGCTGATCCTGTGGGTGTACCGGAAGCAACCGGAACGCCGACTCGATATCTGACTTCGCCATCAGCGCTCCGGGCCCCAGGCGATTCAACATGGCGACGGCTTCATCGAAGGATGCGTACCGCACCGAACAGACTCCCGGGTCAATTGCATCGTTTACCGAGAGACCCTTCGGAGCCGAAAAGTTATGGATCAGCCTAAATTCCCTGGGGTCCTTCTTGGGGACCACCCCTAACGGGGAACAGATAAAATTCGATACTGGCGGGTGTCCATATGGGCCCGCAACCCGACCCAGGGCAACTTCTTTTGCAATCTTCCTCTCTACCACCGCTGAGTTATGCTGAACCGATAGTTGGTTTCTACATAGTGCTTCCCCATGAAAATTCCCCGCCGGGATGCGGAAACCATATAAGAATCCATTCCTCAACACCCCAGCGGAGACATGATCAGGGTATACGTTTAGCCAGGGCATCATTGCCGTGATATCGACGGGGGTAGGTAATGGTACACAGTGGTCCCCCTCAGTCCTGTTTGGACCCTCCTCTACCTCCCGACCCACCATTCTTGGATCTGCACGAACTCTCGGGGTGCGAGGAGTTCCCGCAACCTGCACACGCATGTCTGAACTTACAAGTCCCTTGTGGTCTGGTGCAGTTGCCCCTGTTAAAGCTCCAACAGACCCCTCTCTTTCCCCCATTACCACCAGTCCTTGCTTGGTGGTCTCCACCGGGGCCCGCTCGAAAGGGCACCGCGGGCTGTTGGCGGGAAAACCCCGACCCATTCCCGCCTGGCGAGGACGTCTTCGTCGCGCCCGGCAGGAGCTGTTTCTGCCAAGAAACTGAGTCGAGACAATCCCACGTCAGAGATGAATCGTACTCCTTGGCCTTACGAAACTTCATATCATAACCCATCCACTCATTGCCTTCGTATGTTTCGTAAAAATCCATTATTCGGGCCTGATAGCAGGACAATTCAGGCAAAACCTCGGGCTTACGTTCCCCCATAATTGCAGTAAACATCGCAAAGGCCTTCGCCCAATTTGTGATTGTCTCATCAACCCTGAATCCCGCCATCTTGGCTCGCCAGACACTCGGGTGCCACAAATCTTTCTGCGCCTTAGCATACTCCATCTCGCGATGGTCAGTCAGCAGAGAAAACATATTTACATATTTGTCAGCCCATATCAATTCTTTCGTGGCCAACGGGATATGTTGACCCACTTTCTCCCGTCTTGAGGGCAAAGAGCCCCGCCCCCCTCGCAATCGGCAATGCCTGCTTACCCGGCTCCGCTGATGTTTCCGCCGTTTTTTCCACGCCAGCTGCCGGTCCTTCCGGGGTCACCTGTGGGGGGACAAAAGGGAGATTCGCTTTTGCGGCATCTCGCGACTGCCGCAACTGCTGCATTAATAGCCTGGCCTCCTCGGCCGTGTCTCCGGGCGCCGTAGCACCCCCTGTCTTTTTGCCGAGCCATGCGGCCAACTGGGCGGCTAATTCGGGAGGCATGTCCTCCTCGTTGGCGGGCGTCACCACAACCGGAATTAGTTGACCCGCGTCAGGGACTGGTACCGGGGCTTCAACTGGAATGGCAGGGGTCGCCGGGGGTACTTCGGGAATCGGAACCTCCCCCCCTGCCGCCCTATTCCTGACCCGTTTACCCCTACCCTCAGGGACAACTCCTGGCAATGCCGGGCCTATTACCTTCTTTGGTTTACCCGTATTGTTCATTGCAGCCATCTGCTTCTTCATGTGCGCCATATCTCGGCCAAGCGCCGGGACCATAACGACGGTCCGTTCGATCTTTGCCATTCTGCTCACTAGCATACGAAGCACCTGGTCATTTTCGGGCTTCTTTCCCGCCTTCTTGCCAGACATTGTTTTTCGAATATCTGATCCAAACTTGATCGACAAGGTCCTGGATCCTTAGCCTCGAAGTCGCTGAAAGAGAAACACAAGAATTACAAGTTCTCAAAATTGCTCCTTGTTCCGTCGAGGGCTCACGTGCAACGAGTGGGTGCAGCTTCCAAGCACAGGAACAAGAGGACGCTTCTTTGGATTCCCGCTCTCTTTATTCCTCTTCGGGAGGGCGTGAACCCTCCGCCGGTACGCCTACTGGGTGTGGCCATCGGTGTAGGTGTCTAGGACAACCCCTCTTGGGCGGGAAAAGGCACGCCCCGGCTACGCCGCTTCGGGCATACCAGCCGTGACACGCCCCCCGCCCAAAATGGTTTCCCGGGAGGATCCGGGCCCCCAACCATACGTTCGGGGGGACCGAGTGGTCGCCCCTTTCCACTTTCATCTTGTGCAGTCGCTTCTTTATGGGTGTGGGCCTGTTGCACTGCTTGCGTGTGATGTATATGGAATGCTAATTGAGATCCCCCATGTTTGATGTCTTTCATGCTCCTGGCTAATGCTAGAATAGTATCCCAGTCCCTGTCACTTACCAACTTGGTCAGTATGAGTCTCAGCAGTGAACCAGGAATCAGACGGGGACCCACTGTCTGGTGTGGTCTTTCAACCACAAACATGGGGGAGAATTTATCACTCCTGAACACCTCAGCAAGTAGGTTTTCCACAAGAGTTTGTATTTTCCCCAAAGCAGTAGACTCAGTTAGGTACCCCCATTATGCACATGTTACTCCTGCAGCCTTTCTTTCATTGCGTCATGCCGGAGTGTCAACACATTGATTTTCCCATTCTAGTTTTGCTAGATTATTTCTCATTTCCTCCAAGAGACCTTTCATCCCACTATCAGCTTGTGCATCAGTCTGTTGCCCCATGTGAGTCTGCATCCATTTCCCTTTCATGGGCTTGGGAAGGTTTCTTGAATTCAAAGGCCAGCTGCTCTGGCACATGTTGCCCTTGCCCATCCCGATTCCTTTGGGCTGGTCTTGGCTCTCCTAAGTCTGTGATCCACAGGTAGAGGTTTGGGCTGAATTTACACACTTGGTGTGCCTCAGTAAACAATCCAGGAGTGACAAGGGTGTTCTGATCTGGCTCCCGTGTAGTGAGATGCTTCCGTGGGGAATCCCATCCACCCCCTTAGGGTAGTCCAGGGCCTCATGAACGCCAGCAGGTCATGTTGGGTGGCTTTCCGGACCGCCATTATTTAACTCACCACAGTCCATGACAGTCCCTTTTGCCTTGTGCACTGCATCTAGCGTCACAGTCTTGTCTGTGTGTGTACGAGTTGCACCTGGCTACCCCGCTGACCGGTCCTCGGCTCACCATGGACTGCGCCTGCTGACTGTTGAGTGGGGCCACATTACGTTTGTGCGCGGTCTTCGGGGTACAACCAGTCCAGTACCACTTCAGGGCATCACAGTGGGTCTCCTGCCAGCTGGTGAGGTATGTGGATATTAATCACTGCATATGGGGTGAAATTTCAGGCACTGCGCATAATAAGCATTTATTTTCTTTTTCGGGCTGTTGGACCTCTAACAGAGCCCAGCCATCTAGGTGGGCTTTCAGGCCTTTCCTCATTCCCTTGTATTTTTAACTTGAAAACAACCCCCCACAATCTAATTACCCAGCAAGGATACAGCAGTTTAAGTGTGATTAAGAAACAGCTTAGAGATTAAAACAGTGTAAGAAAAATATTTTTGTATTTTGCTACTTTAAAACAGCAGCAGATTTAAAACCTACAGAATATTTAAAAACAGTCCTCTCCATCTCTTCAACCGCATTCGCGCATAAGCCTTCCGTATGTGGTGGTGTTGCTGTTCCCTGCACATGTTCACTGAAAGTGTTCATGAGCTGAACCTCTAACCCCCAAGATGGATCCCAAAAAAAGAAAAGGAAACACAGGGGTGTGTGCAGCCATATAAATCTTCGACTTCATGCTGATCGGGATGCAAACAAAGGCAAATGTTGAGCCTCTTACCTAAACTGAGGCCCTAAAATACTTAAAATATGTGCAGTCTCCCAACAGTCTTAAACAGAAAACAGCCCCCCGAACACCAGCTTAGCCAGCAAAGAGACGGTATTGCACCATTCTTAATTGCAGCGGTGAAAGTACTTGTGAATCAATACAATATAAGAAAAATATTCTTGAAAATATAAAAAATCAGCAGGAGATTAAAAAACAATAGCAGACTAAAACAACAAACACACTCTATAAAGAGAACACCAGCTCTCACTAAAATAATTCAGTATGGAAGCCATCTTGAAAAAACAGTAGCGGTGCATCCATTTGGACGTTGCCCCACTTATATTTTGGCACCCTGGTCCTTCAGTTAATATTAGCAACAAATGTAACTTTCCATTCTGCCCGTGGCAGTCAGCCTTCGCCATGGGCCGGTTGAATGCATATTCGAGGCTGAGGCGAGTTAGATCCTAAGCCTGAGGGAGATGCAGCTGACAGAAACTGACACTTGTTAGAGTCATCCAGCGCACCTTGGACCAAGTGCACATTTCGGGTTGAGCAGCAGCCTTTCCCCGGCCAGCCCGACATGCGCACTAGAGGCCTCTCAGTTGTATTTCCTCCTGTGCTACAGTGAGACCAAGGGTGACTCAAAGCTGCAGCACCATGTCTCAGTATGAGCGTTGAGGCAGTCTGCCCTAGCCAATCCAGTCGCTGCTGTAACAGATGAAGCAGCATCTGAATTGGTTGGTGCAGACTGTGTGTGCATGTGACGCTAGTGAGGCAGCACGGGCCCAGGTGGGAAGAGGCTATCTCTCTCTCTCTCTTTTCCCAGTACAGCACACATTTGATAACCACCACAGCTGTGCTACAGGAGCCAAGAGATCCACGGGGCAGACACAGCACCTGCTTCCAGCCTGCCAAGAATGCTGCCCGTGGTCTAGGTGTACTTTGGACCACCCGTACTCTCAGGGGAGAGGAAGTGCTTCGTCTGCAGATCCTGACAGCTGCGAGATTTCACAGCCCCGGCGGGGGTAGACATGAGACGATGCTGGTGTCACTGCTCCCTGCCGTGGGAGACATTAGGTAAACCTCCACCACTTCTGCCACAGCACAAGTAACTAACTGCAAATCCTGCTTACAAATAGATAAGACCATTAAGATTAATGGGGTGACTCAGGATCCCACAAAACTTGGCAAATAGTGGTATGTAACAGCAATCGGTTCTGTGGGGGAAGTGCTATTTCTTTTGCAAAACATTATTTAGTCCCATATGCCACTAGGTATTGACAAATAAATTGTGCAGAATGACACATCAATAATTGGAAAAAACGGACACTAAAGAAGTCATTTTTACACCGTATATCTTCAATCATATATCATGAAGTGATGCAGATAATAACATATCAGAGGACCAAACAGGACGGTTACGTATCTTAACCTCTTCCATGCGTCGGACGGCCCCCAATCATCCGACGTCACGTTGGGCATGTGTTACGGACAGCCGGTGGCCGTTCAATCTGCGCACGCGTCAAATTCCGCGCACCACGGTGGGATTTGCGCCTCAGTGAAGCGAATATACAATAATGAAATAAGAAACACACAAATAACAAATATCAAGACTGAAACATAATAAATACAAATGACATTACATTGATTAACAGAAATGACTCATTATGGTGTCCCAAGAAAACAAATGCCTGTTCAAGTGGATATCCTCTTTTACTTAGATGTATAATCAGCCTTACAGAGGTACGGAACACCTCTAATTATCATCTACGTTTTGACCCATTCAGGTTGTGTGTTTATATCAAAATATTACTGCAGGTGATGGAGCGGTAATCTCTTCTGGTAATTTCTCAATGCAAAACCCTCATGCTACCTCTAATTTACCGCTCAAAAGGTGTTGGGCCCTTCACACCATGTATTACCTTCAGGAGACTTTAATAATCATGAACAGTCAAAAATGCAATTATTATTTTAAGCCAATAAAGAGAGTTGTTGAGTATTTAAAGGGTTTTATTTTCTAGTCAAAAGTTAATTTTTCTCTGACCCTTTATTCATTAGTAAAATATCAATCAGGTTACAGAATTTGGAAAACAGAAAAAATAGCATTAATACAGAACATTTTACAGTCTGCATATAACCATTACATATAGGATAGAAAATGTGGCGCAAAATGTCATTCAAAATTCTTAAGGAGTTTCTAAGAAAAAATAGTCTTGCAAGGCTAATCAAAAATCAAATAGTTTGCAAAAATCTCCCATAAAGAGAAATAAATGCATAAGACAAATAAATCATTTCAGACCTAATTAATTAGTAAAGCATAACTGAAAGTTTAGCATCTAATTCTATTTAATCAGCTGCACTCTCTGTCTGTCTGTCTGTGTCTAAAGAGCAAGCAGGGAGTGAGATAGCCCCTCCTTCACCAGTCCTCAAAGGAATGCGGCCTCAAGTGCCAAGATATGACGTGGAAGCAAGAAACCTCCCCCTGATTCTCCTCGGACGACCCTGCAGCACCCGTGACGATCTCGTACCTAACCCATAGGCTGTCTGGCCTAATCTGTTCCTTCTCTTCAAGAGCTCACACACCCCCTAATGAGCCTAGAAGCCAGCTGAGCTGAGAAAAAGCCCGCCCCTGTCAGTTTTTATACACAAAATTTTGGCAGACTACACAAAATGTTGCATTTCAGGAAAACCTGTATGTTGATTGGTCAATCATGATGGCATGAGTTTGCACTTTCCTGACGCATTAAAAAAAACAGTTTTAACAAAAGAAGCATACATGAATAATACATTTATAAACATTTGCAACATTTACTAGGGAAAATGTTTCATCCTTCCTTTTCTCAGCGCAGTAGGACGGATACTTTAGTTAGCTGGCACATTGGCACAATCAGAAGAATGTACAGTTCAAGCTGTCCTTCACTTCTTGGCATGAGGAAAGCTGCCACAGTCTGCGCATGCTCCCTTCTCATTCAAAGCAAGCCATAGCTTTTGATGGTTTCACAGGCAGCCATTTAATGGTAGGCCCAAAAATAAAACAAACAAAAAGATAATATTAATGTCATGTGAATCAGCACATTATGTTTCCAAACTCCATTATTTATGTACAACATGTAAAATAAATGTGCAATGTGCAACATAGAAAAAGAGATGTTATTAACTGAAAATACTTATCAAAATATGCAACAAGTCAAAGTCTATTAAGACAGAAATAGTAAATTTAGACTGCAAGGGATGAGCTGGGAAGAGAGAAACACATTCTATTAATCTTCAAAGCTAAAAAAGGCCACTTTTCTCTACATTGCAAAAACACATGTTAATTCAGCAGAAGCATTTCAGACTAAATAGGCCTCACTTTCATGTTTATTTTACGTGCCATGTTTTTAACTTGCACCAAAATGTGCGTGGCAATTTAAATGCAGTCTGTCTGAAGCACAAAAATAAAACAATGCCTGACTGCAGAGGAAATCTGCTCCATCAATCCACCCTTCTGATAATTCAAATCATAATAAAATGATTTATAATTAATCACACATATTTCATTTTCACAAGTGACATTTTTTTTTTTAAATTGCAAAAGCTGAGCATATAACAATTTTAAATCTATTTCTAAGGCAAACACAAGTCTATCTGTAATCAGATCATATATAGCCAAGCTCAAATGTTTTAGTGCAGAGTTCTGTAAGTAGCTTCTTGAAACAGTTAGTCTTCTTTAAAATAAGTAACTAAAATAATAAAAAAGAATTCAACAGGACAGTTTCAGCATTTCTTTTCTCTTTGTCATCAGCTTGCCATTAGAATGGCTCATTGGCATTCTGTACCTTTTTCAATGCAAATTAGACTACTTAGGTGCTGAGAAACTCGGACAGAGCACCATCAATCCTTGGCACTTTTTCAATCAATGCCTTTCACTCTTATTTTCACTTTGATCAGATTCAGATGATTCACCATTTCATCTCTCAGACCAAAGCCGTTGCACCATCCATTATGCAGATCTTGTGTAGCAGCTGCAATCTCGTGAGAAACTGCACACTGTACATCAACCTGACCTACACAGCCATGGCTAGTGTTCTCCTCAGTGTTTTCCACAAGTGCATTTGCATATGCATTTTCAAGCCACTTTGGTGTTGGTGAGACACCGTCTTTGGCAAAAGGTAACTCAGTGCTGCCATTGTGTTGCTTTATTATGCTTGACACTTCAGGCAGATAGCTGCAATCCATTCCTTGTCCAATCTGTTGTTCTGCACTCATTATCTTTGAAACCACATTATGATCTGATTTCAGAGAAACTGGCAATCTATACCTGGGCATCAGTCTTTGCAATAAGACTTTTACCACTTTGCAGTTATCACTTTTCTCAAAAACAGTTCTGATACAACCCTGTTGTGCTGCTTCAAAAACATTTTCTTGAGCCTCTTTTAATTCACCTGTGAAGATTCCATAGAATGTACATGCTAACAGAACACAAATTTGTGCAACTGAATAAGCATTTCTCTCTCCCATGACAACAGTGACTCTCATTTGAGCAGATATACTGCATGTTATGGTAAGGGCAATCAATTTCGAATTTTGGACTGGGGCAACTACTGAGAGCCATGAAGCTTTGACAACATAATGTATAAGGAGCACAGCATGTGCTGCTTTTAATGGGTCACCTTTCAAACATGGGCCATCTACAAAATGGACATTGTTGGGCTGACTCAGACATTCATCATTAAAGTCTGATTTTGGCTTTATGCATATTTTCATGATATTTAGACACTCATATTCATTCTTATCACAAACCAATTCATTTGCTGACATTTCTGTGAAGTTAGGGTCAAAGGTCATTGGGCAATACATCACAGACCTTTGAACACAGTCATCTTTTTGAATAGGCAATGAGAGAGTGCAGCCCTCCCTCTCACTGCAAATTGGTGCATTTTCTTTTAAATAAACTTTCATTCCTAGTGCTGGGGCGCAACATTCTTTCTTTTTCAACTCTAGGAATGCTTTTGTGCATTTGTTGTCCAATGGAAGCGGATCAGACACACCTTTGTGTGTCAGCCTCAGTAAAGGCTTAGCCACTAGGGAAAGGTTTGGTAACCACTCTCTACAGCAGCTAACCATTCCCAAAAATGTCCTGACTTCTTTCTGAATCTGAGGTGGATTCATCTTGGAAATTATTTCCACCCTCTCTGGTGACACCTTTCTACCTCCCTTTACAATTTTGTGTCCCAGGTTTTCGTCTTCTTTTTGACAGTACTCCTTACTATTCTCATGCATTGGCACTGTTACATGGACTTTGCAAAAATCAATAAAAGTAAGCCATTGTTCAGCACATGGAATGTGAAAAAATATATTGGCTGGATTCGGTACCACGGGACAACATGGAAAAAATATGCTTTTAATCTCCTGCACTATTCTGTTCTTTTCATTTATTTTCTGTGAACCTGTGATCAGAAAGTTACACAAACTTCCAATCAAGTTCATCAAAAATCGTTTTATTGGTAAAATTCCTGCAACTGATGGTGTACCTGAATACATGTCATCTGGTTCTAATTTTAATAAGACATGTTCTGCACATTTTATTAATCTGGCATCCTTCTCTGTGAACTCTCTTATTTCTGTGTTTATTTTTTCCAAAGCAGAAGGTAATTTTTCAACTGTCTTTTCTGAAAATAATGCTACAGCTGTTTCTTGTTGGGCCATTTTAAAATGTACATCCTCATCAGGAATCTGAAAAATAACATTATCTGATGCACAGTAATCTGTGCTGTTTAATTTGCAAAACAATTGTTTTTCTGCTAGGCCAGAGTCACAGACAACAGTTTTGCAGTTTTCCTCAAATGGGCCTAATTTTGGTGCACATTTTTCTAAAACTGGGTTTGTAATTTGTTTGTTTAAAACTCCTGCATTTAAATCTGGACTTTCCACTGCCTCCACAATGGACTTGGTAAATTCAGAATTGTGAGGGTTAAAACTCTCATTTTCAAACACAGCAACCTGTTGGACTGGGTTCTGATTTTGTCTCTGGAAAAAATTCTCATTTGCTCTGGACACCTTATTTAAATCAATTTGAGCTTTTTCCATATTTTGTGGGACCATCTTTGCTTGGAAAATTCCTGCCATAGGTACCTGTTTCTGAACTGACATTTGCATTTGCTTAGCTTGCATATTTTGCATCTGCATTTCTCCATGTTTTTGTGCATCATGTTTAAATTTATTTTTCTTCTTCCAATGCTCAAATCTGCTATAAAGATGGCAAAAGGACACATTTTCCAGCAGTACAACATCCATACCTGAATTTGCACAAACCAAACCACCTTTACTTCCATCCTGTGTTCTTTTAATCTGTACCCAATCAACATCCTTTGCTGGCACTCCACCCTTCAGGAAAATAAGCACTGCTATATTTTCCTCCATAACAACAGAAAATGATGGTGCATTCATGCAAACCCTTTTCACTGTCTCCTCACCTGGCCCTTGAACAACTTTAGATTCAAACCACAATTTATTCTGCATGGCAATGTAAAACAACATTTCCAAATTAATGCACAACTCTTTTAAAATTTCAACAAATCCATCAACTTGTGGATACCACAGCATAATTATGTCTCTCAATTGTGGGATTGTGTTCAGAAATGCTGCAAGTTCACTTTTATTCTGTGGCATATGAAAATGCACTTCTCCCACCATTTCTCTCAATGAGTAAGCAAAAGCTTCTCCCTCATTCTGCTTATTATTTTTCTCAACTAAATCTGGTGGCTTCTTTTCCTTATCCAGTTTCCTAGCTAGGTCTGGTGGTTTCTTTTTCTTCTCATGTTTTCTTGCCCATTTGTCTCCTAATTTCTCAAACCCATTGCATTTAAAAATATATTTTATTTCTGCAATGTGTAATTGCATTCCTGAAGAACACATTTTCTCATTTGCTTCATCATCCATATGTACCTTAAAACTTTTCTGAGATGGAAAACTTCCTGAAACATCAATTTCATAATTTTGAGCCAAATCTGTCAGGCCATTATGGGTAGTTAATGCACATGCAACTGTTTCCTTACTCAGGGAAATTAATTCTTTTTCCTGACACTTGTTCACATTTTCATTATTTAAACAGCATGGACTGTTATTTTCTCCATGTTCAAGCGCTGAATTTAAAACACTGAGCTGTTTCTCTTTTTCAGGGCCTGTGTTAATATGTTCTCCCATGTTTTCTATCTTTTTAATCACTGCTGCTTCCTCTAAGCAGGTTTGAAAAATCCCATTTTCAGATATATTTATTTTATCCTGAGCTGCAGATGTTGTAAATACCATTTTTCCCTCATCTTTTAGGGCTTGGGGTAATTTCTGTTCAATAATCTGTGTATTCTGAGTTTCTGAGATAAACTCTGCCATAATCACTCCTTCTGCAGCTCTTTTAACCTTTTCAGTAGGGGCCATATTAATTGGGACAATCATAAGTTTTCTATGCATTATCTGTGCATCTGCAGTTAGCAATTCTTGGACTGAATCAGGCACATTTGAAGCAGTAACACCTGGAGGTATCACTGTCAGTGCTGAATCAACAGGTAATGGGTCAATATAAAATGTTTGCACAGTTTTCTCAATCTGTGTTTTTCTCTGCTCAACAGAAGCAGTAGCCACTGTAGTGCTTACTAGTACACTATTTTCAGTATTTTTAATGGGAACCACATAAAGTGGTGGACACTCAGTTAACAATGCATCCATTATTTCATCACCTGAATCATTATTTATTTGAAGCTCTTCATCATCATTAATTCTCTTCTCTTGCATTTGGTGCTTTACCTTTTTATCCTCACTTGCTTTCTCTCTTGCTACCTTTTCCCATATGCTTAAGGCCTCAAATTGTGCAGCTTTAGATGGTGTCTTTATTTCACATAGGACTTCCCTTAATTTGTCAATAATTTGCAATTCAAAAGTACCATCTTTTGGAAAGCTCAAAACACCCTCTTTTTCAGTAATCTTGCACCATTGGTGAACCCACATACATGTATTTTGTCCCAAATTGGTAGACATAAAATGCACAGGTGTTCCTTCAGGAGCATCACCAATAAAAAACGAATTTTTCACTTTACCTCCTAACAGCTTCTTTAAGCCTTCAAACAATTTCATTTTTGCAATAGTTCAATGCAATTTCTTTTTTCCAAAGCTGTCAGTCTCAATTTTAGTCAGTTTTACTCCTACCACTGACCCTCCACAAAACCTTACTGCAATATTTTCGTAATCAATAACTCTATTAGTAACAACATAAATACATTCGCTACTCTGTCTGTTGTGCTAAATAAAGGATAGATTTATATTCACTGCGAGTAATACATTCCGCTTACCCTTCACAAAGTAAGACCTTCCGTTTACTCTTCAAACACTACAGGTAAATCCCTTCCGCTTACCTGTCACACAAGCTCAGAAGAACCTGCTACTCCTTTGGACTCATCCTTCAGGATATATCTTAGTCCAAAGTTTCACCAGCGAACCCTTTTGCTGTCACTCAAGCTCAGAAGAACCTGCTACTCCTTTGGTGTGACCCTTTCTAGGTGATATCAGACCAAAGTTTCACCAGCGAACTCTTTGCTATCAATCACTCACACAGAAAATAGTCCCTAATTTAACACTGCCAGCCCTACCTAGCTTCTCAGTGCTATTCCAACAGACGAGTAACCTCAGTGCAGTGTGGCTTCCATTTACCACCCGCTATTCCTTCCCGGGATTCCACAGGTGTGCATACCTGCGTGTTCCAGACAACATAGAACAAGACACTACCTTAACATAAAGAGTTAAAACATGTCATCAATAACCAAAAATTATGTCCTATGAAATTACCAATATAATCAATAACACCATCAATTCAAAATGAGCAAAATGTCACCAACAGTAAAAAAAATCCTTACTATTTTCAACACTTCAAAAATACATACATGCTAGCATATTAACAACATTTCACAGCCCTATTGATACTCACACCACTTCTTGCATCACCTTTCAGTACTGCTTCGCCAATCTTCAGGTTCCGAGCATTGGAGTCAGGAATCAGGACTTGGACATTTATCTAACTTGGGCAATTATTTTATTTCCCTTCTTAAGGTCAATGATCCATTAGTTGAGTAGTTGATGGTGAAATCAATAATCATTAATCACCAAACTAATCAATAATGACCATCCTCTGATTACCAAAAACTGATGGAGCGGTAATCTCTTCTGGTAATTTCTCAATGCAAAACCCTCATGCTACCTCTAATTTACCGCTCAAAAGGTGTTGGGCCCTTCACACCATGTATTACCTTCAGGAGACTTTAATAATCATGAACAGTCAAAAATGCAATTATTATTTTAAGCCAATAAAGAGAGTTGTTGAGTATTTAAAGGGTTTTATTTTCTAGTCAAAAGTTAATTTTTCTCTGACCCTTTATTCATTAGTAAAATATCAATCAGGTTACAGAATTTGGAAAACAGAAAAAATAGCATTAATACAGAACATTTTACAGTCTGCATATAACCATTACATATAGGATAGAAAATGTGGCGCAAAATGTCATTCAAAATTCTTAAGGAGTTTCTAAGAAAAAATAGTCTTGCAAGGCTAATCAAAAATCAAATAGTTTGCAAAAATCTCCCATAAAGAGAAATAAATGCATAAGACAAATAAATCATTTCAGACCTAATTAATTAGTAAAGCATAACTGAAAGTTTAGCATCTAATTCTATTTAATCAGCTGCACTCTCTGTCTGTCTGTCTGTGTCTAAAGAGCAAGCAGGGAGTGAGATAGCCCCTCCTTCACCAGTCCTCAAAGGAATGCGGCCTCAAGTGCCAAGATATGACGTGGAAGCAAGAAACCTCCCCCTGATTCTCCTCGGACGACCCTGCAGCACCCGTGACGATCTCGTACCTAACCCATAGGCTGTCTGGCCTAATCTGTTCCTTCTCTTCAAGAGCTCACACACCCCCTAATGAGCCTAGAAGCCAGCTGAGCTGAGAAAAAGCCCGCCCCTGTCAGTTTTTATACACAAAATTTTGGCAGACTACACAAAATGTTGCATTTCAGGAAAACCTGTATGTTGATTGGTCAATCATGATGGCATGAGTTTGCACTTTCCTGACGCATTAAAAAAAACAGTTTTAACAAAAGAAGCATACATGAATAATACATTTATAAACATTTGCAACATTTACTAGGGAAAATGTTTCATCCTTCCTTTTCTCAGCGCAGTAGGACGGATACTTTAGTTAGCTGGCACATTGGCACAATCAGAAGAATGTACAGTTCAAGCTGTCCTTCACTTCTTGGCATGAGGAAAGCTGCCACAGTCTGCGCATGCTCCCTTCTCATTCAAAGCAAGCCATAGCTTTTGATGGTTTCACAGGCAGCCATTTAATGGTAGGCCCAAAAATAAAACAAACAAAAAGATAATATTAATGTCATGTGAATCAGCACATTATGTTTCCAAACTCCATTATTTATGTACAACATGTAAAATAAATGTGCAATGTGCAACATAGAAAAAGAGATGTTATTAACTGAAAATACTTATCAAAATATGCAACAAGTCAAAGTCTATTAAGACAGAAATAGTAAATTTAGACTGCAAGGGATGAGCTGGGAAGAGAGAAACACATTCTATTAATCTTCAAAGCTAAAAAAGGCCACTTTTCTCTACATTGCAAAAACACATGTTAATTCAGCAGAAGCATTTCAGACTAAATAGGCCTCACTTTCATGTTTATTTTACGTGCCATGTTTTTAACTTGCACCAAAATGTGCGTGGCAATTTAAATGCAGTCTGTCTGAAGCACAAAAATAAAACAATGCCTGACTGCAGAGGAAATCTGCTCCATCACAGGTACGGTTTGAGAAGGCAGAGCCAATGAATTGACTGAAATGGAAGTATGCTGCATTAGTCAATCTCCCTGAGATCTGAAACAAATTCTCTCTATATGATCAAGCAAAGTGTGTAAGGATCCAAGTGCTGTTTCCGCAGGAGTGCCAGGAACCGAAGATAAGCCCAACCCGTCCCCCCCACACCTCTTGTGTCTATCAAACTCTAGAACACAATGGTGACAAGGAGGGAAAGGAGGGAACAAAACAAGGAAAGAAAGGGAAAAAACTCTTTGGACAGGATACTCCAGCAGGTTGGACACAGGTGCTAAAAGGAAAGATATTGGTCAAAAAACAACAAGAGAAATATCACAACAAACTAATATGTGGTTTATGTGTATTTACCTAAGGAAGTTCTTGAAGTCTCCTACAAGTCTGGAAACTAAGAGTACTCCCCGGTGCGTGCAAAAGACTGGACCACAACCACAACGACCCTTTAACAGCCTATATGGGTGACGACAAAAATGTATACTATGTGTACCTATTCAATGCTACTTGAATTAGTGCTACAGTATTACTCTTACCCTATCTTGATCTGCTTTGTCAGAGGAGGTTGTAAGATCCTAGTATGGGTCTACAAGCCTGTAGGTTCTAAAACATATTAACAAAAATCAACATACCGCTGTCTTCATCTAGACTTAAATAGGAAGGTAGCGCAAAGCGCTTTTACCAGTTCTTCAAGCCTTCCAGTTTGTAACGGGTGGCAGGAGCCAATACCCAATGGATGTCCAAAAAATGGTGGGTAAATGAATAGGGGAGAATAAAAGGACCCAGGCGGACCACAACTACCACAATGCCCCTGGAGAGTGAGACCACCTGTCCAACCCAAGTCTGGCCTACCGACGGAACGTGAAGTCCGGCCGGCGGGCGGAACCAGGAGTAACAGACAGTTCAACCCCAGGGAGCAGAGGAGAGGATAGCCGGTGCTGAGTCTCCAAGAGGAGGGGAATCTTCGAACCCGCCCAGAGGGCAAACGACGGAGGCGAAGAGAGGGAGTGACAAGGCTCTAACCGAGCAGAGTGACACTCGCGGGATAAGGTGCTCAAAGGTGGCTCAGAACGGGAGACAGAACCGGTCCCATAAATAGTTGCGTAAATTAACCGGAACGTAAGGAGCTCTGTAGAAACAGTGAGGAAATGCGGCTAGGCGGAAGTGACGCAATGCAAAGGCCAAAACACTAGAGCGCGAAGCACTGCTCTCAGGGGAGGTCAGGCTTTTGACAGTTGCCTGACCTCCTCGCACATGCGCGATGCAGGGCGGCCATCTTTTGTGGTAAACGCGACCTGGCAGGCGTGACAAAGTGATCTACAGCACTTAAAAAACACAACCACTCCCCTTCTCAAACCGTCCCCCGAGGAAGATTCCCAAGCAGCTTAAGGTCAAAACTAAAAGGGCCTTATTTTGGTTGATACTACATTCCGGCCCCATTCTCAACCACTCTGCATAAGGGCCTCCTAGCACACGACTGGTTGAAGGATTAAGTTCCCCTTGGCTGCTGAGGGTCATTGGGGGCCAAGAACCCCTATTGTTGCCACAAGTAAGTCTCACACACAACAAGATTGCTGAGACCTCGTCGAAGGCCCGACCCCTTTCTCAACCACTCTGCAAACGCACCTCATTGTGCACTACTGGTTGGAGCATGAACTCCCCTTGGCTGCTAAGGGTCTTTAGGGGCCAAAAACCCCTATTGTTGCCGCAAGTAAGTCACCCACAGTGGGACTGCTGAGACCTTGTCGGAAGCCCCGCCCCTTTCTCAACCACACTGCACACGTGCCTCCTGGTGCACTACTGTTTGGGGAATAAAGTCTAAAGATGAGCTTGCCGGTAAACTCCGCTCCGCTTGCGGTCGGCAGAGTTTTTGCAAACTCCACGTTCCAAGTGCATCACGGAGTGGCAAGACTTTGTTAACTTCACCAGCAGAGCGGAGTTTACCGCCCACCCCTAGTTTTCTGCAGTGTGATCTGCAAACTAAAATCTACCCTCATTCCTTCCAGCCAGCAAAATAGACGTACAATTATGGCGCTCCACGGTTAAAGCAATAGGATGGAAGGGACGACTGACACAGACGACCCCCTTGAGGCAAGGCATATACATGAGAGTTGTGGCTTCACTTAAAGGCTTTCATAAATAGGACCTTCTTGGAATCTCTACATTAGGTGACATCATGTAGGGATGCACATTAAAATCCTTTCAGCAAATGCAATCCGAGTTTCAGCGACATAAATCACAGTTCCACAAATATCTCCAATTGCGACATGCCCTAACCCCCCACATTTGCTTACTAGACGAACTACCAGAATGACCGCTTACTAATGGGAGACCTGGGAGCACATAAGATCCGACAAATCTATCAAACTCTTACCACACATACACGAAATACGCTACATGAGACCAGAGAGGCCTGGGAGCCCGACATCCGCACAATAACTGATGATGACTGGGCCGAGGCCCTATCCATTCCCCAAAATGTAGCGGTCTCCACAAGATACCGTCTCATTCAGTTTAAATATCTCCACCGTGCATACTATACCCGACTTCGTTTGTGGTTAATGGGGGTTATTCAGTCCCCTCATTGCCTACGTTGCGGAGACGCTGAGGGCTCCTTCCTACATAAGGTCTGGAGAGGTGGAGTGTTACAGCCATTTTGGTGGAGGATTACGTTCTGCCTGGGTGATGTTTTGGCCTGGACCCTTCCACATGACCCCAGGTTGTTAATACTCCATAGCCGGGAAGAAATAGGTGGAAATCGCCATAAACAACATTTGCTGTTCCTTGGCCTAACTCTGACCAAAAGGGTCATTGCCCATATGTGGAAGGTGGTGACCCCGCCGAGCATCGGAAATTGGGAAAAAGCCATGGAAAAATGTATGGGCACCGAAATCACAGTCTTCCAGGCACAGGGTTGCCCACAAAAACACAGAAAGATTTGGGCCGGCTGGGCGACATACCAAGAAATAGAACAAACCCCGATATTACACCCCGAACCCCCATGTATCCCCCCCCCAACATAATACATGATTCATTAGTAAATTACAGATTGACAATTGCAAGTCTTGCCTCACGAACATCAAACTACATGCGGTGGTGGGTACTCAGTGGGATCAGGTGTTATTGTTTAGTTTGCAGGCCAGATGTTAGACTGGCTGAATTGTTATTTTTATTGCAAAAGTGGTACTCTCTGCATTGATTGTCATCTGTGTTGCCTACACCTGGCCCTGGTCTATCTGTACCGTTAAAAGTAAATAAAATGTGTTTTGAGAACAAAATCTACCTTCCTACCAAATTTGGTGTAATTCCGTCCAGCGGTTGGGCTGTAGTCATGTTCAAAGCTCATATGGTAATTAAGATGGAAAATTGTATTTTTTACCCCCCCCCCCTTTTTTTCGTCCCCCACCTTGACGAATCACCCCAAAACTTTTCATGCACCGCAAGACTTACTATGGCACTTTTCTTGGAAGATTTTGTGAAGCTTCTTCAAACGGCACCAAAGATATAGGCAACTCAAAAAACATTTTTTCTATAGAAACATGTTCCTAACTATAACTACCTACTAGTGAGGTAATATATTTCTATTTACAACATTCATAGAGTGCGACAGCTGCCCCATCCAAGAGGCGTCCCGGCACTAACAGCAAATAGGCAACAGCAAAGTAGGGAGCAGCCTACACATTGGGAAAAAAGAAAGGTTTTAATAGCTTTCCTAAATTCAGCAAAATTGCTGAGGCCTCGAATACGGGGGGCAAGGAATTCCAAAGAGTTGCTGCTCTATACCGGAAGGAATGGCCTCCGGCTCGGGTTCTCCTGACCCGGGGGACCATCAGCAAATGTTGGCCCTTGGAGCGAAGCTGACGGAAGGGCACACAAAAAGAGAGCAGATCCGTCAAGATGGTAGGGGAAGCGAGCTTCAGGATCTTAAAGGCTATACAAAGAGCCTTAAACTCAATCAGTTGAGCCACAGGCAGCCAATGAAGGCGGCGAATTGTACTGGTCACCAAGCAAACTCTGCGCAGGCCCAAAGAGCTCTAGCTGTGGCGTTCTGTACTCTCTGTAACCTATGTATTTCTGCCTTATTAGCCCCTATGTACAGAGAGTTCGCATAATCAAGCCTGGATGTTATCAAGGCTTGAATGATGATCTGTCTGGTCGGGGCATCAAAGAAGCCTAAAATAGGTTTAAGCCCCCGTAATAAACCAAAACAGGTAGCTGCCACCTTCTTTGTTTGAGCCTGGAAACTGAGAGAGGAGTCCATCCAAACCCCCAAGTTCTTTACAACCTGTTTAGGAAGAGGAGGGTACCTAGATTCATGGGCCACCAATGCTCATTCCATAACCCATGATCCCTTCCCACCAGCAACACCTCAGACTTACTGGCATTCAGCTGGAGGCAGTTAGCTGCCATCCATCCAGCAACTAACGCAAGATCACCTTGAAACTTAGCGGCATCGTGCATGGAGTTGCTCGAGAGGGATACCACCAGCTGAGTGTCGTCGGCGTAGGAGACCACTGTCATTCCTCTGCTCTTGGCAATTACAGCCAAAGGTTGTACGTACAAATTAAAGAGCAGACGGCTCAGAGAGGAACCCTGTAGTACTCCATGCTTCATGGGAAAGGTAGATGAGGAGAACGCGGGGCAATCATCTGATAGGTCCTATCAGAAAGGAATGATGCTAGTCAATTCAATACAAGGACACCGATACCAGCCTCTTCCAAACGGCGCAACAGGATTGCATGGGACACAGTGTTGAACGTGGCACTGAGATCCAAAAGGATCAGTGCCAATGTCTGTCCTGCGTCCAACGGTGTCCAAAGGTGTTCTGTCACTGCCAGAAGTGCTGACTCAGTACCATGGCCGTTTTTTGCGAGGGATCTAGCGTATTATTGATGGTCAAATGCTCTGAAAGGATGGAATTAATATATGCTTCCGTGATCTTAGTAGGCCAAGAGAGCAATGAAGGTGGCCTGAAGTTCTCAGGTTTTTTAGCATCCAGAGAGGGTTTTTTAAGCAATGGTAACACTCTAGCTTGTTTCTATGCTGTGGGCACAAAAGCCAAACTGAACGATTTGTTGATCACTTGACCAAGAAGAGTAGAAATAGTTGGTAGGATTTTCATGAATTGGTCAGGTTCCAGTGGGTCAGTCGGTGAGTCTGACTTAATTTTAGCACAGAGGGCGTGTAAATGGTCCTGTTGAATCTGAGGGAAAACCTCTAAGGTGACCATCGTGCCATTGTTGGTTAGCTCAGGGTAGCCCATGTTGGCCATGGGAAAGCATTTATAGATGTCTTCTACCTATTTTGAAAAGAACAAGGCAAGCTCCTCGCATTGCTTATTTGAAGTAATCAGTGGTCCAGTGGCCCCCTTCTGATTTTTAAGGCCTGAGACAATCGAGAAGATACTCTTCAAAGGATTTGTGCTGTTACTAATTTCCTTAGCGTAAAAAGCCACACGTTCAGTATGGATAGCTTTGTGATAAATCTTTACTGCATCCCGATAGCAATCTTTAGATACTGGATCAAAGTCTCTTCTCCAGGACCTTTCGCTTTCGATATATATCTATATATAGCTAGATGGATACATAGATACATAGATAAATAGATATAGATTTTATACCTTCATTGAAATGTTTGCTTTTTCACTATTGTCAGCTCTTAGTTGCTTGCAACAACTTCCAATGCATTTGATATATAAATCTATCATTAAATATTTTTGGAAATCAGAAGATTATTTTAAGGGATAATGATTCTGTTAGGTTTTATGGGTTTTTAGATATTTACATTTTTTCTCTGGTTGCAGGGTAGTGTTTTGTATTTTTAGACTATGACCATATGAAATTCTGGCTGATAATTTCTTGTTTTTACCATATATTATTGTGAGTTTTATCATCATGTATTTTGTGAAATTATTTATGTATTTTTATCTTTTATAGCTTGAGCTTTGCTCAGCCAAAGATTGAGAGTACTTGACTCGACTAGTGCTCAATCCAAGGCCTTGGTTGCTTTTGTGTAAAGTCAGCAGGTACATGTATTCTCACCTGCCTTCCTTTGTAAACTGGGTGGATCCTATAGGGCCGGTTTTGAAAAATGTAGTCTACAGGAATGATGATCCTCAGACATGGTGGAGTGCACATAGCCTTTGAGCTCAGTTACTACAGTTGTATATCACAATATTGATCACAAAATTATTAGGGCATAAGTACCCCAGAGGCCTCCAATGGGCTGAAGCATGTAATATGCCATCCATGAGAGGCCATTCAAAATGGAACTACAGGTCTGCCATTGCAGCCTGTGTAAGTTGGTGCATGCACCACTTACTTAAGATATAGGTTTACTATATCTAAGGCTCACTACACTTAAACCCATAAGTCACCCCTATAGAAAGCCTTAACAATCCTGAAGGCATGGTGCTTGGTTCTAAGTGAGAGGTTGCCACTGCATGAGCAGGACACCCCTGCAGCCTATGGAGTACATTCTCCCAGGTTGTTAGTGCAGCAGCCATTTACAACATATAGAGTGGCATTATGCGACCGCGTGATGACCAACTCTAAAACGGCTGAAAGTAACTCTATCTTGTTTGGTGTCAAACATTGCGGAATCCAACCCCCACACCGGTGGTGTGGGAGGTATGATTCCGCCCCTCAGAAGCGAGCTTCCTTGCGTCCCAGGTGTTCCCGGTACCAGCCTTCTAGTCCCGGGCAGCACAAAATGGTTGCTGCCGACCAGAGACACATTTCTGCCCTCCTGCTGCTGAGCCAAGCTCGAGCAGAGGAAGGTGGAACAATAGGCATCCTGTCACAGGGAGGTGTAATGCCCTCCCAGACAGGATTTAGTGTATTAGGGCTGGGTGAGTGCGCTTGCCAGCGACCGAAAGTCTGCATGAGGGGCACATTTGGTGTCCCTGTGCATAGTCAAGTTCAAACCTGTCCTGGGAGCCTTTGTCTCCTGCTCTGGTACAAAACTGGACAAAGGACATGGGAGTAACCTCCCCACTGTCCAGACCCTCCCCTGGGAGGGTCCCCTGAATCTGTCCAACCCTCTCCCGTGGGTACAAATGGGCTTACCTGGATGTAGGACCCTACATTCGATGTGGACAAGATTCTGAACCAGAAACCACTGAACTGCGACCATCTGAACACTCTGGACTTCACTGGACTTCGTTTCAGACCGACTTTTTCTCTTGCCGTCTGAAGCATCGTCTGTGCCCATGCACCATACAGGCTCCGTGCAGGCCCTGTGGAGCATCAAGGACAACCAAAGGTATCTCCCTTGGAGTGAAGGAGTCACTCCCCTGCAACCGCAGTCACCACATCTTGACTGACTGGTCTGCTGCTCCTAAGCTCCTATGGACTCCAAAGGCTCCAGCTACAGTCGGTTGGTTTCTACATCCCTCGAGGTCCGAGCTGCCATCTTACCAAGGCCAGAATCCCTCGTGGGGGCTCCAATACCCGTACCCCTGTGCACTGCATTCATTTGCAAGTGCATATGCTTGTTGGCATTTCCCGAGCAAGTGCATTGGGCTCCGAGTAGCCCCAACCTCTGGCACCACTTTCTACCAAGAACTCCAGCCTCCTCGCACCGAGTGCTCCATGGGCTGCTGGTTGGAGAAATCACTTAAGGTCATCTTGCGACTCATGTGCCTCCGGCCTGTGAGTCCACTTGAGGGTCAACTTTGCTTTACTTGGGCTCCCCTGGTTGCTCCAGGCTTGCCTTGACTCCCCTGTGTTTAGTGAGTCCCCTGGACCGTGCTGGATCCGAACTTTAATCTTCTTTTACCTTCTGTGTGGGTTGCCACTGCCAAGGCTTGTTGATGCTCTGCCGGACACCGACCCCTCAGCACTCCACATCCTTCGTGGGATAGGTCGTATCTGGCTACTGGTCATCCTCGACGTCTCCTGGTCCCCATGGCTGCAGCGTCAAGAACCCTCTCAACGCACCTGAAGCACCCGACATCGGTGGGTATTCGTCTACCGAGCCCCTGGTCACTCCTCAGTGAGCCAGACTCTGTCCCCTCTGCTTTCAGGTACTCTTCAACAAGAATCCACCTTTGGATTCCAACGGACACTTTTCTTCCTTCCAGCACCGGCTCTTCTTCGAAGTCCTCCATTGGGAAAGACAGCAGTTTCCAACACCACTTCAGTCCTATGCACCCGATTCCCCTGGAATAGGTAACTCTGGTACTACAGTATCCATGGGTGCGGTGGCTTTCCAATCTCCTAACTTCCATTGGGTTTCTTTGAAGTCCACTGGGAAGGGTTCTTAAACTTCAAAACTTCAACCACGACTCTCCCATAGAATTGTACCGAGCACTCGTCTGTGTTCCCACACTGCACCCCTCCTCCATGGGGTCCCTACTTACTCACCTTGGGTGGTTCCTTGGGGTCCCAGAGATTCTACATCCTCTAGACACTGTCTTGGCTCGAGTTGTGGTTCTTATACCACTATTTTAGTATATGGTTTGGTCTCCCCCTGGAGCCCACTGTGTATTAAGGCTATTTACTATTGTTTCTGTGCTACAGTATTGTGTGCTTTGTGAGTATGTTCATGTAGAAGATACTGGGTTGTACTAGAGAGTGTTGTATCAATAAATACATATTTTTATAACTACTATGTGGATCTCCTTTCATTTAACCAATACTATAAGGTTGCATTCTGGTAAAACAAGCTGCTTAACATTCCTTCAAGAATAAGCCTGAAGGCTGCTCTCCACAGCTACCACTTGGATAGCTTTCTAAGGTTATCTTTGACCTCTTAAATCACCATAAGGGTTGTTTGGACTGGTGCAAGGTGCCCACTTTAATTAGTGGACAGCATATACCAGGCAAACTTCTCACAGTAAACATATTACTACTTTTGTCCTGCAGGAAATCTTTGATTTGCTCAGGGTGATACAACTGTTTTACTGCTTGTATCATTTTTTCATATTTAGGCCTTTTAACAAAGGCACAAAATAGAATAGACAACATTGCTAGCTATGGCAATTAATGAACTCGATTTGATTAACCTTGATGTGTGTGTGGTGGAATTATCTGAATTGTATGTTGTGTTTACAGAGGGATCAATGACAATTGATTTCATGGAGTTTCCAAGTTTTAGTGAGGGAACTAGAGTGTCTCTCGGAGGGCTACCTGTTCTCTCAGTGAAGTATTTAATGCATTATTTATATTTTACTTAAAATCATAGTTTCTTTCTGTTTATTTATCCTGTATTCAAGATGCACCGTGTGTGGGGATATGTCTGCATATTTAATTATATCCAGCCTGAACAGTGAAACACAGCCTACTTAAGGTTTGTCATGATGTTGGACCTTTGGGGTTAGAAGGATGTCTGAGGTAGAAGTAACGCCATTTGCTCTCTTGTTCAACATTTTTCTGTAAATATCCCTCATTGAATAGGTTTTTGAACATGTTTGGTTATAGCAATGGAAATAGAATTCTTGCAAACCTCAGTTCCGACAGATGTGAAGAAGCTGTCCTCAAGATTGCATGTGTGGGTGCTGCTGAATTGAAAAAGTTAATTTTGTAATAGGTGATTTTTTTGTGTGTGAAGTATTGTCCCTTTGATAGATAGAGTCAAAGAAAATAGATTTTTTTGTGTGCGGAGCATTGTCCCTTTGGTAGATGGTTAGGTCGAAGAAATTTATTTACTCACTATCATTTTTTTTTACTATAACCTCCCTGCTTTCAATAGCCTACATATATAATTTGGCAGGTCCATAATGTAAATCCAGTAAATCCATTACTTGTATAGCGCACGAATCACCCCCGAAGGTGTATCTCGGCGCTGGGGACCGTTGGGAAGATTAAGCGAGCTATTGCCCAGTCGCATGGTGCTGGGCAGACCCCTGCCACCGGAGCCGGGGATCAAATTGTGATCTCCAGCATCCATTATCAGTCGCCCTGGCCGTTGCGCCACACCTCTTCCCAATAATGAAAGGTCTACAGTAGATGATGTGCTCTTTGTTTCTACCCTTCGCTTGAATTTAGAGGTGGCTTTTGAATTGAAAACATATTCTCTTTAGATTCATTCTGGCTAATATCACAATGAATGAAGTAGATGATGGACCCTTTGACCTATCCTTCACTTAAATGTAATAATAATAATAATAAAATCATTTGTAGAGCGCCTGGTTCCACTATATCAGTGTGTCCCCGCGCTATGGATGCAGTCCACCAGGAGGGCAGAACTTTAAATGATCATCAACATGTAGAGGTGGGAAAACACCGCTCCTGAGGTTAGTGCTTTGGGACGAGGTGCCTTTTGAGTTTGAGGTGGAACCCTGCTTCCGACGGCTCCATTCGGAGTTCAATTGGGAGTTCATTCCATCGTAACTGGCTAGGTATCTAAAAGAGCGACCTCCCAATCGTGGTTTGTGAATGCGGGGGACCTGGAACTGCATGCTTCCAAGCGATCTCAAATTGCGTTTAGGGCGATAAATGGTCAAAAGTTTTTGAAGATAGATAGGGCCTTTTCCTTGTGCAATGCGGTGGGTAATGCACATTGGTTTGAACAGAATATGTTCCCATATGGGGAGCCAGTGAAGAGTCGCCAAGGCTTGCTTCCTTGATGACCTTCTGGCCAGGTTCAAGACAAGTCGGGCCGCCGCATTTTGGACACATTGGAGTTGTTGTATCCCTTTCGTGTTCAGACCAATAAGCAAAGAATTCCCATAGTCCAGGTGGGGAGTGACTAGGGCGTGTATCAGCGTTTTCCTTGATTTGATGGGTAGAAGATCTAGAACTTTGCGTATGGTTTTCAGGATGCCATAGCATTTGCCTGACAACCTACTAATGTGCTGTCCAAAAGAGAGACTAGTGTCCAGGAGGACACCTAAGTTCTTCACAAGAGCTGAGGGGGTAAGTGTAGGCCCAAGCTCAGAAGGCCACCAAACTGATGACCAGATAGAAGGTGCTCTCCCGATCACTAATAGCTCGGTTTTATTCCTGTTAAGGCGAAGGCAATTATTATTCATCCAACCAGCTAAAGCCGTGAGACAGATAGAGAAATTGGCTACCACCTCAGCCTGGCTTTGGGATAAAGTAATCACCAATTGTGTATCATCGGCGTATGAGACAATATCCACCCCGTATGATTCCACAATCCGTGCATGGGGCTCCATGTACAGGTTGAATAACGTGGGGCTCAAACTCGAGTCTTAGCCACCGAGGTGTAGATTTGAACGGGGGGCAGTGCACTTGGAAACTTCTATCCATTAAGAATGAACATAGCCACTGATGAGCCGGTCCCACCACTCCGATTTGAGTGAGGCGAGTCAACAGCCTGGTGTGCGAAACGGTATCAAAAGCCCCACTCAGGTCTAATAATACCAAAGCCGCTGTCTCTCCCTCATCTACTTTTTGCTGGAGAATCTCCGTAGAAAAGAGGAGGGCGGTTTCTGTTGAGTGACTAGCCCTAAAGCCAGATTGAGACGGATTGAGAAGATGACCTTCTTCCATAAACTTCATGAGCTGGATATTGGCTATTTTTTCCACTACCTTCATGCAAAATGGAAGGCTAATATCACAATGAATGAAGTAGATGATGGACCCTTTGACCTATCCTTCACTTAAATGTATGTATTTGTCACATTTGAAAAAAATAAATAGCCTCTTTAAAAAAAAGGCTCTGGCTTGTGCTACAATGATTAATTTACATTCTTGGTAGCAAGCAGTTCTAGTATATGGATACAATTCAATAGCATACAAGGCTTATGCCCTGTCAGATACTTATTCATAAAACCTCAACACACAATATGACCGATATATCTGAGGAGGGCTTACCTTTAGTGCTGTCACTTACATTAATCATGTGCAATGTGATCTGTATATATTCTGTAGTTTTCAAAATAGGGCTGTGATTATGTTCTATTGGAAAGACCAGGATTGGAGTGGAGACCTTGAAGTATCTTGGTTAATGTTGAGGTCCTTGAAGATATGGATGGGTTACAAAATACCTCTAAATTCCTACTGCAAGAATTAACTTTTCTCTCTCTTTTGGGAGATATGCTGATTGTATAAAGTGCAGAGCTTGTCAGGGTGGGGAAGGTTCCTTAAAAACTCCATCATTTGGTTACCGTAGACTATAAATTCCTCTGGAAATTACAGTTGAGATTTGAAGACATTATCCCAGCCTATCCCATCGTTTGTATAAAAAAGGAAGCTACTTTTTCAGTTCTCCCTGCATGCTGTTAAAAGTATTGATGTATTAGTGTCTGTAGGTTCTCTGTGAATACCTGTATCTTTATCTTGTTCTGGAATCCCTTGATGAGATGTGTTGAGGTAAGCAGATTTTAATTATGCTGAGTTTCACATTGTATTAGATGCAAACAATGTTAAAAGGCACCATTTGGGTGATTGTGTGTGGTGTTATGTAGAACCCTTCTTCAGTGACGGGCTTTACTTTCTAGTGAGGATAGCTTATGGTCCTTGTTTTTCATTTGTGAGGTAGTGGAGGATGTAACGAAGTGGACCTGGATGCGGTGATAAAGGGTGGCTTGAACGTCACTGTCCGTTATGTTATTCTACTTTGTGGGCTTAAAGTGTTTTAGTATGAAGTGGTTATGTGTCAGTTCATTGATGTATTTTTAAGGTGTATAAAAAGAGAGCAAAGGAGATGATGGGCGGAGTGCTGAAACTTTTCAGACACTTACCCCCAGTCACAGATCTGGGTTGGATCCACCATCGTTCTTAAGCTCACTTCACCACCCCAGTTCAGACCCAGCTATATGCAAATCAGCCTTGACCCTGTTCCTCATGGGAACAGTCCAGCCCGACCTGCCAAGCCAGGTCTTCCTTGGACCAGAAACAAGCATCCTGGGACCGGTTTCGGGGTTTCACCACTCATTAGCCAATCTTGCTTTAATCCAGTGGCAAAGTGAGCAAGGGACCAACATCTGGGCATTTCTTGCCAACTTAGGGTGAATAAAGCAAACACAAGGAGATGATGGAAGGAACACTGAAACTTTTCAGACACTCACCCCCAGTCACATATCTGGGTTTAACCCACCATCGTTCTTAAGTTCACTTCACCACACCAGTTCGGACCCAGCCATTATTTATTTATTTGAAAGGTTTTAAATAGCGCTGGCTAGACCCAGAGGTATCAGAGCGCTTTACATGAGTATCAGACCATAGTTACAGGTTACATCGTTACAAAGGTTACACAGTTATTAGAGCATAGCTACATAGTTACATGTTAGGACGAGACAAGCAATAAGGACAATATGCGTAAGCGAAAAAAGCAGGCAAGGGGAGAGATTCATTGGAGAGGGGGTAGGAGCAGGGGAAGTAGACAGCGAATGAAGGAGGGAAAGAGGAGGGGAAGGTCACAGCATGAATGAAGAGTTGTAGGGTGACGGGGGCACAAACCGGTAGACGAATAAAAGCTGCATCCAAAATCCAGTAAGTTGTGATCCTAGGGGACGTGGTATCATTCGCCCAACTCTGTTGTGAGAGGCTCCCTTTATGCAGTGCACTCTCTCAGAGGGGTCTCAGAGACTCCAAGGCCTACCTACTGGGCCCTTACCCAAAAAGGGGAGAGGGAGTGCTTTGGCAAAGGGTGCCATATCATACCTCAACTGTGAGTGGCCCCCTTGGTGCTGAGTACTCTCTCAGCGGGATCACTGAGACTCCAGAGTATAAGTAATTGGATCTTTCCCCAACAAGGGGAGAAAGAGTGCTTAGTTAAAGGGCACAAGGGATAGGGGGCTAGGCGGCGTAACAGGCAAGGGGAGAGATTAAGGGGAGAAGGGAGAGGGGATAGGGGCAGAGGAAGTAGACAAAGAATGAAAGAGGGAAAGCGGTAGGGGAGGGTGAGAGAGAGCATAAGGCTCCCTTGACGCAGTGTACTCTCAGAGGGGTCTCTGAGACTCCAAGGCCTACCTACTGGGTCCTTCCCCAACAAGAGTAGAGGGAGTGCTTTGGTAAGGGGCGCATACCATGCCTCAGCTATGCATGGTTGCCTTGACGCTGTGGACTATCTCAGAGGAGTCACTGAGACTCTAGAGCAGAGGTCTTCAAACTTTTTGATGCCGAGACCCCCTTGTAAAACCTTTTTAGGCGTTAGGACCCCCTTCCGACAAAAGTTTCCAGAAACTGGTACTCCTCATCATCAACTTTTGACAACCATAAATGCGCCTGTTAGACCTCATCACATCCCTCCATCATTAATCCACCCACACTTTCACACATCCAACTATCCACCCTTTCATCCTTCCATCCATACATCCATCCTTCATCCATACACCCTTTCATCCTTCCATCCATACATCCATCCTTTACCCATCCACCCTTCCTCCCATCCACCCATCATTCATCCACCCACCTTTTCACACATCCATCCATCATTCATCCATGCAACCTTTTATCCATTCATACATCCATCCACCCTTCCATCTTCCCATCCTTCATCCACCCACCCTTTCATCCTCCCATCCATACATCCATCCTTCACCTATCCACCCTTTCATCCATCCATCCACCCACCCTTTCATCTATCCATCTACCCATCATTCATCCCTCCACCTTTTCACACAGCCATCCATCCATCATTCATCCATCCACCCTTTCATCCATCCATCCTTCATCGGTCCACCCTTTCATTCTTCCATCCATACATCTATCCTTCACCAATCTATCCTTCATCCATCCACCCTTTCATCCTTCCATCCATACATCCATCATTCATCCATCCACCCTTTCATTCATCCATTCACTCATTTTTCATCCACCCACATTTTCACACATCCATCCATCCATACATCCATCATCCATCCATTCACCCATCCTTTACCCATCCACCCTTCCTTCCATCCACCCATCATTTATCCACCCACCTTTTCACACATCCATCCATCATTCATCCATGCAACCTTTTATCCATTCACACATCCATCCACCCTTTCATCCTCCCATCCATACATCCATCCACCCTTTCATCCTCCCATCCATACATCCATCCTTCATCCATCCACCCTTCATCCTCCCATCCATACATCCACCCTTTCATCCATACATCCATCCACCCACCCTTTCATCCATCCACCCATCATTCATCCCCCCACCTTTTGACACATCCATCCATGCATCATTCATCCATGCAGCCTTTTATCCATCCATACATCCATCCACCCTTTCATCCTCCCATCCATACATACATCCATCCTTCATCCATCCACCCTTTCATCCTCCCATCCATACATACATACAACCATCCTTCATCCATCCACCCTTTCATCCTCCCATCCATACATCCATCCTTCATCCATCCACCCTTTCATCCTTCCATCCATACATCCATCAGTCATCCATCCACCCTTTCATCCATCCATTCACCCATCATTCATCCACCCATCTTTTTACATATCCATCCATCCATCATTCATCCATCCACCCTTTCATCCATCCATCCTTCATCCGTCCACCCTTTCATTCTTCCATCCATACATCTATCCTTCACCAATCTATCCTTCATCCATCCACCCTTTCATCCTTCCATCCATACATCCATCATTCATCCATCCACCCTTTCATCCATCCATTCACCCTTCATTCATCCACCCATCTTTTTACATATCCATCATTCATCCATCCACCCTTTCATCCATCCATCCTTCATCCGTCCACCCTTTCATTCTTCCATCCATACATCTATCCTTCACCAATCTATCCTTCATCTATCCACCCTTTCATCCTTCCATCCATACATCCATCATTCATCCATCCACCCTTTCATTCATCCATCCACTCATCATTCATCCACCCACCTTTTCACACATCCATCCATCCTTCAGACTTTCATCCATCCATCCACCCATCATTCATCCACCCACCTTTTCTGTGCCTCTCTCATGGGGGGGGGGGGGGGGGGCGGGGGGGGGGGGTCAGTATCTCTCTGCGTCGTCTTCATTCTTCTTTCCCACTCATGGAAGGGCATCTCTGTGCCTCCCTGCAGGGGGCGGGGGACGTGTCACGGGACCCACAGCTCCAGGTGCGCAACATCCATTGAACTCAAAGGGCTACACTACAGCAACATCCCCCAGCGCCCCCCACCCCCCCAGCTCGTGTATGTGAGCCCGGCTGTAACAGCTTCAGGGACACACACAGTCACACCCGAGTACTTGACAGGTCTTTAAAAGACCTTTTACTTGTTAATGAGGCGTTGATGTTTTTCACACCTCGGTGTGAATTAGGCCTCCGCCGTGAGCACCCTCAGCCCAATGCCAGGAACTGCACTCTGCAGAATCTGCGACCCCCTTCCCAGGACTCCACGACCCCCCTGGGGGTCGCACCCCACAGATTGAAGACCGCTGCTCTAGAGTAAGAATATTGGATCTTTCCCCAACAAGGGGAGAAGGAGTGCTTAGTCAAAGAACGACAAAGGACAGGGGGCTAGGAGGCAGGTTGGAATTGGCAGATCAACAGAGGGGGAACAAATGGCAAAAGAAAATCGCACTAATTACAAAAAGATAACACATTCAATACCAGGGTAAATTAGCGATCCAGAAAAAGACAGGATCCACGAAAGGCAAGCGTCAGGGAGTACAAAGTGAGGGAGTCAGCAAGTTGTAGAGTCCCACAAGGAAGAGATACGGATAGCAGAAAAGGAAATGTATATGCTGTACAGTCACTCAGGAAAGTGATGCAAACTGGAAAGCTCAGAATTACAAAATACTGATATTAAGTACAAAGAACTACTACATACACTAGTGGTTAGAGTTGTAACCATGCAAAATAGTAAATTCACTCAGGGTTCCATTTTCACAACGATTAGGCTGAAAACGATTGCATATTACTTTTCAACAGAGTGAACTGAGAAATAAGACATCCAAGGGGGTAGAGAGAGGGAGGGGAGGAAGAGGAGATAGGTGATAGGAGAGACGGGGACCTAGGGGGGAGAAAGAGATAAGGTTGTCCAGCAGAGGAGCAATTTCTGAAGGTCGGCAGGATGAAGTCCAACGGACAGAGGGAGAGGACAAGAAACAACAAAATGCTGGCTCCATTCGCAATCTGCCATTTTGCGCCGTCAGCTCCCAGACACATCGCTGGACCGTCACTCTGAGGCATCTACAACTATGCAGTGATAGGGCAAACTAAGCAGGCACATGTGTGGGATAAATGCGGAAGATCAAACTCTAAGGAGGCAATCTGTGTCTATAAATCTTCAGAGGGAAGGCAGTTCAGGCAGACCGATTCATACAAATAACCTCAGAGGGTAGTCAGTTCAGGCAGGCCATTTCATACAATGCCAAATAGGTAATATTCACCATCAACAATGCGGAAATGGGGTAACAAAGTAAAAAATGTTGCGCATGTCTGCACGTATTAGGAAAACTTCGGCAGACAGAGTCAGCCCTGTTCTGAGGTTCCGTGACAATCGTAAGTGGTGTTTTTAACTCGCAACAATATGGTCGAGTCTGGTATCTAAGAACCGCAAATGACGAGTTTAGTAAGTGTGCGCAGTTTCGCTGTGCTAACTTAAACCGTTCGTTTGTTATGTGGGTTTTTCATCTGTACCCACGGGTTCCATCTTAGATACGGCATCCATTTTGTCTCTTGCCCTCAAAGTAGCCAGCGGACGGACGATGTCCGCTTCGCGACCCTGGGACTCCCAAGATATTTGCGGAAGACACATGTCCTTTGTAAGTGCCTTTATGATGAGGGGGATGCTACTGTAAAGCAGATGGCGCCGCTCAAGGGTCATCTTGCTGCACGGACTTATTGTCTCAGCCGTGCATCTCATTAGGCACGTCCCTTTGATGCCTGTATCTTGTGTTTCCCCGATACCTCCCCTTTTACACCCTTTCCGATCTCCCCACTGACTCCGTCTTCCTCTACACCTGTTCTTGTTCCTACTTCGATCTGTTTATTACCGATTGGAATGCACTAATGTTGGGAAGATGGGTTTTTACAGTTGGGAACCGCCAAATGTTTCCGCACTTATGATCCGGACCTCATGTGTTTCAAAGTGACCAAAGCGACCCCTCTGGGGGATGATGGTGGGAACCGGGTTGTAAACTTTTGTGTACCATGTTATCTTATGGGTAAAAACTGTATAAAAGGAGCGACCCACAGAACCAATTTGAAGCAGTCTCCCCAAGTTGCACGTGTGTTGCTTGTCGTGACTACTGTGTTCCCTGCAGTAAATAAACCTTGAATCTTTGACGCCGAAGGAAGTGTCCCGTGTCTCTGTCATTCGTACGCCGGAGCAGGTTACCCACGAAGGTTTCAGGTGTTGTGCCCTGGCACCGCTGGGTCTTAAAGAACCCAGTCCTTCAGTTGGCGCCCAATCAGTGGTACCGGTCCAAGCCCGACGATCGTGAGGAACTTCGTGTGAAATCTCCGAGGGAAGGTGCACCCCGCTTCATCGATCCTGTTGTCGAAATAAGTGGCCCGAAGACTTTTCCCGCGAAGATTCCCGCCTCCTGACGGCTGCGACGGACTGCTGCCCTGACTGTAGACCTGTTTTGGCGCCTGGCGTAGACCTTGGTAGAGCGAGACGATAGACGGGCCTTCCTGGTGACGCCATTGATCTTTGAGTTAAGTATTTGTGGGTCGCTCCCAGAGTCCTTAGTTGTTGACACTTTAGCGAGTGTTTTTGTTGTTAACGCTGTGAGAGTGTTTTTGTCGATGACATTTTTCTAGCGTTTTTGTTGTTGTTGTGTTGTTGTGTTGTTTGACGACTGCAGCCGCCAAAAACCGAGGGTTTTGTTCTTTGCTGGGACTTGGTAAATCCCGTAACCCTTGAAGTTTGTGAAACTCGGCTAGTGTGCAAGATGCCTGGTCGCAGTACTTTGTTTAGTTGTTTCAGACCTTGTGGTACGGATTCCCGACTGGAGGACTCGTGTCCGATACCTCCGGTTGGAACTCCCACGTATGAACTATATAGTAAACATGGATTGGGTCCAATTACTTTTAATGATTATTGGATTAAATACACGAAGAAGGACGGTGACCTTCGTTGGCCAGCTCATGGTAGCTTCGAGGCCCCGATCTTAGATAATTTAGAGATTAAATTGTTCGAAAGAAAATCAAGGCCGGCCATGTTTGATGCCTTTCGGTTGTGGCGCAAAGGAGCCCGACAGAAGGAAATTAGACAGAATAAACGAAATCAGCGAGATAATGTTGCTACCATAGTGAAGAAAGCAGAGCAGTTTCAGCGTGATAAGGAGGATAAGGATAAGGAAGTGTTTGATAGACTACAGCGTATGACCATAGATAAATGTTATCCCGCTTTGCCTACGGAGTCGGAAAAGAAGGAAGAGCCAGTTGAGGATCCTTTAATGTCTTATCTCATGAAGTCGCCACCTCCATATGTACAGGGTACTGCAGCTCCTGTGGTTCCCGCCGTACCTATTCTTCCGCCTATTCTTCCCCCGCCTGTTCCTCAGCCTGCACCCGCTCTTCCGACTGTTCCTGCTCCTTTGCCTGTTTCTATCCCTACTGCTCCTCCGCTTCCACATACTCCTGCTCCCGCTGCTGCTCCTGTTCTGTTAACTCCTGCTGTCGCTACTGTTTCTACCCCTTCACTTGTTAGTCCTGTGTCCTATACTTCTCCCTCGACCCGTTCTCGTACTACTCCTCTTGCGGCTAGCTTCTTTCATTCGCTCGGACCTGTTCATGGGTCCGCTAGCTCCGATGGTCCTCAGAGACGTAGTCAGCTTCCTGGAAACAGAGAACGTGTTGCGCTATATAATATGGCGATGGGTTGGATGGTAAACCCTCTTAGAAATCCGCCCGTGTTGTACTCGAAACGTTTTGTCAATTCAATATACCAACCCAAAGATACGTGTTTGATGAAATGTGTAAGTTCCTTCGCGATCAGATATCGGCTGATGCGCCTGACGAGGTGCTGGCCGCTTTGTCTGATCTTCAGCTTCAGTTCTCAAATGGACTGATAGTGGATACTAATGTTCGACGTGCTGTTGAGCGGTTGCTATCTTTTCGCCCCGCTCCGATCCCTCATGCATTGTTTATCGAGGATATTGAAAGACTGCCAGATGAATCTGGTCAGTTTCCCATGCGTGAAGTGCCACCGGTGTGGATGCCAGCTGATCCTAATGCTAATCCAGCGACGTTGGCGCATTTCCAGAGAGTATGGATACATCTCCCATGGAAACGCTCGGAAGTACTACAGGTGAAGCAATCGTTGCCTGACCCTCGCAAAAACCCTACAGGGTATTACAAAGAATTATCGCAGCTTGTAGACGCTACGATAATGAATCTTGCCGATATTGATATGTTGTTCGGCAATGTCGTACCGCAACCTGTTTGGGCTAAGATTCGGCAGGAAAATCATCCGAATGAATTAGGTGGTGATTGGGCTGCCATTGTGGCGGCGGATGGGTTACAAACTGGTGGGGCTAAACCTGAGCAGATGATTACTGCTCTTCCTCAGCGAATAATAACGTTAATGAAAACTCTTATGCCAGCCATGAGGGTAAATTGGGACAAATTGTCAGCTTGTAAGCAAAAGAAGGACGAGAGTGTTTCCGACTTCTTTACGAGGTTCGAGGAGGCATTCATCGACCATAGTGGTCAGGATATGGGTACCGAGGGTGGTCAGCGATTGTTTGTGGATAAATTTGTTTCAAACTTATTGCCCGATTTGAGCAATAAATTAAAGAATTCGGAAAGTGCATGGGCCGTTTCTACCTCAGCTCAGATATTGGCTACAGCACAATATTATGAGAATAGAGAGAAAGAGGAGAACGACCGTGCTGATAAAAAGACGAAAGAACTAAAAACTAAAGTGTTGCTTCAACAAGCATATCCTCCGCGTTCAAATCAGAATGCATCCCAACAGAATAGGTCGCAGTCGCAATCGAATCGATCACAGCCACGTAATGATTCCTCCTCCCAAAGATCATCGTTGGGGTACAATCAATGTGCTTATTGCAGACAGGAGGGACACATTAAATTCAATTGCCCTGTTTTGAATGAACATAATAGTGGTAACTCATCTAGAGGAGGTCGTGGTGGTTCGCAGCAGGCATCACGTGGTAGAGGTCGTGGTGCTCAGAATGATCGTTCCGATAACTCCTCTAATTCTAATAATTGTTTCGATCAACGTGGATCATCGCAAGGACGATCTGCGCAGTACAATGTAGACGATTATTACGTCGATCAGGGAACTGACGACAGTAATTACTAGGACAGCCAAAGACAAGGAGAGGGAGTGGTATCAGTTCCGGTTGATCAGAGAGGGCCTTACGTCGCAGTTGCTACATCGGGCGTCGTTGAGCCTTTTCTGTTGGACACTGGTGCAGCGAAAAGTTCCATTCAGCATTCGAAACTCCCTGGCGCACCTTTGTCTGGCTTAACAAATGTTTCCGTTGGATTCTCTGGCGCCCCCGTTAGCAATCCAGTTTCGTGCCCTTTGCCCCTTACAATTGGGCCACGTGAGCTTCACGCTCCGTTGATTTTGACTACTGGCTGTGGTGAAAACCTTTTGGGCCTGGATTTGCTTAAACGTTTGTATGCAACTCTGTATTGTTCTCCTGCGGGTGTAAAGCTTACGTTAGGAGAAAGGGTTGTCTCTCCTATGTATTTGTCTCTTGATAAGCTTCCACCGGAATTGAGTTCTCTTCCTGCGTCTTTGTGGGCAACGGGTCCGAATGACGTGGGCCTACTTGATATCTCCCCTTATGTTGTTCAGTTGAAGTCTAATGTGCGATTGCCGCGTATTCCCCAATATCGTATCTCCCTTGATGGTGAACGAGCATTGTTAGCGATCATTTATGATTTGATCGAGAAAGATGTTATTGAAGAGACTCGGGGAAACGTGTGCAACAGCCCTGTGCTGCCCATTCTTAAACGTACGGATCCTTCCAAACCATCTGTTTATCGCTTTGTTATCGATTTACGGGAGGTGAATAAAATTGTGGTTCCTCAATTCCCTGTTGTGCCTGACATCACGGCGCTACTGACTCTGATTCCAGCTTCTGCATCGTGGTTTTCGGTGATTGACTTGAAAAATGCGTTTTTCAGCATCCCGATTGCCGAAGAGAGCAGGGACCTTTTCGGTTTCTCTCTCGGTGGACGCAGCTTCCGGTTCAAACGCGCTCCTCAGGGCTACTGTGAAAGTCCATCGATTTACAGTCAAGCCTTGAAGGGCCAACTGGATGCGTTTCGGTTGCCGGTCGGTGCGGCCTTAATCCAATACGTCGACGACTTATTGGTGGCTGCCGATACTCAGGACATTTGCAAAATTGCTACAGTGTCGCTGCTGCAACATCTCTGTGAGTTGAATCACAAGGTGTCACCTACTAAACTCCAATATTGTTGTCAAGAAGTAACCTACTTAGGTCACTTATTGTCAAAGGAGGGAAGGAGGTTGACCCCAGAGAGAATTGCAGCGATTGCGCGAATGGCTGTGCCAAAAACCCAAAGAGATGTGCGTGCCTTTCTAGGTATCACGTCGTACTGCAGGCAATGGATTCCTAATTTTTCATTGCTGGCGAAACCATTAGTGGCTCTTACGTGCAAGGATGTTTCAACTCCTTTACCATGGACGGAAGAATGTCAGAAAAGTTTTTCTGAATTGCGTGATTCATTGTGTTCGGCTCCTGTGTTGGGTACTCCCGACTACAGTAAGCCGTTTACATTATATGTTCACGAGAGGGAAGGTTGTGCTTTGAGTGTCTTAACGCAACCTTTTGGTGGTAAACAGCGTCCATGTGCATATTTTTCCTCGACCTTGGACCCAGTAGCTAGAGCATTGCTGAGTTGCTTGAGAGCAACAGCGGCAGCTGCGGTCTCCATCCGACAATCAGCAGGACTGGTCATGGATAATATGCTTACGGTGATGGTTCCGCATGCAGTCGATACTCTTTTGAATCGTACGAAAACTCAGCACTTGACGAGTGCGAGGTTGTCTGGGTACGAGTTGACGTTGCTGGCAAGTCATGTTCAGATAAAACGTTGTAATGTTCTGAACCCGGCAACTTTGTTACCAATTAGCACAGAGTCAGATGAAGTAGCAGAACATGATTGCTACTTGAGGACCGAAGAAGAAACAAAAGGTCGAGTGGACCTTAAAAACACCCCATTGGAAGATCCGGATGGTACACTATATGTGGATGGGTCATGTTTTAAGTTGCCGAATGGCGATGTGACTACCGCCTATGCTGTTGTAACGCTGAATACTGTTGTTGAGACTGCAAGGTTTAATCAGAATTCTGCCCAAGCTGCAGAATTGATCGCTCTCACTAGAGCGTGCGTGTTAGCCAAAGGGAAACGTGTGAATGTGTTTACCGACAGCCAATACGCATTTGGTGTCGCACATAGTTTTGGACGATTGTGGAGAGAGAGAGGTTTCTTGACGTTGCACGGTACGAAGATTCAGCATGGCCAACTTGTGAACGATCTTTTGGATGCACTGACGTTGCCTAAGCAAGTAGCGATTGTTAAATGTAGTGCACATCGTAAGGTGATGGATGATGTTGGTCGTGGTAATGCGTTTGCAGACGAGATCGCCAAGGAGACTGCCCGGAACCTTAGCACTCGGATGTATGTGACGAGTTCGGTTAGGTGGCCTACAGAATCGAGCATGTGTGAGGACACTATCGAAAGTGTGAAAGAAATTCAGAATGAGGCCACCGAGACTGAAAAGATGAAGTGGAAAGAAAGCACGGGAAAGTTGGATGCGAGTGGTTGTTGGATTGATTTGTCGGATCAGAAAAGATGGTTGTTGCCCGATGCGTATGTGCTGGCCGTTGTGACAATGGCGCATGGGTTAGCACATATTAGCGCGAAAGGTATTTGTAAGTTGCTGTCTCCTGTATGGAAGAATGATGGTATCACGAAATGTGCTGAACGTCTGGTGAAGAATTGTATGGTGTGTATGATGTACAATCCTGGCAAAGGAACTCCAACTCCTCCTGGCAGTTTTGCTCCCCCTTCATGTCCCTTTGAGGTGATCCAATTGGACTTCATCCATATGGAGCGATGCAATAACCTGAAATATGTTTTAGTTGTGGTTTGCGCATTCTCCCGATGGATCGAGGCCTATCCTCTCAAAGACAATACTGCTTTGTCTACTGCAAAAATCCTACTGAAGGAATATTTTCCTCGGTACGGAATGCCTAGAGTCGTGTGGTCAGATAACGGAAGTGAGTTCGTGGGTAGTGTGATGAAGAGTGTGTGTAAGGGCCTTGGAATTAATCAGAAATTCCATAGCGCCAATCATCCCCAGTCAGCTGGTTTGGTTGAAGGGTACAATGGCACCCTTAAACTAAAGCTAGCGAAGATTCAGGCTACGACTGGTCTTTCGTGGCCTGACGCTTTACCTTTAGCACTGCTGTCAACTAGGGCGACTGTACACTCCCGAGTAGGGCTTAGTCCCTATGAAATAGTGTTCGGCCGTCCTGCGAATGTGTGGGGGGTTCCTAGGCCAGGAATGTTCTCTGATCTTGAGTATCCAATGTTGATCGATTATCTATATGACTTGACTGCTAAACTGAGGTTAATTCACCAACAGGTTTACGACGCATTGCCGACGCAGACGGAGGGTCCAGGCCACCAGCTCCAGCCCGGAGATTGGGTGGTGACGAGAAATTTTTCACGCAAGAATAACCTGGACCCGAGGTTTACTGGACCCTACCAGGTGCTCCTGGCCACGAGGACTGCCGTTCGTCTCGAGGGACGCAAGAATTGGGTGCATGCCACCCATACCAAGCGAGTCCCCATCCCTTTGCCGGCAGACCCGTGGGTAAGGAAAGGCATTGCATCAACTGAAACCGAAGCATTGCCAGCGTTTGTGCCTTTTAGCGACGCGCAGCCTGTTGGAGAAACCTCAGCGCAGCAGAAAGACACTGTTGAACAATTGTCATCAGAAGACTCAAGACCAGAACACTCGACTGATCAGCAGGACGCTGCCTCTTCAACGGATCCTTTGTTCGACGAGCAGACACGTCCTGGGAAAACGCGATACTTTCTACGATCCCGCACTAAAGACTAATAAAAGATCCTGTTCTGTTCTTTGATAATTGCATTATCTCGTTTTCCACGACCAGTTTTGAACATTCATATTACTGTAATTATTCCTGTATATATATATATTGAGCTTCATTCCATATACTTTTTGCTTTCACAGCTGAGAGACTTTGTTTTTGCATATATACATATTGTGCATTGAAGGCCGTAGGGCCGCGCGCGTACTTCCTTCTGGATAGGAGGTCTTGACGCTAGGTTAAAGGCCGTCGGTTCCTGGGAACTCCTAGGGATTGACTATTGCTACACAGAACGAAGTGCGTCAAGAAACGTTGCGGACGGTCGTAGGGAATGGCATTCTCGAAGCTGAACGATTTGGAAGGAGCACAAGCTCATAGATTCAAGCTGCAGCAACTCAGTCGTACCAAATGTTTTATATTCCAACTGTTTGTATTGTTTTTGACTGCTTCTGCACTTTTGGCGGTGGGGTGTATTGCATGATGTCTTACTTCTTACCTTCCGTTACACCTACTCCTACTTCTGACCCTAACCTTATCTCTACCGTTTCTCCTCATTCCTTTCATATGTTACCGGAACATGAGCAGGCTAGACGTGTAGAATTCCGCAACAATTCCTTTATTCAGCTCCTTCATCAACATCAGTTAGTGGTTAACACTACTAATTGTTGGGTGTGTGGGTTGATGCCACATACTACGGATAAGGGAATTCCATATCTGGTGTTACCGTATAGTTCCCAAGGGTCCGCTCGAGCATTTCAGATAATGTTTCGAAGCACACTGGGTTTCCACCCCATTCGAGAACCACGTTCCCCCTACTCTGGTCCTACCTCGTATCAAAAACCTTTGTCGATAGCAATAGAGGATTTAGATAGCGATATCTATGATCCCTCGCTTATTCCCGAAGAAGAGGTACAAGCCTATAGGGTCCTAAGTAGAGGTGAATATAGTGCGTTCACTAGCGAAAAGCAGCTTAAAAGCTCGCCTCCAATATGGGTCGTACCCCACACTGGTAATTTTTGTCTTATGGGTCGTGGCCGAAGATCACAAGCCCGACTTGGAGCAAGTGCTTGCACTGAAAATTACATTCTGCCAATGTTCTCGTCCCCTGTGTTTCTGGCTGCCAAGGGTACGTACTTTATCTGCTATGATCGTGCATACGCATGGTTGCCCGCTGACTTCATGGGCTCATGCTTCATTGCAAATCTGTTGCCTCCGACGTTCACTGTAGATGCCGATTATCACAAGACTAGAGTTGTGAGAGGCGTAATTAGCGAAGAGGATACTGCCGGTCAAGAGGCAGGAGACTTTTTCAAGGGTTTCCTCCCGTTTTGGGGACCTATGGTTAATAGTAGGAACCTGAGACAGTTGACTCGAGTGGTAGAATCGACAGCTAATATTACTGCCAGTGCCCTTGGTAATATCACCACTGAACTTCAGGCGGAGAGACTTATGACGTTACAAAACCGTATGGTTTTAGATGTCATCCTAGCAGATCGAGGTGGGGTATGTAAGGTGATCCATTCGAGCTGCTGCATTTTCATTCCGGATAATGCTCCAACTGTTTATCAAGCCATCTCGAGGTTGCATAAAATCTCCGAATCCATACACGTGGATGTAGGGGATTGGACGCTACTTGGATGGTTTTGGGGCCTGATGTCGACTTGGGGTTGGAAGATTCTGATGATCATCGGGGTCGTTGTGGTGTTCCTGTTCACGTGTTGCCTTTGTGTGCAGTGTGGTCCTGCCTTATGTGGCCTCTGTGCTACAACGTGTATGAGACAGCTACCTGTTACCAAGGGGACTCGGTTGGACAGAGCTATGCTACAGCAACATCTCGATGGTCTGATGAATATCGAATATGATTCCGACTAGTGCTTGCCTACATGAGGGCAAAAGGAGCGTCTGAGGTTCCGTGACAATCGTAAGTGGTGTTTTTAACTCGCACGAATATGGTCGAGTCTGGTATCTAAGAACCGCAAATGACGAGTTTAGTAAGTGTGCGCAGTTTCGCTGTGCTAACTTAAACCGTTCGTTTGTTATGTGGGTTTTTCATCCGTAGGCAAAATGAGTAGAAGATGGCGGCACACGGGGTATGCAGTATTCATCAAATGGATAAGGTAGACCAATGGTAAATATTTTAGGGTGCCAGGAAATGGTCCCTTCCGGCCGGTAGGGACTAAAATTTAAACAACAGACAAAGGAGTGCAAGGGGGGCTTGCACTGTTTCCTAGGGCAACAATTTGAACTACACTAAATGCACCGATGAAATCATAACTTAAGAGCCTTGTCTCTAACCGGAGTGCCCTAGGAAACAGTGCAAGCCCCCCTTGCACTCCTTTGTCTGGTTTTTCATCTGTACCCACGGGTTCCATCTTAGATACGGCATCCATTTTGTCTCTTGCCCTCAAAGTAGCCAGCGGACGGACGATGTCCGCTTCGCGACCCTGGGACTCCCAAGATATTTGCGGAAGACACATGTCCTTTGTAAGTGCCTTTATGATGAGGGGGATGCTACTGTAAAGCAGATGGCGCCGCTCAAGGGTCATCTTGCTGCACGGACTTATTGTCTCAGCCGTGCATCTCATTAGGCACGTCCCTTTGATGCCTGTATCTCGTGTTTCCCCGATACCTCCCCTTTTACACCCTTTCCGATCTCCCCACTGACTCCGTCTTCCTCTACACCTGTTCTTGTTCCTACTTCGATCTGTTTATTACCGATTGGAATGCACTAATGTTGGGAAGATGGGTTTTTACAGTTGGGAACCGCCAAATGTTTCCGCACTTATGATCCGGACCTCATGTGTTTCAAAGTGACCAAAGCGACCCCTCTGGGGGATGATGGTGGGAACCGGGTTGTAAACTTTTGTGTACCATGTTGTCTTATGGGTAAAAACTGTATAAAAGGAGCGACCCACAGAACCAATTTGAAGCAGTCTCCCCAAGTTGCACGTGTGTTGCTTGTCGTGACTACTGTGTTCCCTGCAGTAAATAAACCTTGAATCTTTGACGCCGAAGGAAGTGTCCCGTGTCTCTGTCATTCGTACGCCGGAGCAGGTTACCCACGAAGGTTTCAGGTGTTGTGCCCTGGCACCGCTGGGTCTTAAAGAACCCAGTCCTTCAGTTCTCCAATGACGACCGAACCGTTGTAATGGCTGCCATTCTATCGTGAAGAGTAAGCTCTGGCGACTCTTCCCCTGCTGTTGTTCTGGCTGGTCTTCCGCTTCTTTGTCTCTTTGGCCCGCTCTATTGTTCCAGGCATATTTGCTCAGCCTGGCCTGCGTTGCGGCCTTGGTAGTCCTTCCGCTAGCCATGTTGTTTCCCCACAGGCTCCAGGGCTAATCTGCGAAAGTGTCCAGTCGGTAATTGCTTATCGCAAGCTCGGGATATGTGAATCTCGCCAGCAGGCCGAGGGCGTTCTAGCGCCTCGATGTAAAAAGGTGCTGTAGTCGCTTGGGCCCTCAACTCCCCCCGTGGTCTTGTTATGACCGGAAAGACGCCCTCCCTGCTGTTCCCAGGCCGTCCGATTACCACTGGGCCCCTCTCTGCTCCTTAGTATTTAAGTGGGCTAGTAGGTAAGGTGGTTCACGCTCTGGCCGTTGTTTTTGCCTTATGGATACTTGTGGCAATGATGCAGCTCACATAGTCTTTTGAGTGACTGTGGTACTTTTGAACGAGCCAAGCCGCACTGCAGGAGGCGATCCTCCCCAGGCTTTCACACTACAGTTCACGAGCTTCGTGGCGGGCAGCACAGTAAACTTGCACTATTTACCTCACCCGCAGTGTAAGCGATGTCCTGGATTTATTTCTGTTTTTGGCCCCAGCAGGGCTGCCAGTATATGTCTGGCAGCTGCCTCTTCCGTGACTAATAGGTTCAAAGCAGATTGTGCCCCACCGTAGGTCCCGAACTTATGTTGATACCCGCTCCGGGGAGGAGCAAAGGATACCCAGGTGCTGGAATCACTGTACTGACGTCCAATACTGACTGGAACGAGTCTCAATAATGCGCTCTCTGCCAGCTGATAAATGTGCGCTGATTCAACAAAGTCCGGGGCTCACGTGCAGAGCAGGCCGCACCAGGGGGGATCCCGGTCGCAGCTCCACGCATGTGGAAGTGAGGAGGATAAGCTATTCCCCTGTGCATCCCCAGTCAGAGCCCTCCATATACAGTGGGCCGTGCTCTGAAGGTCTTGCAGAGCCAGTCCAACCAAGCAGCGATCACTTATCTGGGGCCCCGGTATGCAAAAGCCAGTCTGCAATGTTCACAGCAGTATCGGAGAGTCTCACCGGGCACCGTGACCGCTGCACAGCATCAAAGATCGCTGCCACAGGACCCGGGGCGGAGGGTGCACGAGCAGCCAGCGTTGCCGCTGTCACACCCGGCCTGCCTCCAGCTGATTCTTCATAGGCTCCGCCGGCCAACGGGCCAATGGTCGGGTTGCACAGGCGCGGTTCGTCCATTGGGGCGTGGGGGCGTAGCACCCCCTGCCCGAAGCCGCCCGCAGCTCTCTCAGCGTCAATCATGTCAATGAATCAACATGACATCAGACCGCCCTGCCCCTTCGGAGTCTGAAGGGGTGGGCGGTCTGGCGTCATGTTGATTGATTGACATGATTGTACAGGCGGTAACACAAGTGCGCATGCGTGGGGACGGAGGGTGAATTTTTACCTGCGCCCACGCATGCGCACTTGTGTTTTTGCGACGTTGCGCATGCCCATTAGGAGCCCTAATGGGCGTGCTGCGGGCGAGAAGGTACCTGTGCCCCTGGCGCCAGGATTGGCCAGGGGCGCTGTGAGCCTGTGACGTGTGGGGAGCAGAGCCCAGAGGTGGAGTGTGTGTTTTTCTTTTATTTTAAAGTGTTTGGTGCGAGCGTGCGTGTATGCATGAATGTTTGGTGGAGAGTGTTGCGAATGGATGTGTTTGTGTGTATGCGTGTGTGAATACATTTCTTTGAGTGTTGTGTATGGGGGGGAGGTCGCCGCTGGCCTGAGTGGCCTGGGGCCCGCACTCGCAAATCAGTTTGCGCCTCACCACTTGAAAAGTTCACCAGCCGCCCCTGGGGTCGCAGGCCTCTTGCCGGTGCCTTCAGCACACGCACTTGCCACACTGTTTCACCTCTGCAGATTTCACCCCCCCGGCCCAGCAGAGGCCACCGCTGGTTCACAGGGTGCCATGCTGCTAGCGAAGCTGCGGCAGCGGCGAATCGCAAAGTGCAGGGTTCCTGGCAGATTGTCGCACTTTTGCCGGTACTGAGAAATCCACACTAACACAGCCACATTACCCTCCACATACAGGCGTTAGATGTCGCTGAGGGAGCAGGATTATGGGCGGATTGAAAGTTCGGCCGGAGGAGCTGCAGTATGGCGCAGCCATCTTGCCTTGCGCCGTACTGCAGCTTGTTGACCCTGCCAAGCCAGGCCTTCCCTGGACCGGAAACAAGCATCCTGGAACGAGTTGCGGGGTTACATCCCTGAACAGCCGGGCTAGCTTGAATCCAGTGGCAAAGTGAGCAAGAGAACCCTTTCTATCTGGGTATCTACATGTACCTCTGAGCGGGCAGGAGCCTGGTCAAAATGGGTGTGAGTTTGTTGCTAATCGTATATACTGGTGGTTGTTTAATATTCTGTTATTAGAGATTTAATATCATATATTTATTCATGTTTATTTATTTGTTCATATTAATGGGCTTTTTTAGCCTTTGACATATTGTACTCTGTGTTGCCAGGTCAGACCCTACAGACTGCAGTCTCATAGATTTAAAGTTATCCGCCAGGCATATGGAGCTCTCTTTCCTCCAAAGGAACAGCAGCCACCATGACTCTTCTGAAAGAAGTGAAACCTACCTGTACCGGTATCATGTTCATATTGCCTGCATAGCAAAGTTGTTCATTTATCAAAACCAAGTTCCCAAGCTCAAGTTTATTCTTGAAAAAGGAAAACATAATTGTCCTACCATGTTGGGAGGTTTGTTTCGGTATGTGGGGGGTCATTAGTCAGATTTCATGTGTAGGTCTTCTATTGCTGCCCATAAAAGAAACTAAAATAGGTTAGAACGTCTGCAGTCAATAGGATAAATGGTGTGATGTCCCATGATCGATGGCCTAATGTCAGTCTGGCCACCATTTCTAACACTTTCACATTGACACCTGCGTTGAGAGCACTTTCCATGAATGCACAGACTGTCATTTCCCCTGGACTCTGTTTCACCATTATGCCAGAGGTAGTGAAAGAAAATAATGCAGCAGGTTGGAGACTTGCTCCCACTCGTAATCCACCTACATATCCAACTTTCTTGCCTTCAGCTAGCAGTAGGACACAGTGCTGCCTCTTCTGAAGGTTAAGATGGTTCCTAGTTAGTTCCATGTGATTTGCCAACGTGGATGATGCAGTGCAGAATAATCATAGTTGTGAAGCGGCAGCTTATAGATGGTTGACTATGAAATTAAGTCAGGCTTCTGTTTGTTGCTGATGCAGACAGAAGACTTTAAGTTATTGGGCATGCAATTTAGGCGTAGAATGTATTACTTTTCGATTTCTGACAGTCTGGCACAGTCAATTGGGCCAACCTCAAAGGGCCAGTGTGTGTTTATGCATTGTTTGAGACTCAGTAAATTTTGCAATTAGTATTATTTTTTAGCTTTGTTACAGGTTTGGAGCTGTTAATACATTATTTTGATCACTTTTTCTTACGGGGTGTGCAGGGACAAATTATGGGCCTGATTATGATGCTGGGTGGATTGCCACTGACACAGTCTGACCGCCGCATAATAATGTGGTCGGTCGGAGTACAGCGGGCGGAGGGACCGACTGACACCTCCAAGAGGTTCAAGGAGCCCGTCGGAGCGTCGGTCAGAGCGAAATCCCTACAATGGGCATGGTGCCTGCAGAGGCACTGCAGTGGGGAATGCTATGCCTCTTTTCCCTCTGCCTTTACATGGCAGTTCGACCACCATGTAAGGCAGAGGAAATGGGACTTTGGGGGCCCTCTGCAGGACTCCCGTCCCTCGTGAGCCTCTGCTAAGGACCCAGGGCAGCACGTATGGTGTCCCCACCAAACATCCATGCACCGTGTGCCAGCCACCTGGTGATTCCTGTCATACAGTGCATGGATGTTTGAGAACTGCCCTTTTCCACTGCGGCTTGTGCTGCGGCCCTTATTTAGCCACAATCGAAAAGAGCAGTTTTTTGACTGCCTGCACGGTGGTCGCATTGTAATCGAGCAGGTAGGGACGCTTACATATAGTCGGTAAGACACCTGCCTGATGTGATGGTGGTAGGTTGCTCGTCTGACCGCCATCATAATGAGGCTGCATGTGTAATTCAGCATTGTCAGCCTTTCAGGGTTTTATGTCGGAGATGGGTGTGCCACAGGTTCAGTAGAAAATGGAAGGGTGTAGTACCAGCATTACTGTTTGGGAAAAGGCACGGTTGCTAAAGAATTAGGTAGGAGTAATGCAGGTGCTTATCATATGGCATTTCAGCTTTAGATGTTAGAGCAGTGAAGCTGCAGCAAAAGCTATGCTATTTGAATTTTGTCTACACGTTTTGGAGGGTAAAATGACTTTTGCAAGAGGATTAGTGTGGCTATGTCAGAAGCTGAGTTACTGATCTTGGGGTTTGATTTAAGTAGTCAGTGACGGCAGACTTGCAGGTATGGGCAGTCATTTTGCAGTGCATTAATGCAGTGATGATGTAGGTACCATTATATGTGCATCTCAGATTAGAAGTGCCTATCATATTCACAGCTCAATGCTCCTTCATAACACATTCCCCATTTCCAGCTAACACAAAAATTTTAGCACATCACACCATACCTCTAATTCTACTGTGCCTATCTTATAAGATGTCACAAGAACATCCTTAAATGATATTACACATAACTCAACGTTGCTGGTGGATTCAGTTTAATTGGAAGTAGAAACAAGCTCCTGCTCAACATTGTACTTATCAAAAAATAATGTGTTCTGTGGGAAGACTGAGTGGAAGGTGAAAATATATGGATGCAGCAGAGGCAGGAGTACTGTGTTGACAGGTCAAGTGGCGTTCAGAGAGCTGGCCTGAGGCTTAGATAATTCTAGGGAACATAGCCCTCTTGAAATTCGTTGTATTGCTAATGGCTTTAGTGTTGTGGGCGAAGAGGTTGGCAAGCAGGAAGAGACCTTTTAATGTGGATAATAAGGTAGTGGTATTGCTGTTGAGTAGTGAGGCAGAGCATAACAAGACGATGTTGAGATTGTTACAAGTGTTTGTGTTTGGATGTATGCTGCATAATATTTTCTTTCAGTCTCATCATTGAAAAGGACTTTGCAGATGCACTGTCTCATTTGCAGTGACAGGGCTGGTGCCAGAGTTGGAAGTTCAAGGACAAGAATGCTGCCAGAGCTTTGGCAGCTGGGAGAGGACACTGTTAGTAATTTTTAGGCTACTATCAGAATCCATCAGGAAGACATGTATGCAGCAATGGGGAGATTTCAGGATGTGTGGGGGTAAAAACGCAGGGGGTGGGGTGAAAGTATGATAAGGAGAGGTGTACTGTTTCATGATAAGTGTAATAAATAAAGGTTTCTGTAGGAGGGGATCTCTGTTATAGTCATAATCTAGTGAATAGTCCCGCCCATATGCGTGGACCCCGGCAATCAAAAATAATCTCTTAAGTTGTCAAATCATGCAGAACTGCAAAGACACTTAAGAGAGAATTTAAAGACAAATAATGTAGCCTATCTCCACAGGCTACACTGTCCAATACTTCAACTAGAAATTCCACCAAACCACACCACACATAACACAGCCTGCCCAGTTTCTTCCATAGAGAAACTTGCCTCTACCAGTAAAAGACTCTGGAATGATAGAGAGAAAGGCATGGACAGACAAGCCCCATAGGCTGCCATTATGTGGCCTAAATAGGATACTGTGCCTTTAAGAGAACTTTCCAGAACTTCTCCCAGTATCCCAGAATGCACAGCAGGCCCCTTTTACTTTCAGTTAACAGATACTGCTTCTTAACTCTCAAGATCTAATTCTTTTTCCCCAATAACAATTCCCGTGCTGGAACAGCCCACCACCAATCCTGCCCTCTAGTCCAAAACTCAAAAAATAATTGCCATGGATATACCTCATCTTTCCTGGACTGCCTTAACACACCACCTTCTACCCTCCACTTGATCCATCTGTGATCTTTGGAAATGGATCAACACCTCTTCTTTCACCTAACGCACCACCCCAAACAGCATTCCCCAGAGCACTTGCCTCCCAGCAATTCTCTTCCAAAGTTCCCTCAAAAGTATTCCTTTCATGCACAACTTAAACAGCACCCTTACTGTTACCCAACCTGACATACACACTGTCTCTAACAACATAGCGCTCACTCAGCAGTCTCAAAGCCTGGGTCCCAATTCTCCTGACATGGACACAGTATCCCTGAGCTGTAGAATGTCACCCTTGCCATTTTTCCTGCTGTCATCATAAGGGGTAAGGAGTAGTTTCTGTCTTGTAACTCAAGTTCTGTAGTAGGGGTATCTCTGTTATAGTCATTATCTAGTGAATAGTCCCACCCATGTGCGTGGACCCCGGCAATCAAAAATAATCTCTTAAGCTGTCAAATCATGCAGAACTGCAAAGACACTTAAGAGAGAATTTAAAGACAAATAATGCAGCCTATCTCCACAGGCTACACTGTCCAGTACTTCAACTAGAAATTCCACCAAACCACACCACACATAACACAGCCTGCCCAGTTTCTTCCATAGACAAACTTGCCTCTACCAGTAAAAGACTCTGGAATGATAGAGAGAAAGGCATTGAGCTCTCCCTTTTTTCAAGGGTTTACATTGGATTTGCTCACTTTTTGATAAAAGTGTTTGCAGTTTATATTTCTTGGTGTTTCCCTTCATTCCTGTGTGTTTGTTCAGGCTTTTTAGGGCTCTAAAATGCCTGCTCTTTTCGACAAATGCCCAGCATGTGGAAGGAAGAAGTCCAAGACTGATCCACACGATGTCTGCATTATCTGTCTCCCTGAAGCACATGTCTCCGAAGAATGTGACATCTGCCAGCACCTCTCAGCACGGACCCTGAGGGAAATGCTGAAGATTAGGCTTCAAGGCCTGGAGGAAAGACGACTGCATGCTGCAGGTTGGTCTGGGCAGGCTGGAAAGGTTCCGTCTGCCTCTGCTGAGGCTTCTGGGGGGCTCCCCAGAGGCAGGAAGACCAGCAAACGGTCCCGATCGCCGTCAACGCCGATTGCATCGACGACGATGTCGAGAGGGATGACGGCGGTGTGTTCCCCATCTCCCCGGAGCTCCGGGTCCTGATGGCGTGAAGATTCAACGTCGAAGAGCCTGGGTAGGCCGCTGTCGAAACCCCCGTCGACGGCGTCTTCGTCGTCGACGTCGACGTCAGCGTCGAGCTATCGGCGTCGAAGGAGAAGCGACAGGCGTCGGCGCTCGCCGTCGAGGCGACACCGCCATTCGCCGTCGAGGGGATCCTCGACGTCAAGGACCTCGAGAATGCGGACGGCGTCAAGGAGGAGTCGACGCTCGTCATCGAGAATGGAACGGTCGACGTCGCGGAGGCAGCGTTCGGCAAGGAGGAAGAAGAGGTCGACGTCACGGAGGCGACGTTCGACGCCGGAGTCGCGTAGGCGACATTCGACACCGGAAAAGCGACGCTCGGAGTTGAGGAGGAAGAGAATGACGTCTAGGAGTTGTTCCTACTCTACTAAGCGGCGCAGAAGGAGTCCTGGCGCCAGAAGTCATGCTGAGTCTGGTGGAGGGCACCGGAGACGGCGGTCACCTACTGGAGGGGCTGGTTCGCAGTCCCCTCCTCCGAAGAAGTCACCGGGCTCGGTGTACTCGGTGGTATATACACCACCTCGGCCGAAGGCTCCCCCTCCCCCTGTACCTAAGGAGGATCCTCCCGTCAACCCTCCTCTTCCACCACTTCTTCCCTCAGGACCACCGCCACCGCTTCCACCGCATGGGGCCGTCCCTCGGTCGGAGATCCCTCCTGTTCCTCCGCCAAGGTCGCCGTCACTGCCTCCTCTTCCTATACCACCTAAGGGGACTCCTAGACCAAGACCCCAGGATAGGCCACGGAAGACGCCTCCACGGAAAACGGTGGAGCGCCCACGAACTGGGAGGTCACGCTCTCGCTCCAGGAGGAGGGAACGGTCACGCAACAGGTTATCCACGTGGTCGAGACGCCGCCACAGGAGGCACAGGTCTCGCTCTCATTTGAGGTCCTCAGGGACCAGGGACTACTCTCCGACCTTGTCGGGGTCACCGGACACAAGGGTGTCACCGGTTGATGATCTGGTGGCGTTTCACGATGTCCTGTTAAGAGGCGCCGCAAAATTGGGCATCTAGTTGACGGTGCCCACGCCCAAGACATCGGTAATTTTCGAGACACTGCACCAGAAACACCTGTCTCATCCACTATTGCCACTGGTACCGGGCCTGGAGGAACCGGCGATGGATCTTTTTCTCACCCCGGCGGTGACTAAGGCGGCCCCCTCGAGACTACAGAAAAAATACCGGGCTCCCGATTCTGATCCGGCTTTTCTAAGGGTGGAACCTCCTCCAGATTCTGTGATAGTGATGGCGGCTCGCAAACAGCATGCTACCACCCCATCATCCATAGTCCCCCCCAGACAAAGAGTCTAGATAGATGGATTCGGCTGGAAGGAAGGTGTGTGGAACATCGGCGACCTCCATGAAGGCTGCGAGTGCCACAGCTTTGTTGGGACGCTATGACCGTGCCCTCTGGGACTCCCTCCAGCAGTTTGTGGAACACCTGCCTCGTGAAAAGAGGGAGGATTTCCAGGAGGTGTTAAATGAGGGGATGCTGGTGGCGAATCAGATTATCAGCGCTGCAGCCGATTCGTCCCTCTTGGCGGCGCATGGCTTTTGCTATGGGATTAACCAGCGACGACATGCCTGGCTCCGCCTTACGCCACTGAAACCTGACGCACAGCAAAGGGTTGCCAATCTTCCATTCTCTGGCGAAACCCTATTTGGGAAACATGCCAATGATGAAACGGCCCGCATGAAGGCAGAGGCTGAAACACTCACGGCTGTGGGTCTGGAGAAGCCCAAAGAGACGAAGAAATCGTACCGCCCATTCCAAAGATGGTTCGTGGACAGGGCAGAGGGCGTGGCCAAGCTTCGGGACAGCAACAGCAACAACAGCAGTTCCGAAGGCCATTCCAGAAGCGCCCGAAGGGCAGAGGCGGCCAACAGTCGGCACCTGCGACCAAAGGCCCGGCCGGGTCCAGGCCCTGAGCGCTTACTTCCCCCGGATCCGTTACCCACTCCGGTAGGGGGAAGCATTCAATTTTTTCTGGCAGAGTGGAGAAAAATTACACAGGACAAGTGGGTGCTGAATATTGTTTGCAATGGATACAGTCTTCGGTTCACCAGCCCGCCTCCAGCGATTCCACCGGTCAGCTCGCAGTTTCAGCTGCACGAGCTTCTAGCGGAGGCCGATATCCTGTTAAGGAAAAGGGCGATAGAACACGTACCTCTGTCTCAGAGAGGAAGAGGTCTGTACTCACGTTTTTTTCTGGTTCGCAAGAAGGACAAGAACGAGTATAGGCCCATTCTGGACTTGCGACAAGCAAACAAGTGGATTCGCAGAGAGAAGTTTTGCATGCTGTTGTTGCATCAGATTTATCCTCAGTTGCAACAGGGAGACTGGCTATGTGCTATAGGCCTACAGGATGCGTACTTCCATGTGCCCATTGCACCCAAACACAGGAAGTTCCTGCGATTCCAAGTCAGCGCCAATCATTATCAATACACAGTACTCCCATTCGTACTAAAGTCTGCGCCGAGAACGTTCTCGAAGTGCATGGCGGTGGTAGCAGCACACCTGAGGAAGAACAAGGTGTTCGTCTACCCGTACCTGGATGATTGGTTGATCAAGGCCTCCTCCTTCTCGGAAGTTAGAGCACACTTCCAGAAGACGTGCGTTCTCTTGAACAAGCTGGGGTTGCACATCAACATGTCCAAGTCTGTCCCGACTCCGGTCCAATGCATACAGTACTTGGGAGCCTCCATCAATTCGCTGTCAGCAAGCGTGTCTCCTTCGGAGGAGCGACGATTATCACTCCTTCGGAAAGCTCAGGCTCTTATGACCACTCCATCTACAACAGTGAGGACGGTGTCTTCTCTACTGGGATTGGGATCGATGGCCTCTTGTATCTTCCTTACCCCACACGCACGACTGCGCATGAGACCATTGCAGGAGTGCTTGGAGGACCAGTGGGATCAGAGGAAAGGATCTTGGGACGACAAGATACGACTGTCTCTGCATGCTCTTCAGTCGCTGAAGTGGTGGTGTTCAGCGGAGAATCTCCTCAGAGAGGTTCCCTTTCACAAGGACATTCCCCCGCAGACTGTCGTGACAGATGATTCTCTCCACGGTTGGGGGGCGCACTCCGGAGACTTACAGATTCAAGGAACGTGGTCCCCGATGGAGGCCACGTATCACATCAATTTCCTGGAACTCAGAGCTGTTCACTTGGCACTGAAGGCCTTTCTTCCGTCCTTTCAGACCAACTCTCTGCTTGTACAGACGGACAATACGACCACGATGTATTACCTCAACAAGCAGGGGGGTTCGAGATCGCGCACCCTGTCACAGGAGGCGCAGGATACTGGGACTGGCTTCTGGCCAGAGGACTGACGATAACGGCTACCCATCTGCCAGGTGTGCAGAATGTTCAGGCGGACGCACTGAGCAGACTGCTCCAGGAAAACCACGAATGGGTCATAAACGACGAAGTACTAGGAGAAGTCTTCGCAAGGTGGGGGACTCCAGACATAGATCTGTTCGCCACCGCCGAAAACGGCAAATGCTGAGACTTCGCCTCCAGGTACTACCAGCAGGGGACGCTGGGGAATGCGTTATGGCTCCTGAGTGCAATATGGCCATTTGAATCTGCCCGAAGATTGTATGGACATACTGAAGGAGTCTAAGAGACCTTCCACTCAGACCTCCTATGCTTACAAGTGGAAGAGGTTCTGTATCTGGTGCAAGTCCAAGAACTATGACCCGACGACGTGCAAGGAAGACGTCATCCTTCCTTACCTTCTACATTTGGCGCAGTCTGGACTTAATGTTCATTCCATTAAGGTTCATCTTGCTGCTTCGACTGCCTACAGGAAATGCCCTTCACAGACTTCCTTCTTCCAGATCCCTGTGATCAAAGATGTTTTGGAAGGCTTAAAGAAAGTGTTCCCTCCTGTCAGGCTTCCTTCGCCTTCATGGGAATTGAATGTGGTGCTGTCCAGTTTGATGAAGGAGCCTTTTGAACCTATTCATAAGGCTTTGTTGCAGCACCTGTCCTGGAAGGCAGCGTTCCTTGTGGCCATTACATCGGCCTGCAGGGTGAGTGAAATTCAGGCGTTGTGTTGCCAAGAACCTTATACTGTATTTCATGCTGCTAAGGTTGTTATGCGTACTCACCCTAAATTTCTTCCCAAGGTTATTTCTGATTTTCATGTCAACCAGACCATACCGTTGCCTACGTTTTTTCAGAATCCTTCATCTCCAGCGGAAAAAGTTCTCTACATTCCCTGGATGTTAGGAGGGTGTTGAAATTTAATCTGGATAAAACCAAAGATATTCGTAGGTCAGACCAATTATTTGTCAATTATGGATCGGTCAGGACGGGTCTTGCTACCTCTAAGCAGTCCATTTCTAGGTGGATTGTGTCCTGCATACAGTTGTGTTACCAAAAAGGTAATAAGACCTTAGGCAGTAAACCTAAGGCTCATTCCACCAGGGGAAAAGCTGCCACAACAGCTTTACTCCGTAATGTTCCGATTGCAGAGATCTGCAAGGCGGCCACTTGGAAGTCGGTTCATACCTTTGCTAAGCATTACTGTCTGGACACTGATGCCAGGGCAGATGCTCCGGTTGGGCAGGCTTCACTGCGGAATTTGTTCGCACAATAGTGGCTTTAATTTTCTTCTCTCCACCACCGTTTTGGTGTGGGGATGGGCTTGCCATTCTATTCACTAGATTATGACTATACACAGAGATCCCCTACTACAGAAGGAGTAGTTTCTGTTCTGTAACTCCAGTTCTGTAGTAGGGGTATCTCTGTAATAGTCATAAGCGCCCACCCTCCTCCCCAGTGGAGAAAGATATTCATGTAAGGAATGCTACAGGTCTGGCGTGCTACGCCTTCAAAAAGAGCTGAAAGTAAAAGGGACCTGCTGTGCATTCTGGAATACTGGGAGAAGTTCTGGAAAGTGTTCTTAAAGGCACAGTATCCTATTTAAACCACATAATGGCAGCCTATGGGGCTTGTCTGTCCATGCCTTTCTCTCTATCATTCCAGAGTCTTTTACTGGTAGAGGCAAGTTTCTCTATGGAAGAAACTGAGCAGGCTGTGTTATGTGTGGTGTGGTTTGGTGGAATTTCTAGTTGAAGTACTGGACAGTGTAGCCTGTGGAGATAGGCTGCATTATTTGTCTTTAAATTCTCTCTTAAGTGTCTTTGCAGTTCTGCATGATTTGACAACTTAAGAGATTATTTTTGATTGCCGGGGTCCACGCACATGGGCGGGACTATTCACTAGATAATGACTATAACAGAGAAACCCCTACTACAGAACTGGAGTTACAGGACAGAAACTGCTCCTTACCCCTTATGATGACAGCAGGAAAAATGGCAAAGGTGACCTTCTACAGCTCTGGGATGCTGTGTCCATGTCAGGAGAATTGGGACCCAGGCTTTGAGACTGCTGAGTGAGGGCTATGGTGTTAGAGACAGTGTGTATGTCAGGTTGGGTAACAGTAAGGGTGCTGTTTAAGTTGTGCATGACAGGAATACTTTTGAGGGAACTTTGGAAGAGAATTGCTGGGAGGCAAGTGCTCTGGGGAATGCTGTTTGGGGTGGTGCGTTAGGTGAAAGAAGAGGTGTTGATCCATTTCCAAAGATCACAGATGGATCAAGTGGAGGGTAGAAGGTGGTGTGTTAAGGCAGTCCAGGAAAGATGAGGTATATCCATGGCAATTAATTTTTGAGTTTTGGACTAGAGGGCAGTATTGGTGGTGGGCTGTTCCAGCACGGGAATTGTTGTTGGGGAAAAAGAATTAGATCTTGAGAGTTAAGAAGCAGTATCTGTTAAGACTGGGGTTGCAGGGAAGGAATGGTGGCATTGTTAGTTTGAGAGAGTCAAAAGAGTGATCTTTAAAGAATATCCAGACAGAGAATTCCAAAATTTGAATCTTGTACTGGAGAAAGAAGAATACTCTGCCCAATAGAAAACCTATTGTAGTTCTTACCTTGCAAGGATGCAGTAAAAGCAAACAAAGTTGTGGCACCGAAATAAAATGGCCCCTTACAGCGCGTCAGATATCCAGTGACTCCAACCCACAGACAATCAGCTACACCCCTCCCGAACTTTGTTTATTTACTTTTTATTGCAGTTATTTATATAGCGTAAACTCGACCCGGAGGTATTGGGGAGCTTTACATGAGCTGCAGTTACATTACACAAGGACAATTTCATTAGGTCGAGCTATTTAGCACCTGCGCAGTCTCTGCCAGACCTGCTGTAATCAGTCTACGGGCTTCTAGTCCATCCCCTTTCTTGCCATTGCTTTCCATTTGTCTATACGCAACAAAATACCCTTGCACACAACCATTACATATAATATGATGTGTCTATGTAGACATTTGCACAATAAAAACAAAGCGTTGGATAAACAAGAAATTCCTCATCTGGTTCATAAGAAAAACAGTGTTTAATGTTCTTCTAAGCAATCCAGCCAATGGCTGACTTAAAAACCCTTTGGTTTCATTTGTCTATGTCAGTGTCCTTCAGTCTCCCTGCTTACTAGTGGTCAGTCATGCCTCTTTGTCCCTCCTTTCTCGCTTCTGTTCCTCCCACAGAGCAGGGACTTAGCATTGTCTCATTCCGCCATGGTTCTTTATCTGTTCTAGAGACTATTTGTTTCTTGGTTTCCTGCTCTGTTACCGTTTGCCTGGGTTCAGCTTCAGCACCCTAGCTGCTTACATTTAAATATAGTATTCTTCCACCCACCTCCTCTTAATGCTACAGTTGTGTTACTGCTGCATTTTTTACTGCTGCCTTCCCCACTGTGGCTCCTGCTCTGTTGCTTGTATTTATTTTTTGGGGCTTTTTGCACTTTTGATCTCCACCGTCAGTTGGGTTTTTTCTAGTAATACATTTGCTTGGTTTGGGCTTCCTTTTAAGGAGGATTGGGCTTGTTTTTTTAGGTATGGCCTGCAAAGGGTTTATATCCCACCCCTTCTCTTTCATGGCTTTTCATTGGTTCCTGTGCAAGAAAATTACTTTTCCTCCAGTTCTATTGGCTGTAGCATATTATCCTGAATTGCCCAATCCTTGCTATCATTCTAGGCATGTGGAAATGAGTGATTTGCCCAGAATTACATACTATTTGAGCCAGCGCCGAGATTTGAACTTGACTCCCCACTTCCAAAGTTGGCAGTTCGGGCCTTAGCGCTACATCCTCTCTCAGCCTATTTAACTTTTAACTCCTTTTTAAGTAGATCCTACACAGCACCTTCGCTGTTAGGCAATCTGTTGTAAGTGCTTTGTGTGGTCTGACTTCTCCCATACTTTTGATTGGCTTTTTTGTGCGTCATTTTGAAATAGTAGCCTGCAAATGGATAAAGGTGGGTGCAGGTCCCCTCTTTTCTGGGAAGTTCACGCCCATGGAGTATTGCTGTGGGAGCGAGCAGCAACGCGTACGCAGTCCCTAGGTACAGTGCGGTCGAAGAGTGCTTATCTTTTCTACTATGCAACATAGTCACTGGAGCAGGGGCTTGCGCTTCAGCTATTGTGCCCTCATTCTGTTGGTGGCGCCTTGCCTGTTGCTTTCAGCAGCAGGCAATGCGTTATCCCTCTGTGACCCATTCCACACAATGATTGGCCCCTGAGAAGGTGGGAGCAGCTTTGTTTTTTTTTGCCGGGCCCACTGCCTCTTCTCATCAATGCACAACCAGAGGTCACATTCTGGAAGCATTTAGGATATTTTCCAAGTCCTGCCAACCCCACCAGCTTCAGCTCCGGTCTCTAGGAAGTCTTGCTGCTTTATTTGGCACAGAAGTCACTTGTCTGATACATTTGAGCCCTGAGTCCTTTTAAAAGGCATGGCTCAGCGGACCAGCCTTGTGAGTGTTGGTAAACAGTCCTTAAACTTGTCTGCTATGTTAGTTTAATTGTGAAAACAGTGCACATTACAGTAGTGAGAAGGTTCGTACTCAGAAGCCTGCAGTATCGACCGCAGGATGGGCTGTGACTCGTGTCTTCTGCTTCTCATGCTGAATGTGCCATTGAGAGTGTCCGGTAGTGACAAACCCTCCTCCCTCCCATTCTTACTACAGGGCCGCCCCCTCCGCAACCAAAGTTTGCAAATCCCCAGCAGCTTTAAATGCACAGATCCGGTTGACTGGGAGCCTGGCCTGTGCTGGCCAATCAGCATCTTATCTAGAAACGGTTCTAGGCTTCTGAGTAACTATCTGCATGCAGGCATCCTGTCAGTGGCAGCCTCATCCGAGGCCAGACCTGTGGCAGAAGTGGATTAAGCACCCACAAAACGCTTAGTCGATGAACCATACATAAACCACCTCTGTAGTCTGCGTGCTCCTCCTGACAGCTTTGATCTGCCCATTTTGTATTTAGAGCCATGCTTCCTCTTCCTGGCAGGCCTGTCAAGAGCTACATGAGATCATGTCTGCCATGGGAGACAATGCTCTTTGTAGATCAACACATTACCTCCTGTCTCTCCCTTGCCTTCCTTCTGAACAAGTGAGGCCCTCTGCCTCACCCAGACCCACCCCCATCCTATAAAAATACAGCCCGCCCGCCCCCACCACATCCTGTTGTTTTTAGGTCTCAACTAAGCGCGCAAATGCGCGTTCTCGCCAGAGACCTTTTGTCGGCGTGTCTGCTTTCCAGGAGACAATCCTGGCCGCGCGCATCTCCTTGGAGGCGATTTGAAACTGGCACGCGCACAAGTACGAGCGCTCAATTGACTTTGTTGCAAGTTTCTTGCAATGCGCGTTTAGAGTGCGGCAATGCACGTTTAGAGTGCGGTTAAACGTGTAACTTTTAGTTTCTTTTAAGCAGCGTGTTTCATGGCATGATCGAAAATGCTCCATATCGTAAGGTGCTCACACGCATGCGCATACACAGAGACACACACACACACACACACGAGCGCCCATGCACGCACACACCCACACATACAGAGAACCCACCCCCACCGTCGCATACACACACAAGCGCACACACACACACACACAAGTGCACCAAGCGCCCCCCCCCGGCCCACTTACCGCCACTCCGGACTTCAGCCGCCACCGCGGGGCTCTCCCTCGGGCATGGGAGCCCCACCTCATCAGCACTGCTTCCCTCCGTGGGCGCGTGCACGGGCTTCCAAAGCCGGAAGTCCTGCCCCACGGAAGGTTTCGGTTTAGCTCACGTCTGTATCGCTGGGGGCGTGTGGTGAGTACCCTTCATTTAGAACCTACCCTTCGCCAAGGATATCTTTGCTCTTATCAAAGCTTTTTAAGTATTGGTTCTATGTTCTTTATCAATCTCTCCATTACCAATGTGGCTTTGTTTGCTCTGTACAAATATGTTCAATACATAAATGGCTGGCATAATCTGTCATTGAAATGTTTGCAAAGCATAAAGAATTGTTGTCCTTGTACACTACTGTGAACAGTGTTTAAGCACTAATCATCAGATTATACTAGGATGCAACTTTTTATAAATATGCACTGTTTAAGAGTAAATGAAACCCTGGGGGCAACACTTTCTCAGGACTTCTGTACAATCTTCAGGTTTTGACTAACGGAGACATAAATTAGAAGGAAAGGGTCAGGCACAACAAGACAACCTATATCACTTTAGCAATCAACCGGAAGGCAATTGGCAATAAGGGCTGCTAATTTTGTATTTTATTTTAATCACAGCATCCCCGAGGAATGGAATGAAGCAAAATCTCTATTTGGGGCAAGACCATGAGCTTTGCTTTATGTTTCCACAAAACTTCTCTTTATTTACTTTGCTTATAAAACAGATGGTCATCAGCTCAATGCACACGAGTGGAGAGTTGCAGGTGTGATTGCATCTGTGCGATACATGCATGATACATAAGGCTAGTTCACTGAAAAGGAATGCTGATTTGCGTTGTCTTAGTCTCATTTGAATGTCCTAACTGATTGTAAGGCCTTTTGAGGAATTTTCTGCGGCTGGTGACATTTAAAGGTGGTAGGGCGTAAAAGTTTTGTATGAGTGCCCCGGAGGCGAGAGCGTGTAGCAAGTGAGTCCAGCCACCATTTGGTGGGGTTCGAGGATATTCTCCTCAAACTCCTTCCCTCCCCCTCGAAAAAAGAGCAGGCAAATGGTGCATTTAAGTAAATTTGAGGAAGCAAGAGAGTTGATAAAGCAATTGTGAAAGTGTAGTTATGGCATAAATAAAGAGACCCTGAGCCATAATCCCTATTAACAAGCCCTAATCCTTAGCCATAAACACCAACCATGAGCCCTAAACCATTAAATGAAGCCTTAAACCCCATCGCCCAGCCTTAAGTCCTAATACCTAGCCATAAACCCCAACTCTAAGCCACAAACACTAGCCCAAAACCCTTATGCCTAGACCTAAACCCGAGCCCAGCTCTAAAGCCTATCCTCGAACCATAAACCCCATTCCTCACACCTAAAACCCCCTCCTGTGGCTCTGGTATGCAACATACCTCCAGACCCACCAATCCGTGTTAGAACTAGCTGGAACACCCCCAAATTCGACACCCAATCACGTAAAAACGCATAACCGCGACTAGGCCTCAAAATCGCGTCCAACTAACAATCACAAAATAAGCACTTCCACTGCTTCAATCTTCATCACACTTGCAGGGAACGTAGTTCCAGCGATTCCCAACAACCTCACCAAGCCACAACTTCCTCGATCTACCGTAACGGGTACGACTTTTCTCCCAAACTTACCCCACCCCCCACATTCAAAAACATCCAAAATTCAACCAAACTTGCCTCAAACCTTGCCAACTCCATATTACTCAGCAAAAAGGCGCCCGGCGTCCTTACCTGAGTTTCTGGGCTTCCTGTTCTTCATGACCGATATGATGACCAGGAGGCTGCCACTCCCGTGCCACTGCAGCCAGCTTGACTCCCACCGGGTGCCGTTTTCAAATTCATTTCTTGCAGGCAGGACTGCACGCACACAGGACTACAGTGGCCAATCCTGACGCTGCCCTCTTTAGAGGAGAGCATCAGGATTGGACTGAGCACAAAAAAAACGCTGCCCTTTTTTCAAGCACTGGATTATGTGGCATAGGCATACCCCGTACTCTGCAGTGCTCGCTTTCTAAAAATCCATTTAGTTTGCTTGCTGCATAAAGGCAGTCGGGCAAACACCACATGCGCAGTGCGCACTGTGCCGGCACTCCAGCGCCACCCAGTGTCAGACAGTGCATACTGTGACACATAAGTGAAGCGCTTGACACCTCGGCCGCAGCAGGGCAATAATTATCGGGTAATTTATTCGAGCGGCGCGTTAATTTATAAAACTTTTATTAAGACGCCGCTCGAATAAATTGCCTGATAATTATTAGTGGGGCAACGCCCCACCGCCCAAATGGAAAAACCGCCACTGGTGTAGGTTACGCTTGCGTTGTGCATGTGAAATCTCTTGAAATTAAAAAGAAAAAATATTGTAAAAAGGAGCTTACAGCTCACCCTTACATTCCATTTGTTCATCTTCTTCCCACTCCTTTTTTCCTTACTTTCTGTTGGTTGTATCATGCTATTTACTGTTGGGTTCGGGTATCTCTTTGGGTGTTTATTTTATCAGTGAAGGCTGGAACAAGTACTCCTTCCACTGAATGTTTCATCCACATTTTTTTTTCTTTCATGGATCTACTTTTTTCTTGGAGATCAAGCGTGTTTGGCGACTGCATGTTATTTGTGCAGCTGTGTTTCCCATAAACAAGAAAATAAACATCATAATAATGTAAAAGTCAAGTATGCATAACCCTTTCTACTCAGAAAGTAAAAATACTCACTTGGACTTTTTATACTCAGAAGTGAAGGCCTTCAGATTAAAGCCTGGATAACAGGGTTAGCTCAGATAGAGATTAGAGGCCTCAACCCAGTTTGTGCAGTTGAGGGCAAGCAATTAACCTTTTCTTTATAAGAAGTTCTGTACCCCGTGTATCTGCCAGAAATGTTTATTTTTTAATTTCCATGTTGCAAAAAGACCACCAAGCTGCCCCATAGGTGGACAGTGACACGAAGCATGATTGTTTGTTCTTCATTGTTTTATAGGGTGATAGTTGTATTTGTACATCCACAGTCCAGGCACAAAAACATGGTTTCATAAGAGTGAGTGTCCATGTTAGAAGCAAAAGGAGGTAATGGTTGCCACTGACGCTGGATTGGTACTTTTGGTGCAGGAATGGTGGTGAACTAATTTAACTCGATAATGTGTAGCAAATCTCGCATGGGTGCGTCCTGGACCAGCCAAAGGTTTAAGAGCGGGTGAGTGATAAGCCAGCATCTGAAGGTCAAGGGACACCTGGGCTATGAACAGAAGTTGACGGGCAGTGTTTTGTGCTCTTGGGGGCTTTGACCTGCAATGTTACATTTGTATAAATGAATATCGAGCCCCAAAATATCACGGAACAAGAATATCGAGGACAGAATATCAGGGGACAAAACGCTGAAAGGTAAGTGCATATAGAGTAAGTGTAGATTTTCTATTCCTAACTCCACACCTACATACCTTGATAACACATGTTTTGCATAGGTACATAGATGTGGAGTTAGGTATAGAAAATCTACATTTGCCTACTGATTTGTTTTTGGTATGTTTTCCATGATGGTGTGCCCCTGCAGTCAATATTCACCCAATGTCATATCCTCCTTTGGTTCTCCAAATAGTTACGGAATGTTTATCGATGACTGTTTTAGGTTGCTGGAGTGGACTGTGAACCCTCGAGAATATTGTTTCATTTTGCTGCAGAGGAACAAGAGATGGCCCAGCAAGGTTTATTTCAAATAGATAATCCTGGTCTAGATGTTAAAGCCATCACAAGATGCCACATTAGGCATTTTGGTGGTTCCATGTTGAGGGGATCTGAATCGTCAAAATGCGAGATGAGATTAGATCTGGCAACCACAGGGTAAACGGTGAGAACTACAGAGTGAATGTTTGTATGTAAAACTTGTACAGTGCAAACCTGGCCCAAAGCAGTGGCTCATTGAACACAGTCAAAGGCAAAGATGCAGTCAACACCTGTTTGAAAGGGTAGCTAGGTTTTGAGACCAAAAGTGGGCTGTTACTTCATCACGATGTTCTTTAATTAAAGTGACGTGGTGGTACACATGGGTGTCATTAGTGTAGGAGTGATTAATAGGTTGGGGTGTCCAGTGATCTTGAGATGGATTTGTTCAGTGTACATTGAAGCACGATGTGGACCATGGGATCCCTGGGGGTATCCAAAGTAAATCTGTTTTGAGTTCAACAAGAGTATTAAGAGTTGAACAGTTTGAAAGACAGGAAGCAAACAATGGGAAACAGCAAACGATGGCTCGTGTTCTTTAGTAAAGGGATTCAGAAGAATTCTCTTTGGCTAAAATAATATAAACGGTCCTCCAGTACATACCGCCAAAACCAATAGGGAAACATGTTTTTTTCTCAGAGGCTTTGACTGCATTCCCCAACACTTTTCACATTGGAGTTTTTGTTATCCCTAATGCTAATCCTAAACCTAATTATAATACTGCTAAACCCTACATTTACAAGGACTTTAACCCTAAAGCTAACTCTAAATGTAACTAGAAAACCTAACATTACCCTGATAAGAAACCTAACCCCAACTGAAATCCTACCTCCCAACCATAACCCACATCCTAACACCAATACTACTATTTCTTCCCTCATCCTATTGCTTACTCTATTTGCAATTTTTATCTTAACCTCAAAACTCCACCAGAGTCAATGTGTTGATGTTGTGATGCAAATGTAGTGATATCCTGCATGGTCACTTGTGCCAATGTCATGGCTTCCACGAATGAGTATATTAATGCAATAAATTGGATGTTGTGATAGTGCACCACATGGCTTGGCAATACAATCAATGGTTACATATTTTCCCCTGTTCCATAAAGACTTGTCACATTCTACACCCAATGAGACGTCATCATTAACCACCAGAAAAAAATATACGTCTGATGCTCAGTGGAAACTTTTCTATAAACACACCACACTGCTCTCCCGTTGTCTTGAACCTGAATAAAGTGATGGTATAATGTGTAGCTCTCTATTGCACGCTATAAGCTGCACTATGCCTATAGATCAGCGCTAAACTACTGCTCGATGGCATGTGCCATGTGATGCTATAATACCTCCCTCAAGAATAACAGAAAAATATGCTTCTATTGCTAAGTCTTTGTGAAGCAACCAAATAAACAACAAACCTGCCTTCCTGCTAATGCCCCCCACCAAACAATGCAGGAGGCTGAGGGACAGTAAATTGCAGATGGGGACAGTTCACACATCAGGCACCATCTCTGTGGTATTTTACCACGTGGGGGAGTAATCACTGTTTCAATCCCCATCCAAGTCATGTGAAGTGTACCACTGTTTTGATTTTAGTCATGTATTTTAGCACATGTTGCTATGGTAACGGTTGCACCTGAATCAATTTTACATTCATGTATTTTCAAAGTTTGTTTTAACTTTTAAGTAGGTAGGTGACTTACAATTTTTCTGCAGCTGAGATATTTTTTATTCCCTGCCTCCCCCTACATTTCTGAACCTGCATTGCTCTGTATTGAGCATTTCTTGCCTGTTGAATCTTTTTGTTTTATGCTTATTTTGTTCCTTCTGTTTGTGCCTGCTGTTTGTACATATTGTGCACATTTACTTTTAAAATTCTGTGGAGGAGCTGAGATGGGCAGTTCTGAATTCTAAATGGAACTTGGAAGGCCTTATGGTTTTTTGTAGATTTCAGAAGTATTACTCAATGAGTCTTTATATCTTCTATTTTCCTTTTAATGGCTAGTCTGTTAACTGGGAATTAACAGTTCTTTGAGTAGAAATTTGCCATCTATAATTGTGGAAAAGGTTATTTAATGAACTACCATTGCCAACAAAAAATAATACATAATAGGGTGCAGTTTGATGTGTGTGTGTGCGCGGCTCTGTCTGTGTGTGTGTGTGTGTGCGCGGCTCTGTCTGTGTGTGTGTGGCTCTGTGTCCGCGAATACTCTCTACTACTCTCTAATGCTCACCTATTGCCATTGTAAATGACATTTATTTATGGGGTTTTTTCAAATAAAAAAAAATGTCATGAGCAATGCCAATAGCTCTACCTTTAATAATACCGAGACCATTGCACCATTGGACCAGAGACTAAAAGAAGAGACCCCTTCCAGGCAAGGGCTGTGATTGAAGTTAATGACAGTTCTAGCAGCCTGGGTCGCCTCGCAAGCGTAGACTGCCTGGAGACAGTGACAGTCAGCGGCTGGGGCTTCTCCTGGGCAGTGAGAGGAGGCTGCTTGTAGGCAAGGGAAGTCGGTGCAAGCAAGCCAGTGGACGGAGTCTTTTCAGGAGCTGGGACAGGGAGAAGAGTCTGCTTGCAGGCAGGGGCAGTAAGTGTAGGCAGGGACAATGGGTGCAAGCAGCCAGAGGACTGGGCTTCTCTGGAGCAGGGGCAGAGAGAGGGGAGACTCCTTACAAGCTGAGGCAGTGAGTGAAGGTACGGACAGTTAGTGCAAGAGCCTGGGTCGCCTCCAGGACAGTAACAGAAAACTATCTGGAGACAGGGGGTAGTTAGTGGCTGGGATGGGCCCAGGGGATCAGTCTTCCCCATCTCAATTTTATTTATTTATTTAAGTTTTGAGTGGCTTTGTGTGTGTGGCTCTGTGTGGGTGTAAATGCAACAGGTCATGCATTTGCGAGCGATTAAGCTATTGGCATTGTAAATGACAATGCCATTTATTTAACGATTAAGCTATTGGCAATGTAAATGACAATGCCATTTATTTAATATTTAAAAAAATTAAAAAAATAAAAGTCATGAGCATTGCCAATAGCTCTACCTTTAATAATGCCGAGACCATTGCATTGTAAATGCTTGTTTGTCTCCCTAGTGTGAGACTTACCTTCAGTCTTTCCTCTCTCTGGTGGTGCTGGGGAGTCTTCGGTTCCCGGTTCTCTGCCTCTGCGACACTGCAGGCAGCATTCTTCCGGCGGCGCAGAATCCTCTGGAGTCTCCTCATTTCTGAGGGGTGGGGCACTTGCCGCTGGACACCGTGACAGAGTCCGGCGGTCCTCCTGAGGCTGAGACTGTTGTTCCGGATTGAAGTCTTGGTGCAGCCAGGTCACCTGGTGCAAGTGCGTCCTGGAGACTGGGTCAGACAGGTTGGTTCCTGTTTTTTATGTATTTTTAGACTGATTACCTTATTTCTGGTTGGACTTTTTTTTCCTGCCGTATCCTCATTGGTTTAGGGCTGGATTTCACCAGCCTTATATCTGGTTTTCTTGGTTGGGAAATGTCATTCTGCTGCTGCAATGGGTCGCAAGAAGTTGTTTAAAAGGAACAACGTAGTGTCCTCTTCCTCTTTCTCTTCTGATGAGTCTCTGGTTCCTCTGAAGAGGACTAGGGTGCAGGGCCATGATGGGGATGGCGGTCCTCTCATGTCCAGGGAGGAAGTTCAGGACATGATTGAGGCAGCTGTCTCCAAAGCCATACAGGCATGTCCTTTGCCGGTTAGTCAATCCTGGCCTAGGACGGTTGATCCAGGTGCTGAATTGTCCCCTTCGGAATGGTAGGGGCCTTCTACCTCCGCTGACGGAAAGTATGTCTCCAGGGATTAGATGTGGGACATTTTGGCTCATGTGCGGGACAATTTAGGGTTTCCTCCTTTCCAGCTGATTGAGGACGGTAGGACCTTTTTTCCAAAGTATGTGAAACACTGCCATTTGGGCATGCCTTTTCAGGGTCAAGTTTGGGAGATGGTGATGAGGGAATGGCGTGAGGTGGACAAGGTTCAGGTCCCTCGTTTTCTCCAGAAGCTGTATTTGTTGGAGGGGGGTGACCCCTTGCCCCACAATGTGCGGTTGGCTACTCTGATCGGTAAAACTGCTCTTCAGCCAGAGGATTGTACCCTGACCAATGCTACGGATAAGAAGGTGGACTCTGGCCTTAAGAAGGCTTTTGCTGCTGAGAACTTGGCTCTGAGGGCGAGACGATTTTCTGCTTATTCTGCCCAGTCCTTGGTGCAGTATTTTGACAAGTTGGCCATGACTGTGCAGGATGTTTTGGAGTGTTCTGAGCTCCTGGCCACCATGGAACAGTAGGCTGAGCTATTGGCTAACATTTCTTCTGCTGTTATTAGGGCTTTGGCTATGTTAACCGGGGCCTTGATGGCCTCCAGGCATTCCTTGTGGCTGCGACAATGGAAGGCAGATCCTGATGAGAAACACACATGTAGACAAAGTAAGGTGCGTGGTTCCATAATCGCCCCATGCAACTATTTACAGTAAGTGTTACAAATCACACTCCGTGTTACAGTAATGGATCCCAAGAGGACGCTACACTATTAAAGTAGGTGAAACTCAATCATTATGATCGTTCTCCAAAAGCAGAACTGGATTTCGGTGTAGGATAAGAAAACCACAATTGCCCCTTATTCAAACCCTGTTCACATTCCGTTTTTGCCCAAGAACAGGAGAGCAAGGGCAAGGTCAGCGGCTGCAAGGGGCACATCATTACTTTCCCTGTGCATTTTTTTTCTATTCCGCAGTAAAGGGAATCTCTGCAAAAGGATGCAATTTAACTACTTCTTGTCACGGAAAAAAGGAAGAAGTTGACAATCAGTCCCACCAGAAATACGGACTACCCATCTCATGTTAGAACCTATAGCACCTGTAATTGCCATCAGAAGGCTGTCAGGACTCTCACTGTCCCTGATTTCAGGTCACCTTGTTTAGTCTTTGTTTAGGGCAGAATCTCCCTCCGATTGTGTTTTGTGTGTTCCCTTTTAAACATCGCTAATTCCATTTCGAATCAATCTCAAATTTTGCCTCTTTGTGTTGGACAAAAAATGAGGCTCAGACCCTTCAAATGGGGATCCGAAAACTTCATCAATTTGAGTTAATCGCCGAGTCCTTTTCAAGACATTTTCCACTTTGACACTGAAGGAGCAATTGTCTGTACAGGTGCCTATTAGCTTTAATGATGTTCTGCAGAGGTGTAAATGGCATTGCCCCTTTCACAGAAGACACGTACTATAGGTTTTACTTCTATGTTTTGAACTGCAAGTGGTTGATGTTCATTAGAAGTTTGGCGTTGTGGTGCCATGATTTTACAACTCAAAAGTACACATTCAATTATTTGCTTCGTAGATGCATTATTCATAGAAAGCAATATTTTTTGTTGTTTTCTTTTTTTACTGCATCATACTTAAAAAAAATATATTTTAGTTAGGACCCAAAATGCAAGCGAGTAATGCAAAAACTGTTTGTTTTTGCAGTTGTCGTTTTAGTTAGTATTAAATGTTTTTTGTCAAGGTAAAAACTATGTTTGTGCTTTCAGAAGGCTTAGATTGTAAATTAAGAGGGGGCTAGATTATTGAAACTCAATGTACTTATCTGAGATATTACCATGTTTGCAATGCACTTATGTGACATTTCGTGTCTTAAATCTGACACCTCAATTGACACTTTATCATGAGTATGAACTAGGTGTATGCTGTATCATTAATGACCCAATTTTTTAAATATTGAACACTTTTCCAGGGCTAATATTTAAGTTAAAACCAAGGGCCAGATGTATGACCGCATGTTTTAGCGACTCACAATGTGCACCAAATTGCGACTCGCAAATTGCGAGTCGCTAAATACAATGTACACACACAACCGGTCCTCAAATAGCGACTCGCAATGCCAAATTGCGATGATGCTAATTGCGACACGCTAAATGCTCGCAGATAGCATACGCAGTTGAACACATGCATTTTGCACACGCAATCAGCGAACGCGGCTGAAAGCATGCATATTGCATCCACAAATAGCGACTATGAATACATATTGAAAAAAAAACTTCCTGGGAGAGCAGAAGGACCCCAAACCAGTGGAAGTGGTGTCCCTGGAGAATCCTGAACAAAATTGCAAGCACATAGCAAGGTGCAGCAGCTCATTACAACACTGATAGCCAAAGAAAGAACAGCACATCAAGATGGCCAGCCAGACAACCGAGAAAGAAGGCAAAAAGAGGCTGAAAAAACTAACATTTTCAGAAAGGGAAGTGGACATTATCATCGAAAAGTGCTGCAACAACCATGAGCAGCTTTTTGGTCGGAGTTCGCATACTGTGCCAGAACCCGACAAAAGAAAAATATGGCGTGATACAGCTGCGCCTTAATGCCCTTGGTGTGGCTGACTGGTCAATTGAGGACATTAAGAAAAGGTGGTATGACCTGCGTACCAGGGAAAAGGAGAGGGTGGCTGCATGGTTACTTGATGCACAAAAAACAGGAGGTGGTCCATCCAGCCTCCCAGAAGTCTCAACAGCAGAGGCAATGGTGGAAGCCACCTTTGAGCCCCAGGTAGTAATGGGAATTGGAAGCCTGGACACATCTCAACCTCCACCACCCCCAGGTAAGTGAGAAATGAATGCCATATTATGTCACACTCAAGCCAGCACCCCACATGTATGCCCAACACACAGGCCCAACTGCAGCTATATGCTCTGTCTACACGATAAAAAAGTCACAGTTGGTGCATCATGGGAAATGTAGTACGTGACACAAACATTGCAGTTTGGGACTGACATGAGTTCTGAACATAGTATCACCAAAGAGATAGTGACTCAAAACATTTCCTTTATTTTCCCTTTTGCAATATAGATACACGTTTGGGAGGAGAGCCAAGGGGATATGTCACAGATTCTGAGCAGGAGCAGGGCCAGATGGATGAAGGGCTGGATGATCCAGGTTGTTCCATGTCATTGGGGAGTGCTCCAGCAGTTGGCACAACAGCCGCACAGCAGCAAGCAACATCCCGTCGCACTCTGGGCACAGGGGTCAGGGTACACCGTCCAACCTAGCGATCAGGAAGCCGGCTACAAGCTCGTAGGCATGCTCCCACCCACACCAGATCAGTCAATCAGTCTGCGTTTGATGGCCTGGAGGATTCAACTTTAAAGGTTCTGCACCTGCAACAGAAACAGATCAGGATGATCAATATGAAGTTGAGCAGGGGATTTGCTAATATAACCCTACAATTGGCGGACAATCAGGTACGCATTGTGGCCACATTTGATGCCATGACTGGAGCAATTGTGCAGCTATGCACAGAGCTGAAAGAGGACAGGGTTCAAAACTGGAGGTTAGAGTGCAGCCGGACGCATGAAATGCAATCTATGACCAGGGCAAGTGGTCGGCTGGCAACGGCCACAACTCAACACAGTAGGCGCACCCTGGCCCTGCAGGTTGAAATGGGCCACTACAGTGGTGACATCGTAAGGGGCCTGCAACAAATCACTGCTGGAGAAGTGTGGCTCAATGGTTAGAGCGGCTGACCTTGATGCAGAGTGCTGGCCAGGGACCAGGGTTTGATTCCCGCCTCGGCAGGATCGGGCTTAAATTCCTCTGACCGGATATTCTCGCCTCAGTGCCGAATCTAAGCATGGGCCCCACGCTGCAACTCTGGGCAATAGCTTGCTTAGTCTCCACAACGGCCCCCGATACACAAGGGATGCCTGGTTTCACCATGGGATGCCCACGAGTGGACACCTCACAAGGAAAAGCCAGGAGGGGTTCCCTTGTGGTAGGAGTACAAGCGCCGGGATGCTTACGGGTTACTGTTTGCGTTATACAAATACAACACATTTACATTTACATTTACTGGTGCTGTAGAGGCTATACAGATCAAAATGGTAGCTACCGGAGGAGCCACAGACACAGCTGACAGCAAAGTGTCCAGCCGCAGCAGTGTTTCAACTGCAGATGCACCAATGCCGTGGTGAAGCAGCAGTTGCCATTTATGCTCCAAAATGCCAGCTCCCCACATGCTGGACATAGGGGCAAAAAATAATTTGATTTTCTGGGACCTTCATTTCCCTTTTGTTGTGTGGCGAAGTAACCACATTACATTTATATTTCCAGTTGTTTATGTTTTCTGAGATGGACTTGTTGTCCAATAATCTACATTGAAATGCCATTCAAACAAAGGAGAATTCAAATACACAGATTAAATGTTTCTTGTGCAGTTTATTGTAAATATACTGTGAATGGTAATGACGTTCCTTGAAAAGTAATGTCTGGCTATGTGGTCCCTGCGCATTCTCCCCTCTACTGCTGAGCTTCTCTTGATTGGCTGGTGGGCTGGTGGGGCAGGCTCTTCCTCTCCTGAATTTAAATCTGACACCTCCATGGGCAAGCCACACCTGCATGCTATGTTGTGGAGTATGGAACAGCTTGCCACAATTTTGCAGACTGTCTCAGGCATATTCTGCAAGGCACCGCCACTCTTGTGAAGACATCTGAATCGTGATTTTAGTATGCCAAATGTGCACTCGGTGACTGCCTGGTGCGTCTGTGTTCCCTGTTGTATTGCCTTTCAGGTGCGTTGGAGGGAGACAGATACGGTGTGAGGATCCATGTACGCAGGGAATATGCACTGTCAACTGCGAAATGTAAGAATTTGAGACAACATGCAGACCGACATTTATGTGCAAATACATCTCACTGTGGACGTGGGGATTCATTACCTAGTAGGTATCCTTCATCAAAGTCACCACTTTCTAATTTCTGGTATATGCCACTGTGTCGGAAGATGTATGAGTCATGGATGCTTCCTGGAAATTTGGGAACAATATCTGTGATGATGTGTTTTGCGTTACAGACAACTTGGATGCTGAGTGAATGTGTGCTTTTCCCCATAGAATATATATTCTATGCATGAGGATGGACATATGGGTACATGGGTCTCATCTATGCATCCTATGACCTGTGGGAACCTTGCTATTCTATAAGATAGCATTTTAGTATTTTCAAGTTCCTCATCATTCCTTGGTAGATAGATGTGTTCATGGATGTGGTGTAGCAGGGCATCTAGGAAATTGTGGAAGAAACTCGAAAGCGCACTCTGTGACACTTCTCCTGCCTCTGCAATTACATATTGGTAGCTACCAGTGGCCAATAGGTGGAGGGAGCACAACACTTGCACATGTGTTGGGATTGCATTGCTGTGCTGGGTTCTGCTTTCAAAATGTGGCTTCATGGTGTCTATGAGGTCTAGGATGACAGTGCTACTCAGCCAGTACTGTTCATATATATATCTTCCTCCGTCTTCTCAAACAATGTCAGCCTGACTCTGAAAATCCTCTCCTGTCTCCGCCTCCTCTGCAGGGCAGCATGTATCCTCATCCTCCTCACTATCACACACAGGGCTGCCATTTTGGAAAGTTTAAGCTGCATTCTGGGGCTGTTTTTAGGTCGAGCCTTAGCGCAGCGCGCATGCGCTGCACTAAGGATATGGCCTCTTGCAGCTGAACTCCACTTTTCACAAGCTCGAGCTTGTGTGGATTTTTCACCATTATTTCAGCATTATTTTAATTGGCCTTTGCGTGCGTCTTTAAAAAAAGACAGCACGCAATTGGGTAAAGGCGGGCGCATATTCAACTTTCCCAGCCAATGTAACCGCCCACGGCCTGAGGCTTGCGGTTACGCACACGAGCGCATTCTGTTTTCAATTATCGTGCCCAGACGCGGGCGAGATAATTGAAAACAGACGGCCTGCTCGCTCTCTCAAGCGCGCGCGTACCACACGCGGGCTTTTCTCATCCGTTGCCGCTGACGCCACCCCGGCCCCTTTGCCTGTTTTTTTACTTATGCCCCAATGAGAAACAAATCATGCATTTAAATGTATATCTGGTTTAACTACTACACAGATGTGCCCATGGGCACATAGAGCAATCATTGACCAATCTAGGAATGGCGGTCTATACAGGCCTCTTCCCTCCCAGTCATTCATTCTCCGTCTGCTCCTTGATCCCCTTCTAGGCACCTCAGTGGGACGTCCCTGCCGTATTTTTTCGCAGTGTAAATTGACGCATGTCCAGTTAAAACGTCTGACTTAATTGAAGCTCTGGATTCTATTCGCTCCAGCGGACATGTTTTCAGTTCCCAATTATCTGTACTTGCAGCTTTCCAGCACTGGCGCAGCAAGAGCCCTGAGCCCTAATTTAAGAAAGGAAATTTTACCCCTAACCCCTGGCGCCTGCGTCCCTGGTTAGGTAGTTAAAGACAGTTATGAATGGAAATCAGTGGGGCCCTCACGCCCAGTTCCTTGGTGCCACTGCACCTTCTGCACCATTGGCAGCTACACCGCTGCCACCTGAGTTGAGGAGAGTCTGTGGCTCGTCCTAGTGTTAGGCTCCTGGGGTGGCAAAGAGCTTATTCAGCGAGTGAAGGTGGCAGTGAATGTGAGAGGCCCGGGAATGCCAGAGATGGCCCTGGCACGCGTGTTCTTTGACTACATCTCACCGGCTCTCACACATTCCTTTATATAGCGCCTAGTGCCTAAGCCTTTCAGAATCAAAGCAATGTAAATGCAGATTTATTATTAATGCAATACAATTAGTGCTCATTCTGCCCATTTCAGAGGATTACATACTTTGAACTCATAATAAAACAGCCGATGCCGATGGTGCTTAACCCCAAGAGCTATCCTGCTCATCTTCCATATTCCCGCGCGGAGTGATCTGTGATGGTCGTGTGTGAGGTGCATCTTTGAATACTTCTACGCTGTTAAAGTAACTCAGAGGCATTGGAGCGCTGTGCTTCTTTCTTGGGGAGACGAGAGACCAGTTAAGATCATTTACATCTACAGGGGAATTCACCCCATTCATCTGCATTTCACACATTAACAATGCATTGCCGCACAGGGAGAATACATGGTCTGCCCAGGATCACACGTTTTCAGGCAGTGCAAGAGCCAGGGTTCGGATCCTGGTCCTCAGGTTGTACAAGTCGGCATGTGAGCCCCTGGACCTCATGTCCTTCTCTGACAGCCGACGCCACACCCTGTATTTTCACCAAAGAACGCTGTGTTTCAAGGAGAAGGGCGGTTTTACTTTCAGAATATCACGATTTTAATGCCCTGATGCCTAAAATCATGGCCACAGCATTACTCCCATAATCCTGTGCAGGTTCGCACATGGAGGTGCGTATAGCTTTACCAGTCTTGACTCCACGGAGAAGTACCCTGACCATATATGTGGGTGTCTTCAAAGAGCCCGTGCACCTTCGTTCAGATCCTCCTTTCAAGCCCTGAGCCTCAAAGGGCTGATTCCTTGCAGCGTCTGCTCAGGCTATAGGCCATGTTCCACTGTATAAAGACTTGTATATATCAAGATTTTCCATTCCTGTTGCGTCACTGATGGGCCATTTCTGTTTTACCTTTACAAAAAGGCCCAAACTTCAACACACGGATGATCACAGACGTTGAGGAAGCTGTCTGCTTTGATACTAATCTTGTGGGAAACCCGAATTTACAATTAAATCAAACTAACCCGTCGGCGGGGCACCTTCGAAAACTTGGACTTTAAATACCAGGTGCGTGGCTAAAACAAAAGGTGCTCAGCAAACAGCCCTCTAATTAGATTTTTTTTATCTGCGAGTGTGTGCCTACAAACATGGTGAATAGACATTGTCAAAGCCAATAGCTGTCGCTAGGCGACACCTATTGGCTTTGCCAATGTGTATTTGAAAGCAAAATTTTCCAGATTTATGGTGTACAAATTGTGCAATTTGTGAGCGAGGCATTTCGGCGATCCAGCATGTATCACTTCAGATAACACAGGTTAATTTGTGGAGTCTTCTTGAGGCTGTCATTCGAGGACAGTTAATTGAGGTGTGATGTGATTCTGTTTCCTAGTACCTTAGGCCTGCCAGTCTTAAAACTAGTTATTCTCTGACTTCAAAAGGAGACATATGCGTGTAAGCTTCCCTTCTTTTTGTTCTTGGTGCTTTTGTGGCAGTTGTACAGCAGACCTTTAAATGGCAATATTTGTTATTTTCTTTAAAAGTTTAAAGGCAATTACACGTTGAATAAATTATAAAATATGCAAGTTTGCTGATGCCAACTCTTTAATCCCTGGCGGCACAGCACCCATCATAGTGTGCTGCATGGTCTAAGATCCAAAAGGCGAGACCTATTGGTTATGCCAATGCTTGTTATAGTTTGGGACTGGTTACGACCTGTTTCAGGTTAGTGGTAAATTGCATGCGCAAATGGCCCTTTTTGTGCTTCGTCGCAATTTGCGACTTCTCTGTACATATTATTTTGCGAGTCGCTATTTGCAACTCGCAATTTGGTATACGCAAAAAGTGGTAGCTTTTTCTGCAACTCGCTATTCAGTCGCAGAGCAATTTTGGGGTTTACCAGTGCATATCGTACATTGCATACGGCCATTTTTGCATGAGCAAATCAATAAAAATGGTCATACACCTGGCCCCAATTTCTTCACTTAAGCTCTCTTCTCCATCACTCTAAATGCTCTCCATGCATCGCCCTATTGACAAAACCAATAGGTCTCCCATCAGCGAGATCTATTGGCATTGCCAGTGCTTGTTATAATTCTTATTTATTTGTAATCATCATGTTTAATTTTACTAACACATACAACCTAGTCTGTCTCTTAACTTCTCATTTACTTTACCAACTGGAATCGAAGCACTTCAGAAAGCATCAAGAAAAAAAATAGAAAAAGCGTAGCCAGTGTTGCGCAAGCAGCCCAGCAAGTGTGTATGTTAATGTGTAGCAAGAATCTGCTCTTATCTGCCGCTGTGACCTTAATGTGGTGTTCCTTACAAGGCGTTGTGGTGTAATCGTTAGATGGACATGTCTTTCAGCTCCAGCCCGCTAGGCCTGTGTGCATGTGTAACTGGGCAGGGCACCTTTTCTCACTGTGTCTCACTTTACCCAAGCACCCATAGGTGGCAAGGTGCAGCATTATTCAGAGGACAGACTGCTGATGTCGGTTGTCAGAAAGCATCCTAGCAGGTGTAGTCTGGGGCATTCTGTACTACACCGTTTGTTAACCAGGGATGTGCAAATTGCGCTCTAACTGGTTGGTGAAGGGTGATAGAATTTGCGATGCAATACATTGTTTACCCATTCACTGGGTGTCAAAAAAGTTCAGCAAAATGAATATTAATTAGGTCAGATTGTGCCCCCCCCTGCCCTCTCAAAATCTGCAAATGCAAAAATGGCGATCTTCATAGGACTGCATACCTCCATAAAAACATGTTTCTGGATTAGGACACAATTCACAAGGTCCTAACAGGTAGATTCATCAAGCCGAAATCGGCTTGCAAAAGGCCAGATTCTGATAATCTGGCCCTTTGCGAGCGCTATTTTTGCATTTGGGATTCCTCATCCCAATGCAAAAATCGCAATTCTAGAAATCGCTAAATTGCGATTAATTGCATTTAAGGAATCTAAATTTGAGATTCCTTAAATGCAATTCAGGAACCAATTTAAAATTGCAAATTCGCAATCTGGGGCCGCTATTTAACCACGAAGTCTAACTACGTGGTAAATAGCAAAAACTTAGAAAAATGCACTTTAGTGCATTTTTCTAAGTTGATTGTTACATACACACATGTCCTTTGAGTGTACATTACCATTTCAGGGGTGCTACAGGGTGTCCTTTGGACACCCTGGCACCCTTGAAATTGCTTCCTTATTTGTGATTCGCTAATTGCTAATCGCAAATAAGGAATGCCTCCCCATTCATTCCTATGGGCCTTTAGGCCCATAGGAATGAATGGGAAAGCTATTCCTTATTTGCGATTAGCAATTAGCGAATCGCAAATAAGGAAGCAGTAGAAATCGCATAAAATATTGCGATTTCTACATGCATCCCGTTTTGCGAGTCTTTTATAGCGAATCCTTAAAATTCGCTATTAGGACTCGCAAAACACGACCATGATGAATCTGGGGGTTAGTCAATTATCATATTTTAACAAAAACTTGCTTGATGAAAGGAACATTCCTTATGTCCGTTTGCGTTTATTGCGCATAACTTTCTTTTAAAAATTAAACAATCAACTGAGAAGTTTTCATAGCCAAGAAATGTTCTACTGGTCTTGTCGGAAATACCAGAAAGTACATTTTCACTGACTGAACATTGTGATTCACCAAAGTGCCAAGGCTAGTGGAAGTGATATAATGCGCACTTTTATCCCAGGTGACATCGCAGGACTGATGCCTTGTCCCACCCTCGAGGAGCTTACTCTTTGCCCTTTAGTAGCTAGAGCATGAACAAGGAGTGGAAAGTAAATCAAGCCATTACTGCCAAATGCCAACACAGCAAAATGGCAAACTGTTGCTTTTCGAACAGCTACCAACTTTAATTTGCAGTACCTTGACTGCATAGCACCGACTAACAGACTTGGAATCTCTACAACAAAAACTCTGAATGTGCCTTTAAAATCCATAAATATGACAACTTACAAGTTTGAGATGCTCTGCAGGAGACAGGATTTTACCATATCCTACAGCATATCATAAAGTTGTGTTGCTATAACACAACAGAATACATCCTGTTTCCTTGTGAAACACAAAAGTAACATAGCAATGCAATGGTTAAATGAAAATCCAAAAATATAAATTACATAAGACCGTACGCTGTGAATTGTTACTTTTTTGTATATATGCATATAAATAACTATATCACACAATGGCAGTCACCACTGTGCAGTTATAATTAGGACCTACTTACCGTAGAAAATAGATTTTTTGTTTTGCTAATAACTGTGGCGCCATTTGACGAATCATTCCAAAAAAAGTTCATCTGCCTCAGCTCCCTTCTAGAAAGTTTCGGGAAGATCCATTAAACAAGGGCCATCAAATTGGGGGAGGAGGGGAAAGCATAATTTCTCCATGCAATTTAAATAGGGATTTCTGAACAGCCCTAAAGCCAGTATACCCAGACTGAAATACACCAAATATTGCTGAAAGCTACATTTTTTATTAGAAAGCATGCTTATTGTGATTGGTGTAAATCAGCTAAGATGTTTTTGATAAATTAAGGTGTAAAATGTTTGGATATCTGAACGGTTGAGTTAGTGTGAGTAGTGTGGGTGTCCGACAGCACACTACTTCACATCATAGATTGATCTAATTGACTGCATGCCTTTTTTTCTGTTTATGTACTTTGGTTCCAATGGCGGGACCTTAGCTTTAAACATCTTAAGCCAATACGTGGGTGATGCGATTGCTTCACCAGTAACGAAACAGGGCAAATATTTTTTTCTATTTATTTACTTTTGAAACAATCGCGGCACCTGTGCTGTAGCTTAAGATGTTTACAGCAAATGTACAGATGCCGCCATTGTAACAAAAGTAAATAAATAGGAAAAAATAAAGCAGCTGCCATTTTTTTCCATTTGTTACAATTGTGCCACCCACGCTTCAAACATCTTAAGCTAAAGTGTGGGTGCCTTGATTGCAGCAAAGTAAAGAAACAGATACAAAAATGTTTGTCTATTTTTTTTACTTTTGAAACAATCATGGCACCGGTGCTTTACCTTAACCCCTTCCAAGCTATTGACGGAACGGTTCCGTCACGGCTCGCGGGTGAGCTGTGCTCATGACGGAACCGTTCCGTCACGGCCCGGCCGCCGCGCCTGCGCAGCACTGATTTTGCACCTGCGCGGCGCGTTTAATTGAGCGGGCGGGGCCATGACGGAACCATTCCGTCATGAGCACAGCTCACCCGCGAGCCGTGACGGAACGGTTCTGTCACCCGCGGAGCTCACCCGCACGCCCCCCCGCGACCGTTAGCGCGGCGGCGGTATAGCTGAAGCAGCGAAAGAGTTAAGATGTTTAAAGCTAAAGTGCGAGTGCCACAATTGATTTACAGTGAGTGTATTAGCTCTCACATTACTGAAAGTTTGAGCTATTGGCGTTGTATTATTACTAGCAATGCCAAAAGCTCAAACTTTCAGTAATGCAAGACCTATTCCATTGCAAATGCTTGTTTTTTGTTAGGCATGGGGAGATTAAGTGATTTCCCCAGAATCACAAGATATTGAGACGTTGCCGAGACTCGAACCAACCGAGGCATGATTTGATATTTGTACCTGCCACAACGCTTTCATATCTTGTACCATTCAAAATGCCCATGGGTGGCCCTCAACTGTGTAACGAGCTTTGCAATTTCAATAAATTAAGAAATAAATTAAAAAATGCCCTGCTTGATCATGAACCTTTCATGCAAAAAAGGTCTTCCTGTTTTAATAAACATACATTTTTGCTTGTTTACTGACATGTGTATACCTTGTTTTTCAGTGGACTCCTACCTAAGGAGTAGACGTTTTATAACGTCTTCTTCTCTAATGCCAACATTATTAAAAGCACCAATCTTGCGCAAAGTAAGTTTCTATAAATCGTCCCAAAGAGTTGTAGGAGATATAACTTTCTCCGCTCGCATTCTTCAACAAAGCTGCTCAGAGAAAATATGTTTTAATTTATTTTGAATTTTAGAAATGTGTTACAAATGATTCACTTAATAGATCAAGCTGCACTGCATGTGACCTTTTCATGTTATTAGTTGCTAAATTAAATTATTAGTTCATTCGTTTAAATGGCTGAGTTGAATATATTAGTAAGCATTTTTTTCGGAAATGAAAAATTAATGTCCTAAAAGTTACTTTTTTCATTTTGCAGGAAGTAGGCCCTGCTATATTACAGCAGGGGTTCTACCGTAATGAAAAAGATTTGTCATTGTAATGTCACATAATAACATCTCCACATACTGAATCCCGGACTGGCACTGACTGGTATTCCTTATCAAAATCTCTATAACGCGCGGGAAAATTCCTGCCGCTCGGAAGCCAAAGAGATCGATTACGAATGCGCAGCAGTTATTTTTCAAACCCAAATACCCAAATGTCAGACTCCTGTTTATTTACAATATCAACCCGCACGAGCAAGAACAGAAAAAACACATTGTATTTTACAGAAGCACACGTATGTCGCCCATTACTCTGAAGTATCTTGATGAAAAAATTGAATAATCGGTCTTTCGCGCAGGGCCTGCGCTCATTTACATCTGTGTGGAAATCACCAGCGCCATTGTACACAAGACAATCCCCTCAAAGGTTGGCAGTGCGAATGATTTACACCCGTGTACACATGCCTTCAAGAGCCTCTGGAGAGGGCGCCTCTGGGACTGATGCACTGCTGAACATTGCAAATCCTCCTTCTCGCTTCCTCCTCTGCCCTTGAAACACTTTTAGATGAGACGCTGAGGAAACAGGCTGACTTCACGCACGAAATATCTGCATTTCTCCCCTTATTCTTTCCTTCACTTTCAATCGCCTCTTAAGCCTTAAGGCAAAGAGAACGGGCAGCGTGCCAGCGCGAGCTCCTGCCTTATACTTAAAAATCGTCCGGAAAAGATGTATTTTCTGTGTTTTACACCTGGTGTGTTTTAATGGGTAGTTGAGTGCATCGCCATATGTTTTCTGCATTACGGTGCTTTGTTATTTAAAAAAAAAAGTCTTTCTGCTGCTACTATGACATCCTATTGCTTTCGTGGGGAGGATTCACTAATGGATTTATCTTTAGTAGTACCACGGGAGTACTACTTCAAGACTGAATAAATGGATGAATCCACAAACCAGTAGGATTCCAAACAGAAGATAACACCTACATGTAAGAAATTGGGTTACTGGTTGAGGGAGGATGAAACCCTGACTCAAGCACAAACCACAAGCCTTGTCAGGGTGAAGTCACAAGTAAACCCAAAATTAACCTGTGCTCAACCCTCTGGTAGCTTGGCACAGCAGTCAGGCTTAACTTAGTGGCAATGTGTAAAGTAGGTGTGCAACACTTCACTCAGTAATAAAATGAAAACACAACACAAGAAAAATCCCACAACAATTTTGAAAAATATTGTAAAATTTATTACATGAATTGACACGAAAATGATAAAATAAATCCAATCGGTAGAACAGGAGTTATACATTTTTAAAGATGTAAGTGAATATAGTGCCAAAAAACCCAAAGCGCCACTCGCAGCTATCTGGTCATGCAAGACCAGGAGAAAGTCACAAGTTCAGATCGACTGCAATGGAGTGCGGGTCTGATACAGGGACCAGATTAGGCCCTCAAAAAAGTTACGTTCTCAGTCCTGTGGCAAAAGTTCACTTTGTGGTGGAAGAGGCCGCAAGTAGCTATCTGTCGAAGTAGTGTAGGTTTCGCAGATGGTCATTTCTGTAGCACGAAGATCTTATTGGTGTCACTGATGGCCAGGACTGAAGTTTCACATTAACGGTCACCATTGTAGTCAATGCTTTAGCGCAAACAGTTGGTTTGCCGGTATTTTGCGTTTGTTATGGGTGTGAGCGGCAAGGTTTTGGCATCAAAGGGCCCGTTTACAGTTGCAAATTGCCCAAAAACTTCAGGAGAGCTCAACTGAGGCCACACCAAGCGTCCAGGACCCGAGGGGCACCATGTGGGGGTCAGGAACTCACTCCAGCTGAGGCTAACCAGGCTGAGGCAGGTCGAGTTGCAGGTCCAGGCAGCAGGTCAGCTAGGCAGTTGCAGGAAGTCTCTGGAGGTTGGTATATCCCTGTAGCTCAGAAAAGGAGGTTAGCTGGCTGACCCTTGGAGGCACTTCAGCCTGCGATGAACGGTGCAGGTTCAGTCTATGGGGCATATCAACAAGGGCCTTATCTCTGCTTTTTTGGCTTTAACTCCTTCCATGCTCATGACGAGCTCAGCTCGTCATGCAGCACAGTGCTCCTGTGCTCATGACGAGCTGGGTTAGTCATGACCACACCCGTTTCTATTGTGGTCCAGCACAGTAGAAAAATCGCCCTATTTAGAAGTGGGTGCCAACATGAATTATTAGCACACGTTTTCCCGACGCCTCGCTTTGCATCTCTAATGAGATGCAAAGTGGGCGTCACTGGGCAGTACTGCATGTAAATTATTGCTGATGTGCAAATCGCAATATTTACAAGGAGGCCCACGCATTTTAGCAGACGTTAGTTTTTTCGGAAAACCGCGGTTTTCGCCAAAATCTAACGTCTGCTAACATGCTGATTTAGGTATACTTAAGATAGGGGGTGGATTATGCTGATACGACCACAGGGTCATATCAGCAAGGTTATCACTTTTTTCCATGGAACATCGCTGGAAAACCAGCGATGTTCCATGGAAAACACCTGCTATCGGTGGAATAATTATTGCCATTGCGCTTTGCGTTGTTAATACAGTGTTAGCATGGCGATAATTTCCAGCGATAGCCAGCGAAAACAAACTTCACCCTAAGTGCGGCCAGCGATAATTATCGCTGCTGCTTGATAATATGCCCATACCTTCATAGCAAGCAGGGCAGCAGGCAGTAGAGCAGCAGAGTAGCAGTGCAGCAGAGTGGCACTCCTTCTTGCAGCAAATAAGCACAGCAGTCCTTCTTCTGTGGTATGCACATGCCTAGGAGTGTACTGTAGAGTTGGTGTCTGAGGTATTTGTACCTGGAGCCTTTTTATGAAGTTGGAGAAACTTCTAAAGGATTCCCTTTGAAGTGCTAAGGTTTCCTGCCTCCCCTGGCATCAGAACAACCCTAGGGGATATGCAATTCTTTGTGTGAAGGCAGGACATAGCCTAGTCAGGTGTAAGTGGGGCTGTGCTTAACTCTGTCCTCCCATCATGCCCTTGATTGACCATGAAGGCAGACCTAAGTACTCTATTGTGTGTGGCTGTCTAGGAGAAATACACGCGGACCAACTGCCAACTACACCCAGTCATGTGAGTCAGAGACAGATTGCAAGCACTAAGTGGCTAAGCAGGACAAATATCGGCTTTCTAATAGTATCATTTTCAAAATTCCGACCATAAACAGAATTTTTCATTACAATGCCAAATACACTAAATATAAACTGTTTACCTATTCCCATTTGGAAGTGAGAGCTTATTAAATGTAATTATGTGATAAGTTGGCCTGATATATGATGTCTCCAGTTCTGGGGGCACCTTGTATCAGTCCAAACAATCCCTTATGGTGATGGTTGTATGTCAAGGGAAGAGTGTCCGTCAGACAAGCGTTCAAAAATGATTATAGCACGTGCGATAGAGGCCAGTTGTAAGTGGTCGTATGGCAAGACCAATTTCAAGAAAAAATACAGTATTTTTTCAGGAAACCCTCACTCACCCTAATGGTGACATGCTTCATCATCGGGTCCACCGGGCGAGATCGAATACCTCCCCGGTGTGCTGCGACGCCAGGCGACTGCGGAGCTGGTTTTTTGTGAGGGTAGGGGGTGAAAAAAGTGGTGAATTTAAAAATGTCCAGGGTTGTACCAAAAAATCATTTATTGGCTGGTCAACCTGACATAATAAAAACTATGTGTGGGGAAAACTAACCAAATAAAGTATACTGGTGTTTCCCTGTTTGAAGGAAGGTCAACATGTTTCTGCCCGTGGTATGTGTGAATTTACAGGGCTTTCTTCAGGACCAGTAAGCGAGTGTTACCTTGACAGGTCTGGGCGCGCTAAGGCCCACCCTGCCAAAGGTAGTGAAAGTTAAAATAGCACTATGTGTAAAAAAGGTGCATTAAAAAATACAAACTTGTCAGTCTGGGGATTTACCTCTGTTACGAGGAACCAAGAAGTTTGTAAACAAAATGAACCACGCCCCATAGAACTCAGGAGGGGGGAGGGAGCGAAAATGGCACACCGCCCGCAACGCTCTGCACCCTCTCGGTACCTAGCTGTTCCCTCACTGGATCTTAATCCACTTATTTGCTATTGACTGGGGACCGAGAGTGCCCGAATCCCTTTCTCTCTTTTTGTTGATTGATGGTTGTATGCCAACCTTATAGACAAGCAATGCTGAAGTCGGGAAAAGCCCGCGGGGTTCGGGTGCAGCGCTGAAAGCACACACATGCACCAATGCAAAGTCAATGGTGCGTAAAAGTTATAAAGTTACTGTTTAAGGAGTCTTCCGACTGGACTAGAATTACCAAACTTTAGACTTAGACACTAGCGGTGTATACCAATGCAGGAGCACCGGCGTTCACAAGTTACCTCACCCACAGGAAGCGGGTGCATAGGTGCCAAAGTGTGTCGGGTTTCGTCACACAGTCTGATGGTGCATGGAGATGATGATGCTGCAGGCGTCCTGAAGAGAAGAGACCGGTTGGATCCAAGGGTGGATCGAAGCTGAAGGGTACCTGAAAGCAGAGGGGACAGAGGCTGGGTAACTCAGCTGTGACCAGGGTGGAACCAGGAAGGAACCAGGCAATGTCGGGCGTAATCAGGTAATTGTCGAGAAGCTTGTCTCCGCTGCCACGTAGACTCTGGGGCACCGAGGATGTCCAGGAGTGGACCACGAGCTGTCCCACAAAGGTTCTCGCTGTCGGCGGTATTGGCTTCCGGATTGGAGCAAACAAACCTTGGCAAGCGCAACCCACGCAGGATTCGAAGATCGCTTCTTACTCGGACCAGGAAGGTCAGAGCGGGTGCTCCTTTTCAGGGGAGCGAGGGCCAGTCCAGAGCAACCGGACTGGCAGAGCAAATTCAAAGGTTTGTTGGTACTGGGGCCGCTAGCCAATGGGCAAGCGACCAGACCAACACGTTGAGCAGAAAAATGCAGAAGGGCCCCACGCAGCACTCAGAGAGTGTGGAGGGGGTAGCTTTGGTGCAAAAGCTGCTCAGGGCTGGGGCTTCTCAAACCCTAATGCACAGCATCGAGGAAGCCTCGGAAGCTGCACGGTCAGCACTTTGTGGTTTTTCCAAGATGGCTGGCCCCACGCTTCAGGTCGCCTCCACGGGTCTCAGATTCGCTGGGACTGTGGATCGGGCTGTTGAAAGGCAGGATAGCTGGGTCTTGTCAATCTCTGTTGCTCGAGTTCCGGCGGGAACTGCAACAAAGCAAACAGTGAGGCGCCGGATGGTGCCTGTTTGCACAGGGTGGTCACTCCTTGACCACAAGGGAGATTCCTCAGTCTTCTACGTCGAGTAGGATGTCGAAGGGGCCAGAGTTTCATTTCATAAGTTTCAGTCAGGATAATCTGATGTGCGTTGGCACTGCTCCCACCTTTATTCCAAACTGGGGGACTGGATTACCTGCTAGGTTCGTCCTATGGGTGGGACCCAGGAAGGGGGTCGTTACGCCCCTTTCTCTTTGTCCAGGGTTGCGCTGGGACTGGGGCTGGTGAGCCCCAGAACTGGTTTGACCGGTTTATGCAGGGGAAGCCTTGTGCTCCCCAGGCAGTGTCTAGTTTCATTCAACCCACCCTGCCCCAATACACTATCTCCTGTCTGGGGAGGTGTAGCACCTCCCTGCAACAGGAAACCCTTTGTTCAGGCCTCCTCTGCCAAGTTTCGGTCAGCAGCAGGAGGTCAGACTCGTGTCGGTGGCAGCAGCATCCATTTTGTGATGCTGAGGCTCTAGTTAGAATTAACCGCGTGTAAGTAAAGTAACATGTCTTCTCCCTCTAGAAGGGTGGAATGCTACCCCCGTCGCCAGGACTGGCGAGGGGGTAGTATTCCAAATCGTATGACACCTTACACGACATGTTTTGATAAAGCCAACCGAAAGTTAGCACATAACCGCGAGGATTATAATGCACTTAAGAGTATATGGTATGGCAATATCCCGGAACAGCAAAGGGAGTTGGCCCCAACAGCTGCAGACAGGCTCAGCTCATGCTAGAGCACCACCTCACATAAAACCAAGCACTCTGCCTCCAGGATTGTTAAGGCCTGCAATAGGAGTGACTTATAGGTATATATGTGTCCAGATATAGGTTTAGATATAGGTGTATTATATCTAAGCAAGGGGTGATTACACCACCTTGCCCCAGCTGAGTGATCAGCCAGTTGTGTCAATTTAAGGACCAGTCAGGGGTGGCAAAAGATATGCTGCAGCCCCTGGTAGGCCTTGGATGCACCTATGCCCTTGGCACCTATAGTGCACTGTATAGGGGCTGACAAGGTGTCCAGTACCAGATTGGTATACACCTAGGGTGCATGGAATCCATTTTACAGAGAGAGCAGATAGCCTGGGACCCTGATTAGCAGGGTCCCAGGCCAACTAAGTCGAAAACCAGCTAAACACTAGGCAAAAAATCTGGGGTAACCATAGTCAGGCATCCTCCCTCCTACAAATTACACAACTCAAATGTTATCCTGTGGAGGAATCAGGCCTTGCAGTGGTGAAAAACAAATGTAAGAGTTTTTTACTAGTACAACATGTAGAACTTAAAATTACATGTCCGACTTTTTTAATATATAATGCACCTTGCCATGTGAAATGCGGTGACCTGTATGTAATTAAAAACGCAGATTTGAGCTTGGCAAGAGGTTTATTTTGCAAGGTTGAAATGGAAGTAGAAAATTGCCTACACAGACTGCAATGGCAGGCCTGAGGCATGTGTAAAGGGCTACTTAAGTGGGTGGCACAATCAGTGCTGAAGGCTCACTAGTAGTATTTAATTTACAGGCCCTGGGTACATGTAGTACTAAGTTATTCGGGACTTTTAAGTAAATTAAATATGATATTGGGGACAAGCCACTGTTACCATGATTTAAGGAGTAACTCTAGCACTTTAGCACTCGATAGCAGTGGTAAAGTTTACAGAGTCCTAAAAGCAACAAAAATGAGTTCAGGAAAACACGGAGGAGCAAAGCAAAAGGTTTGCGGAAAGACCATCATAAGACTGCAAGGTCTAACATTGTCCCAACCCCAGCTGAAAGTGGAGAGAACTACCCAACTACTTGGGAGTTCTCCTCACTAAGGTGGAAAAACCTGGATTGACCTTCAGCACTGACGTAGCCTGAACCAGCATGGTGTTCCACAGTAAGGTTCTTTCCCTGTAGGGAGAAGGACCACTTCAACAGTTTGGGATTTTCATCCCTCATTTGCATAAGCTACCTCTCAGGCCTGTGGTCTGTCTGAACCCGGGAAAAGAGTCCCATATAGAAGGCCTGGGCATTGAACTCCTCTCCATTCGCAAAGTTTGCAGAGTTTTCTGCATTACGCTCTCCACAGAGCTTGCGGAGAGCAGAAAACGCCCCTTCACGTAGTGCGGTGAGTTTTTCTCTGCTCGCGCTCGCGAACGGTAAGTTTGCGAGCCCGAGCTAACGCTCAGGTAGAATTTCTACCCGAGCGGCAGGAAGACCAGTACGAACAGCAGTTTGCACTACACTATGCCACTTTCGGAACTTAGCTGAGTTTTTTGTAACTTTGCAGAGTTCTGCATAGCAAAACTCTGCAAACTACACCAGGCTTACCAAAAAGGTATGATCTCAGCTTTTTCAGTGCCCAGAGTACAGCAAAGGCCATCCTTTCAATTAAACTCTACTTCTGTTCCCAGGGAAGTAATTCCCTACTAATGAAGGCTAGTGGTTGGTCTAGGTCTGCCTTAATTAACTATGCTAAGACAGCACCTATGCCAAGCTCCGAAGTGTCAGTCTTACAATAAACGTCTTAGAGAAGTCAGGTGCCTTGAGTACAGGTGTTGTACACAGGGCTTTGAGGGTGTCAAAAGCTTAATGGCATTCCACTGTCCAGATCACCCTTCTGGGCTGTTGCTTAGAAGTCAGTTCTGTGAAGTGGGCAAAAATGATGCCATATCCCTTAACCTATGGTATCCTGTGAGGCCCAGGAAGGCCCTCACCTCAGTCTGTGTTTTTGGGAGTTGCCAGGCCAGGATAGTCTTAAACTTGGCCTGGCGGTGCGGCACCTTGCCCCTGCCCACCACGTGGCCTGGATAAACCATGGAACTCTACCCTATCTGGCACTTACTGTCATTGATAGTCAGGTTTGTCTACTGTAGGGCCTGAAGCACCACCTGGAGGTGGTATAGGTGTTCCTATAGAGGTGTTCCTCCTAACTGAAGCTGAAGAGAGCAATGTCGTCTAGGTATGCAGCACCAAATGTTGCCTTCCCACCTAGGACCCTATTGACCTACCTCTGAAAGGTGGCAGAGCTGCCTCATATAGCATGAGCTTCTATTACCATTATGTCAGGAAATACCTTGGATGATTCCCAGTACTTTGATGCAGTGATCACTACTATCAGCAATGAATTATCTCCCATAGTCCATTCCACGACCAAACACATTGTTAAAACGTCGGCTCGCTGGTACACGCCAACATTAGTAGATCCTCACCGCCAATGCAAACAATTAGAACGTAAGTGGAGAAGAGTCTACAAAGTAGAAGAACTAAACTTATTTAAAATAGCCAGAAAAAAAATCATCAACAAATTAATCTTGCATAAAAAGAGTACTTCTCAAAAATAATAATAGAGGCCAAGCAGGATCAGAAAATAATTTTCTCGATTGTAAAGTCCTTAACTAAACCAAAAATGATAGTTAAGGATATCCCCCTTCACAGATTTTATGTGACCAGATCTCTGCATTTTTTGAGAAAAAAATTCTTAACATTAAAAAAGAATTTAGTGCCCCACATACTCCTTTCCATGAATTTGACACAGATTTCTTGGTGAGAGTCCATAATTACCTTGATTTTAAAACCAGCCAAGGACTGGAGGAGGGCTGATATATACCGGCCAAATTCTCGATTGAACCTAGATCATAACATTTATACAGGTATCTTAGCCGGGCGATTGGCCAAGTCGCCCCCCAACTGATATATACTGACCAGAAAGGTTTTGTCCTGAAGAGACAAATACAGGAGCTTACACTGTAATTAATTGGAACTATAGACCTAGCAGTTGCTCGATCAATTCCGTTGGTGGTGATCACTATAGATACCTCCAAGGCATTAGATTGTGTCAGCTGGGCATTCCTTTGGGCTGTTCTAGGCACTATGGGTTTTAGCACGGATTTCACCAGGGCAATGCAAACAACTATTCAGGCCAAAATCCTCCTAAATGGCTCCTTGACAAGGAGTTTTGACATCTACAGAGGGACGAGACAGGGTTGTCCCCTGTCTCCACTCCTTTTCAATTTATACATTGAGCCCGTGGCACACATCTTAAAAACTGACAACCAGATTATACCCATACACCAGCTCCCCTCACGCAGTAAAATCGCATTATATGCAGACGATTTAATCATCTACACTTCTGACCGGGACAAACACTAATTAGGATGGAACAATTGAATACGGGTTGCTCTCGGGGTACTTAGTAAATTTATCTAAGACGGAAGTGATGTGTTGGAATAAGGAAGACTGGGGAGGCACAGTGTGTACAGAGATGAAATATCTGGGGATAGTTATCACAGATAAAATCGATGATATTCCTTCCTTCAATTTGAAGAGAGTGATGAAGGAGGTAGAGAGGCAATTAGCTAGGTGGAAGAACTTACCCCAGTCTATTTACGGGAGGGTTAACTTGATAAAAATGTCTGTTCTCCCGTAGCTAACATACCTCTTCAATGGTATACCACTCAGTTTCCCTAAAGATGAAAATAATAAAATACAGGGGAAAATATCGCATTTTATTTGGGCATCCCGGGGGGTACGTCTTTCATGGAAAAAACTATGGAGTAGTCTTAAAAAAGGTGGGTTCGCTTTGCCGGACCTTAGACTCTACTGCATGGCCTTCAATTAAAAAATATCCGTATGTTGGTAGGGGAGCCCACCAGTACTACATGGGGATTAATATTAGGAGAAATTACTAAAGATATGGGCCCAGAAGCCTTTTTATATAAATTCGGAGCCCACATTAAAAAAAAAGTAAGATCAAAGGTCTTAAAATCTGCACCAAGACTGGCTCACAGTAAGACGATTATTAAAGATCCGATATTTTTCCGAATTTTCTCCAATTTAGGAATCCCCAGGAACGCCAGAGTGTATGAAAGATGCCTTGAGTTTACTGTTAAAACAGGTGGGGATAACGAAATGGGGGGACCTGATAACAACAGAAGGAATGATTCCCTGGGAGGTACTTCGCACCAGGACAGGTAACAAGCTATCCAGGTTTAAATACCTGCAGCTCACCTCATGGTCTTCGACTGTTGCAGCGGAGGTGGGGGGCACATGGGACTTCGAGGCCTCACTCCAGGATATTAATCCGAGTACCAAAGAAGTGGCAAAATGGTATGGACAGTTTCTGGAGGCAGAAGAAGAGAAACTGAAGGCCCCCTACGATATCTGGAAAAATACACTACAGGAAGACAACTTACAGTCTCTGTGGATAGACTCCCTGAAATTTTTATATGCTATGGTATCTCCTGCTAATTTTAAACGTCATCATTTTTTTGTCATTCACAGGTTGTATTGGACCCAGCAAAGATTGGCCAAGTTTGTGCAACAAGCGGTCCCCTGCTGTAAGAGGTGCAATCTTTTAAGGGCCAATGACGTCCATGTTTTCTTAACATGTCCAGTGATTAAAGAATTCTGGAAGAATGTAGAAGTCACCATAAGAGCCATTTTAGTAAAGAACATAGCTTTGACTGAAACATTGGTGCTTCTTGGAGTGGACAGTATTTCTCAACTGGCCTGAAACAGAAAGCAAAGGGCCTTACTATTGTATCTGTTGCTCTTGGCCAGACGAGAGATCTGTAAATGCTGGCTGGACCCCCTCCCTCCACACCCTAGAGCCTGGTTAAGTGCAATAAAATGGAAGTGCTACATAGATATTAAACAAACAAAATGACATATAATGGCGTTCTTAACTTATGTTTGTCACATTGGGTGTGTTTTCCTTATCTACCTGTATACCTAAGGACATAGAACCCTTAGCAGTCTACTATTTTCTTTCTAAGAGACATGCTAATCTATTTGAACATACTGACATTCTCCTGGACATGACAACCCTGATCCTGAAAATAACGTTTTCTTGCATAACAGAAAGTGATACCACCAGCTACAAGTGATTACGATGAGATCCAAATTTTCACCATCGCACATCACTATATAGATGGCATGGTTTAAGGCAACTCACTTCTGGTAAAATGTTGCAGAACAATTTACAGGAAATACACTATACTGGGGACATTATATGTTGATTACATTTTCACGTTATAAAATGGACAGGTTGAACATCTTCTGGCCTTTTTGACTTCCTGAATAGCAATGCATCTAACATTCAATTTACTCACAATTTAAGCAAAACCGACATTGAATTTCTGAACATTATTTTTTATGTCAAGGATGGATACTAGCTTCCAAAACATATCAAAAGCCAGCCTATGCAATTTGATCTTACATGCCAGTAGTGCACACCCCATGACACAGATCTCAAACATACTTAGGGGTAAATGACAAGACGATGCAGAAATTGCAGGGACAATGAAATACTCATGAAAGAACTGGATAAATTAGAAGTAACATTTCTTAGTTGGGGTTTTCGCCTATAATAATAAAAGATAGCTAGAAGAGAATTTTGTAATCAAACAGATCAGCTTTACTCAATACAGTGCACAAAGTGATAAGAAATATAAGAATTTGTTGAAACAGTGACATCTACTCACTGCAGATCCCACGCTGACCATACATTTACCAAACAAACTATGGATTGTGCATAGAAGATCACCAACGATCCATGATAGGATATATGATAGTTTTATTAACCCAAAGAAGAACAGCATTAAGTCAACTATTACACGGTTTTATCACATGGTCTTTTCTAATGTTTTTATTATGCTTTAGACAAAGCTATCTCATTCCAATATAAAAAACACAACAAATATAACGTTGAGCATTGCATCAACTGGACTTCTAATTTTGTCATCTGTCACTACTCCAAAATGTATGTTGGAAGCATCACCAGACCAGTGACGGCTTGCCGAGGGAGTGCTGCGTGGCGGTGGGGAGGGGCAGGGGGGGGGGGGTAGTGAACTGCAACCTACGGCGGAACGGAGTTAAGTAAATTAATAAATAAAACAATTTAAATTGCGCGCACTGCATCGCGACAAATCCAAATCAGATTCCATTCAATTGCCATTACTCCTAATCATTCTAGTGGTGGAAACAGATACTTTAATGTACACAGACAGGAGGCCAGCTGGATCATTAGACTTATGACTTTTGATGTGGGTCTGAAAGTAGATCAAGAACTGCATACTTTCCTCATTGAATGAGATAACAGTTTTTATATGTTTGTCATTATGCTTTGCTCTAATTTTTTCTGCGTGCTTATATTTGTTTATAAACCAACTCCCTTATCAACATCTATTTATGTGGGGAAACATCCTAAACAACGAATTTGGAACAACGACTTACCTTAAAAACGAACTCAGTACCACGAGGAATCTCTAACAACGAAGTCCTAAACCACGACTTTCAAGAACAACGAAGATGTATTGCAACGGGGAATACACCACTTTCACTCCTCACCTTTAATAGGATTCGACAGTGTTGGAGTGTTAAATCACACATCTCCGCCACCTTATCACTCTGAAATGCACAGCAGTGCAACTCTAAAGGCATGTCAGTTACTCTATAACACTGCCACAATGATTGGCATGTCACCTTTTTTTTCAAAAAAACACTCCTCTTTGTCAACAAAACGGCATTGCTGAAATCAGGATGTCGGGCCACAGACTCGGATTAGGAAGTGTTGACTCCTAACGGCGGACTGTGGGGAAGCAGTTTGCTCTCGTTATGCTCTCGTCGTGGGAACAGCGTCTTTAGGAATGCTCTGTCATTGTATGGTGCATTTCAAATTCATATTAAAAGTTTGCTATGCCGCAATTTTAGTGAACTATATTTACTTAAAAATAAACATTAAAAAAGTTATTATTATTACATTATTATTATCAGGAATAAAAGGTGAAAACATGATTATTTAAAAGTAAATAGTGCGAAATCTAGTAAAGAGAAATGTAAAGAATGTTCGTGCTTCAGGAAGTCGTTGTTTAAAAAGTAGTGGTTTAAGAATGCTCGTTGTTTAGCATTCGTGGTTAAGGCAGTCGTGGTTTAGGCAGTAGTTGTTTAAACATACAATCATTTATGTGCAACAGACCCTAAACTATATGAAACATATTGATATATCTTGTACTCTCAAAGGTCTCCTTCTAATGATATGCACAGTAGACACTTTCACATCTTACTGATTTTATTCCTGTATTGCTATGGTCTTTCCCTTTTGCTTGTCACAATGGCTGAGATTTTGTCCCACTATGAGTTTGATGAAGTTAAGAAATCTCCCATTATAGTCTATGTACACAAGACATACACAAGCATACTGTTGTAATACATGATTTTGTTGATTTTCTTAGCTAAATGTGCACATTGCTATGCAAACAACATTTGTTAGAGGTTAAGTATAAAAACCTAACGTATTCTTTTATAACTAAGATTACTCACATAGTTCGCTTAATTTTACTCCATTTGGAATTCCTTTTTTTTTACTTCCTTCTATGCTATTCAGTTGCTATTTTTTGTTTCTGGACTGCCCCATTTTATAATTTTCTAACTCCAAATCTTACCTGATTTTTTTCTAACATCTTTTATTTTCTTTCATACCTAACTCTTGGGGATGTTCCTATAACTCTCTTGTGCCACTTCAATATGGCAACTGCCTGTTTACGCTTTGGTATTTTTTGTCGGGTGGATTCCAGTTGTCCTTTCTCTACTTCTATTCAATGTTGCTGCTCTGTTGCAAAAACAACGATTCTTTTCACCTGTGTTGTTGCAACAAATGGTGCGCTCCTGAACCACAGGTAAGAGTTGCCTTTTTTTAACTAAGAATCTTTCCCTTGCTTTTTGGTCTAAATTAGATAGTCCTCGTATTTTGTTTTACTCAGTTTAAACCTTTTAGGTCATGCTGCTTCCTTCTGTTTTGGGGTACAAATTACTGTGTTCACTCCAGAAATACTAACACTTGAGGCATACACTCTTATGCTGGTATAGTGGCTGCTATATACACTCATTAATCCACACTTATCTTCCCCAAACATGAATAACAGCCCCATAAGGACACAATTACCTATGTTATAATTAATTAGGACCAACTCCATTTGCTATTATTATTTTTGTTTCTGTGGACTAGTGACATTTTACTCACTACAAAACACATTGTTTATACTGTTGTATTCTCCCATCAAAAACTGCATGCACGTTACGGCATTCTTGCAAACTTTGAGATTTAACATTCTAGCAATATCACCACTGTCTTGTGTTTCCAATGGCTTTCCTGACATGAGTTCTGCGTCCTTTATCTAGAAATAATACATTCACATGGCTTATCATGGCCTGACACTATTCTTAACATTAGCTATTTACTGAACATACGGCCTTTGAACTTGAATGCTTTCACTCCTACTCCTTTTAACATCTACTACCTCCAACATACCATTCCACTTGGCAGACTAAATATTTAATTTTGTACTGTTGTAAGTATATTCAATGGTTTCAAAGTTTTTTACCACTATAATGCTAAAATCACGTTTCTTTTTTTCTTTTTGTCTGTCCTTCTGGTTTTCACAGTAAGAAATCAACAATATGTAAACAATGGCTATAACAGGGTACTATATGAACACATAACTATTCCTGTTTTAAATGTATTTGGTATTCAGTCTACCTTTTGTGTCCTCACGTATTCAATGGTTATTACTTGGTGATGAGAATCGTCGATATTTGCTTGCCACTTGTCTTCCTCATGTACATGGGCCTTCTCATCTTCCTTTTCATCTTGAGCCCTGTTCATTCGTGGCATCAGCTTTATTTTATCACTTTGGAACTATGGGTCCTAAGAAATGGAAGCACGTCTCTTCTTGTCTATATATATGCTGCCCTCTCAGTTCTCACCTTTGTTTCTCAGTACTGATTTGATGGGTTGAACAAAATTATGATATAGTTTTACTTTAAAAACGAATACCTAAAGCAGCGGTCTCCAAACATTTCTGTAATAAGAGCTACTTATGTTCAATGAAAATCATAGCAAGCTACTTTTATAAGTGTTGTATAAGTAACCAGCTCAGACAAGATTTTCTCAGTGTCCACTCCATGCAAGATTACAACCAGTGATCCTCTCAGTTCATCCGGCAGGGTTCAGGGCAGTAACATAAAAAAGGCTTTGTCAATATTGAATGCCTCTGCACAGGTTATACAAAACAGTCATATCTGCAATGCCCCGGCACTAAGCAGATACAATTAATAATACATCTAATACATCTCCCCAGGGCTGCATGCTTTATTAGTCAAATATACGTTTTAAGTATACTTTGGATATTTAACCATTTGTCCCCAAACTTCTGCACAAGAGTTGGGGAAACATACACTATCTCAAATACACACTTTTCAGTTTTCGGTACATATACTAAATCCAACCAAACAAACGTTTCTAATATAGTAGGCTTGGTTGCACACAAGAGATGTACTTATAGTCAGCTCGAGAGCTACAGGTAGCTCACAAACTACTTGTCGGAGAAGGTTTATGTAAAGTATGGGTTACATATTTTTTTCAATTTTTGATTTTGCAGCCTTAACAAGTCCGACAGGACGAATCACGTGTCAGCTGCCCTGATGATTTTTATGTAACCGTTATTCCTCATAAGTGTGACCAACTGTGATGAAGAAAAAATAAGTTTAAATTTGATGCACCCATCTGCATGGCTATCATAGACTTCATGATTACTTTTGAAACGGATTCTATGTATGTACCAACCTTTTACTTCTCTTTAATGTTGACTCTTCAATCAATATCGGCCACATGCATCATCCCGGGAGTTTGCGAATTCTAAATTGCGAAAAATAGCGATTCGCAATTTAGAATTCGCAAAACGGGATGCATGATTATTTTCAGTAAATTTATGCGATTCGTTAAAAATCGCAATTTTTACAGAATCGCATAAATTACTGAAATACAATTTGCTATTCCCATTGGTTCCTATGGGCCAATTTGTTAATGCATTTCATGGGTGCAGGGGGGGGTCCAAAGGACCCCCCCATGCACCCCTGAAATGTATTTTTCGCATCATGTTGCACACACACATGTCCTAAGGACATGTGTGTCCGTAACATGAATGTTTTAAAAATGCATTTTCTGCGTTTTTTACACTTTTTGCAAATTTACCGAGTGGTTCAACAACTCGGTAAATTTATCCCTCTAATTGCGAATTCGCAATTTAAAAAGTAATCATGCATTGCTTTTAAGAAATCGCAAATTTGCGATTTCTTAAAAGCAATCGCAATTTTAGAAATCGCAAAAATGTTGCAATTTCTAAAATTGCTTGATGCATCCAAAAAAGCATTTTTGGAATCGCAAACGGCCGATTTTAAGGAATCGCACTGTTTGCGACTCCAAAAATGCTTGATGCATGTTGTTTTATATCTTTATTCATATGTCAAAGACAATCATAAAAGTTTCATTCAAAAAATTCATACAATTCAAATACAAGCTAATAAAATGCAATTAGTAGAAAGTGCATTCCCCTGCAATGTATTCAATTAAAAAAAAAATGATTGAGATTTTTGTTTTTTCACAAAACGCCACAGTTACATTGTCACGTATAATGCTACAGCTATATAACAGTTATACAGTGGTGGCTCTCAAGTTCTGTTCCTTGCTGTGGTACAGGGTGGGTGTAGGATCTAGGTATCATAGCGGCGTAGTAGGTCGTTGTGGGGGCCCAAAATGGAGTGTGCTAACTGTTTCGATCGGGACTGTGGTCTGGAAAGTATGGATTTTGATCAGCTGACTCTGAAGTAAGTGCACTTCTAAGAGTTGAAACTGTTGGGTAGGAGAGCAACTAAACAGCAGCACAAGCATGTGGAATGAGCATAGTTACAGGTGGACTGCTGACTAATAGGTGTCAGAGCGGCCTAGAACAGCGATGCGGCAAGAATAACCCCCTGGCCTCCTACCCATCTGACTAGTTAGTCGGTTATGTATGCAGACTGGGTGTAAGGTCACTCTTTGGGCCAAGGGTCATGACTGGCAGTGTAGATTGAGGGAACTGGGGTAGTTCTTTGCAGGACCATCATGGGGGGGGGTTTCCTCATACTCTAGTTCCCAAAACTGTGTGAGCATAGTGCCCCATGCTTCAGCTTTACCGCTTTTGCGGAGGCGCCGGGCCTCTTCATAGTGTAGACTGGTGCTTTCGGCTTCCCCCACCGAAGGAGTGTTTTGTGCCATAGTGTGTGCATGGGAGGATGGATGTGGGCTCTGTGACAATCTGCATAGCCCAGACCCTGTTTCCATAACTAGCTGTGGAAGCACACTATTTTTAATATGTTTCCAAAAGAGGGGGGGTGAGTTGGCTTGCTCCCTACATCCTGACAAATATTAAAAAGGGAGCATATTGCATGTGTAAACTTAGTGTTCCTATACTTAATATTTGCCGCCCACAAAGCGTTAGATTCAAATACAAGGCCTAAATAGAGAAAGCTCTAGTCTATTTTCGTACAAAGGGCTCATGAGAGGTGATGCTTTGGGCCACTAGCCGTGGTATGTGATTTGGCAAAATTGGTTGATAGATCATGATTCAACATTAAATTAGGAAAAGTTCCCACCAAACAGCACAGGGCATTTGGGGTAAGAGCACAGTTGATTCTTAATGTTTAGGAATCCCACACATAACACCAAGGTAGCAGGATGTTTTTGTTTGTTCACAGCACCGCTGTTTTATTAGAGCAGCTCTAATTGTGGTTGTTATGGTACCCGTTGCTGTCTTTACTAATGCTGCACACTTTGAAAAGGATGTACAACTAGATTTTCGTCACTGCTGCCATTGTAAAAGAAAAAAACAAAAAGCCTGGGTACCAGATACACTCATGTGGACACTCAAGACAGCGGACCATGCTGTTTATCATGCAAGAGACTTTCCAGGCCTAAAACCAGTGTCAAAGAAGATTTGGAGTTTATATTCATAAATTACTTACATTTCACTACCACATCCTTGTAATTTTAAATTACTTATTCCATGGAAAAACATCTATGCATTCTCCTATTCACTCACATATATACACCTAAGTCAAATTCCCATCCATCTTTCTACCCACAACTATCCACTCATGCACTCAACTGGTTATCCTTCCATCCTGAGATATTCATCCCTCCATGCACATGTACCCACGTCTAAGCATTTATTATCCGCCCTCACCCTAGCACATATGAATCTATCCATACCCAATGATTCATTCATCAACCACAATCAAACAGTTATCCATGCATCCATTATGTTATGTAACTAAAGCTATCCATTGTCTCTTCTCTACTGGATAACTGCCATATTTATTCATTTTTTTGTTTTTCACTCAGCTAGCGCCATGACACCCTATGGGGCAAGCACGCACTTTACAAAACTTTTTTACATTACATAACATCAACTCACTTATCATTAAATGGGCTGACTGCCATTCACACATCTTTTCGTCCTTGCATCAAAACACACAGCCAGCAGCCTATTTAGCCATACTTCCAAATAACACCCATCTCTATCAGTATGTGTCAATATATTTGGTATCCGACTGTGTGTGTGTGTGTGTGTATGTGTGTGTGCGTGCGTGTGTGTGTGTGTGTATGTGTATTTTGGACGTGGGTGAGCTCTGTTACATATGTGTTTTTTTGTATGTGCATCCAAACCAATCTCACAACAACATGCGCTCACTGCACCAAGGGAACATACATCGAAAACAAGTCAGACCCATTGTCAATTACATTGTTGTGACCTTCAGCTTCTGACGGCTACTGATTGCCTCTTTGTCAATCTTGAATTAAAAATAGCAGGGACACAACAGTTTCTAAATGGCTCAATACTTCTGATGTGTCATTTGTTTTCTAAATAGGACTGCAACTCTGGGGGGTGTTTTATCACTCATGAGCGAAATCCCACAGAGCACAATTTATGGGCAAAATTGGAAATTTAAATAAAATCATCAGCACGTTGATGGTATGGCTGGAGACACATGGGCCCCGAGGCCAGACTGGCCAGGAGTGGACCACAGTGAGCTTAGCCTTCGCATGAAGGTACCATCAAGATTAGAACGAACAATAAAATAGACTTGAAAAAGTGAGGTGAATCAGCATATTTTTACAATTTCGTTAATTTTCAGTTTGGTGTTACGAAGCCTCTTGAGTCTGGAGTAACTTTATGCAAAGTAAGTAGGTATTTTATAGGAACCGGTTAAACCTAAATTAGATGTCTTCTACCCTGATCTCACAGAGCTGCGTTGACAGACACGTTTGAGACGTTGTCACTACGAGGGGCTATACTGAGTGTCAACCTCGATATTCAATACAGTTGTGAAGCGTACGTGCAAAATGGAACCAAAATGGGGATTTTATTAAAAATAAAAACGAATGCGAGTGCGGCTGCAGACTGTATTGCAATGCCCGGTGACAAATGCATGAGAGAGAAGGAATCCCAAAGCATCCAAAGGGTAATAGTCAGGTTAAACAGGGGAGCTCGTTTCCTTTCTAGTCCTTTGTATTGCCCTTCTGTAATTTTAGTGATAAATAATGAAACTAGGGAAGGCAGTGGCAGCAACAAACTCAGCACTAACCCAGTTGTGCGTGCATACGCAATACCTACATACACAGAAGTACAGAATACGTACATACACAATATCTTCAGGGCCAGTGCTTAATCTGTAAAATATTAAGTGCTAGGACTATGACCAGGAGGCCTCTGCTGCCACTTGCATCCCCATCCCCCTTGTCATCGCTGACAAACCAACTACTAACCATCTCTCTCACATGTAAATGCGAAAGTTCAGATTATTCCAGGTCCCCAAAGCTAAAGGAATGGCTCGAGAGACAGGTATTAGCATTTTTTATGGATATTGTATTTCTAAGCATCCCTTGTGCTCATCTCTAAATAAGATGAGCGGCACCACCATGTGGTAGACTGTTCTAAGTTTGATGTTGACAATTAGTTGCCAGTGCCGAGCACCGGAAACCAATTAAGTGCCGGTGCTGTGCACCGGAAAGCACGTGCTCAAATTAAGCACTGCTTCAGGCACCACCATAAGCAGATATAGACAAACAGATGACTGATATATAATCAAGAGCAAACGCTTAACAAGGAGTTACGGAGTAGACAGGTATTCGGGAATACATATATGCACTTTAAAACAGCTTTTTCAGTTTACAGTGACAAAAAATAGTTGTAGATTCCAGAGAAGGGGAAATAAAGAAAGAGAAAAGCTAGTGTGCAAGCAAGCGGCACCATTTGTGGAACGTTGCCAAATGTTATGTGCTGTTGGCTAGGGGGCTGGAACAAGGCCAGAACCAAAACCCAGATTCCACTGGGTATAGTAGAATGAAATGGCTATTGGCATTTTGGGGAAGAGGTACTGAGTACATGGAATGCTCAGTGCACAGATAGCACTGGGCAAGGTTTTCGGCTATGCTCTGGAGCAGAGAGACTGGGGGGGTGGACAGGGTGTCATAAGCAAAGAGTGCACTGTTTACACCAAAGGCTGTTCGCTGTGGGCTTTGGTCGCATGGGAAACTGTTTTTTTTCTGGTTCAGATACATACAACCGCCACCTTCCACAAAGACTTATTTATTCGTAAGAAGTAGGTAACAAACTGGACAGCATGTGTACAAGCTAAGGGAAAAGACCATGTTAGACAAATGCATTACATCACTTAACATTTACTGCAACTGTCTTCATTTGTATCCTCCTCTCCCAGATCGCCATCCGGTTTCTAGGTTGAAGAGAAAAAGACGTTAGTGGTCCCTCCAGCCCCCGTGTAAGGATGCAAGGGGACCTCTTTGGGTCCTCAGGTGTCATTGGCGCTGTCAACGTCTGATCCGTCCAGTGCTGGGTAGTCACGCAAGAGACTGTGGATCATCTTCCCTCAGGCCAGGGTCGATGTCTCCTTCTTCCCCACTACTAGAAGTTTTCTGGAAAACAGAAGAACATCCTTAAAGCTGCATAGGAGCCTCCGGCTATCTTGGAGGTCGCATGTCCCTTGGAACAGAGCATACATTACAGAGTCCGTGGTGATGCATGATGTTGGTATGCGGGCCCCAAGCTCTGTGCTTAGGACCTTCAGCAGGTCTTGGGCGTAGGCGCATTCCCAGTCCCGTCTGCGGTGACTCTTCTTGGGCAGGACTTGTATCTGTTGAACCCTGTTGTATGCATGACGGCTCTCACTGGTAAAACACCTTGGATGGCCATCCACGCAATTGCCTTGTGATGGTTGGTTAGGTGCTTGGAGGTGACGTTCTCCCACACGTGGTCCGCTGTAGCATATGGGAGGTCACCGATCAGTCGGCTGATGTCCTTGCCCGGATCTGACTTTTAACGATCTTCGGAGTCCACTGCTTCGGGGCGGCAGCCTCCAGACCAAAGTCCTTGATGAACTTTTCCACTTTCTTGTAGAATCATGGGGTATCCCAGTTATAGAAGATGGCAGTCACCCACTCTGCCCCTCTGAGGTACCTCCACGTTGGCAACAGGAGGAAGCGTGCCATGCATGGCTCTCATCTTCTGTCCTCAGGTTGCTCCTCTCGCAGTGGAACACACAGATTCCCCTAAGGATGGTGGGGATGTCTGGCACTCACTTGCCTCCCTTGTTGTGGGTCTTTAACAACACCTCCCTCTTCACTCAGTTCCAGATTGAGTAGAGGATCATTCACGTGATAGCCTTTGCCATTTGAGGCTACACTGGCCACACTTGGCCACACACGTACTGGAGCACTGGCAAGGTCTCGTTCCAAAGAACCAAAGACTTCCCTTCTAGTGTAAGCTTCCGGAAGGCTCCAGAGTCCCAGCTTCTGCTTCGTCTTCATCAGTCTCACTTCCCACGTCTTCTCGGCCACACCTTCTCCACCGAACCAGACTCCAAGGATCTTCAGGTTATCCTGCTTGATAGGAAATGGCAGACGGAACATGGGCAGGGTGTGATCAAAGGTCATGCTTTGTGTCTTGAGCCTTCTAAGCTAGATCCCAAGGTGTGCTATGAAGGGTTTGGCAGCAGAGGGAGAGGACTGAGACTATGATCTGCATGTAGTTCAGAAAGGGATACAGGGCAGAGGGTGTGGTTTGGGATACGACCTGATCTCAGTAAAGAGACTGAAACCTTCAAATAGATGAAGTCACTTTCGCAGCACAAACACACCACTTAGGTGGCACATAAGCCGTTCTTTCTTGGATTTCGTTCTGACAGTATGGAATTACTTCCCTCTTTTAAAAATTGACTAGAAATCATCTTCTCCTGAAACTGCTGGCACACTTTAGAATTGAAATTTTGACATCTTTCTTATTTAAAAGCTGCATATACCATAATGCATGCAACTGTCATCTTCTTTTAAACTCATCAGATGATGAGCTGCAAGGACACAAAAAAGTGCAAATGGCTACTCTAACAAACAAATATTTAAATGTAACTTATTCTGTTTTAAACTCTTGAGCTATATCCATGTACCAAAATGTCACTTAGTTTTGCCTTAACCTTTGTTCACGGTTTGTAATCATAAAATTGCAAATGCATACAAGCCTACAGGCCCGATGCAGGCAGAAGACTCCCAGTTTTTTTTTAAGACAAAGATGACTTTTTAGGTGTCTCCCACCTAAAGTCTCCTCTGCTTTAATGTGAATCTCAATGGGGAAATCAATTCCCAAATTATTTTTTTAAATCTGCCTTTTGCCCGCTTAAAAATGTTGACATGTATGTAAAAAAAAAACCAGAAGAGGGCCCCTGAATCAGATAAATAGGGAGAACAGGGGAATACAGTAACCAACAACAAGTACAATTTCCCTATATATAATTTTCAAAGGGTAGTATATCCACAAAATTACTTATCCCAAAGACCAATGGTATTATCTAAAAAAGAAAGTTTATGACATTTTCTGATATAATGTATGACATAAATATAAATAACACATTAGAAGCTGAAATTATCATAAAAGTCATAAACATGTACATCAATAATTATGGAGCCCCATAATCACATTAGGTAGACCAATAAGTAGTGTATAATTACAAACTTCAAAACAGATCGCAAACATATAATAAATCAGGTACATACAAAAAATCACAAAACAAGGGATAATTGTATCATACACAAAAATATACAATACAAATATTCACAAAAAACACAAGAAATGCCGATGCGCGTTTCGGAGGTGTGAAATATATACCAATTCCTTCATCAGGGCGCTGTGAACATATGTAGGGTGGTGGCCAGCAGCCATCCTGGATACAATTACTGTTTCTCAGTGGACAGTAAAAGTGCCTCAATAGATATACATATTAAATAGGTCTGTGGGGACAACAAAAAATAAAGAAACATTTGTAATGCAACATCATAAATATATAGTATAACGGAGCAATATAGAATTCAGAGAAATAAGGGTAAAAAAGGTGAAAGAATAGCACCAAAGTGTATAGTGAGGAGCAGCTGCCATCTAAGATGGATAGTACCATACCCGTGTCGAGCAGATTAAGAGTGGTGCTACAGTGACATGATAAGTAAGACTAAGTTATACAAAGGTAGTAAAGAAAAGATAAAAAGTATATAAATAGTAGGGCCACATACTTGATGAAAAAGTGTCATCTGTTGACAGAGAGTATTATTGCTGTAACCGGTCAGTGTCGGTGGCGCTTCTCTCCCCCTTGACGAGATGCTAAGGGTAGCTGATCTGCTGAACACAGAACAGACAGAAAGATATCATGAGGTGAAATAGCCAAAAAAAGAATAAATAATGACTATAATGAATAAAGAGCAAAATGACTATGAGAGTATAACAGCTAATGACAAGCACTCTCACAATTTAGGATAAGGGAATGTCCACAAGTTCCCATGTACTAAGAGAACCCTTACCCTTGTGATCGGTGTACAGAAAATGGAGGAAGGGACCTCGAAATGCGATACCAATATAGAAAAGCCTCAATAACGAACATCTAAGAAGGCACAATTAAAACAGAATAGTAAGAATTACAATTGAAAGAAGCAGAAAACCTGTAACCTATCGCAATAATGAAAAATCTAACACATGACTTACTAGAGTAGCGCAGTGCAGCTACAACAAGGGGGAGGCGGAATGCCAATGGGACCATCAGGCAACAGATGCAGCCTGGAATGAGGGGTTACTAAATCAAATGAGGGGAGTTCTAAGAAACAAGCCAAAGATAAAGCCAGTATGAAAACAATCTCAGCACCAGCGAGATCGCATGGCGGGCAAGGCTAACAGGCGCTATGTTGTAGCTTACCGAAATACTCTGCTCCTCCTTCTTCTGACGAACGACTACTGGCAATGGATAGGGCTGTCTGAACAGCAACATGAAGCCATGAGGGTTGCAAGGGTCTAATATATGCACACCAACCGGCGCATGTAAGCGTTAGCGTGAAACAATAGGCAGCACCTCGGCTTGCTAGCACATGGAAAGTAGTAAGCCATCCGAGAGGGGACCAGGGGGTGCCATATTGAATCTAAGGATCGGTCTGAACTGGGCGGCATGTTGGAGTCAGTATCACTAACGCCACCATAAAAATAAAGGATTAAAAAAACTAGTAGCTGACCCAAATCAGAATAGGTTGTGGCTGTCTAGAAAGAGACTCCAGAGGAATTGTAAATTGTAAATCGATCTTGAACGGGATCCTATGCAAGAGGGTAGGCACCATGATGAGTACAGGCAACAGTCTTCTGCGGGCACCATGTTAGAGTCAGAGAAAGGCCACGACAAAGTAAAAAATAAACAGCATAAAAAGCGCTCTTAAAACCTTGACTTTGGAACATTATACTAGTGAGCGCGTACCAGGATGAGAGACTCCAAATACAAAATAAGCAGAGTGTCAAGTAAAAGGATAAATACAGACACTAGTAAGAAGGAGGATGCAAAAATAACACATCTGTATGGAAATCGGAAATCATGAATAACAATTAAAATAAAGAATCTGAGAGAGAACTAAATCCAAAACATAAATAAGAAACAGTTATACTAAAGCATTCTCCCATGAAAGGTATTTATTGAGGCCTTTGACAGACGTCTGAAGTGTGTAAATCCAGAACACTTCTCTCTTACATCTAAGGCCATCAGAGTTACAATTCTTGGGATGATGGATCTTCTCTAAGATCATCCATTTAAGATCCTTTTCCTAAGTATGTAAATGCATGTTATCTTTACATTCTATGGGCCCGATTTCGATGTCGGACGGAATCAGGTCCATCCGACATCGATTCGGTACTGGGACCGACCGACCTCCTGTTTGCATTCCAAACCCAGCAATTAGGATGAAATCATGCATTCTAGCTGCATTCCAGAAGTGAAGAGGTACAGTTCATCCCTGCACCCCGTGGCAGGCACCTCAAGGTGCCTGCCGCTGGGTGCAGGGATCAACAGGGGGCACCATAGGTGCCCCCTTGGCCTCCAACCAGAAGCTGTGCACCCATGGGGGCCCTGCTGGGAGACCTCAAAGTCAACTTCTGACAGCCTTTCTGTGTCGTAAAGGCCGGCACATAAAGGCTGTCAGATTCCGACATTGTAATCCCTCGGGCAGTAAGAGCTGCCCTTGGGATTACTAATGTCATTCCGACTGGTGGATGGGCTCTCCGAGCATGTCGAAAGCCAGTCAGAATGACCGGTTGGATTCCTTTCTGACTGACACCATCCTAATGGGTCGGTCGGAAAGGAATCCAACCAGCTGATTACAATGCGTTAGGAAGGGCTCCGACTGACGGTCAGAGCTGTTTCCTAACGCTTCGTAATCAGCCCCTATGTAGAGCACTCTCACATCCTCTTGGATTATATCACAACCTCATGAAAATCTCAACTATATAGAATCAATGAAGCACTTGGCACAGCGAGTAAGGGATTACTAGTAGTAGGGAGGCATGGCCTAGTCCGCTTCTGGTGAAAGGAGGCAGATGTACCTTCAATAGTGAATCCAAAGAGGTGTCTCCTTTCCCCTTTAAAGGATTATCTCTTGTCAGTATATCAGACTAGACTCCTTATAGGTTGGGAATAAGAGAGTAGTGAGTTAGTGCTGAGTTTGTTGCTGCCAGAGAGTAGTGGTACAATTGGAGCTAAACAAGACAAGGGAACTGACCTTATACTGCAATGTCAATGTATGTTCTCAATAATTCACCCATCTCCTAGACTTCTCAAGCGAACTATCTGTTCCAGAATGCATTGCTGCAGTAAATATGTATCCTGTGTAATGATAGAGAGAAATAGTGTGAAAACCCTCTAGAGAATGGTTGAAGGTGGAACAAGTGTAAGTCAGTGTAATTAGCCAGAGGGAACCCAAAAGGATAGCTTCACTGGATCAGGAGTGGAAATGAGCCAAAATAATGGTGCGCAGTAAAGGGGTCCAAAGCAGAGATAAACTTGAATCAAGAGAACTCCCACAGTCCCACCATCATGAACAACTTCCGCCCTATCTCCCTCCTTCCCTACCTCAGTAAGGTGCTCGAGTCTCACGTCACTAACATCTTGAGCTCGTTTGTTGAGCAGTCTCATTTTCTCGACTCTCAACAGGCCGGGTTTATACCCGCCCACTCTACAGAGATGGTCATACTCTCTGTCATGGAAGAACTGCGTAGGGGGGCCGACTCTAACATCAGTCAGGCCCTAGTGCTCCTGGATGTGTTGGCCGCCTTTGACACGGTCGACCATGTCATCTTGGTCGACCGTGTCAGGCAGGCTGGCATCAGGGGTACTGCCCTGGACTGGGTTCGGTCGTTTCTCACCAGCCGCCAACAAGCGGTCCGGCTTTCCCAGATCTCCGCTGACAGGGTGGGGTTGACCTGTGGCGTGCCGCAGGGCTCTTCTTTATCCCCGCTCCTTTTTAATTTATACCTTACCCCCCTGATCCGGTCTCTCCGAGATAGGAATGTCACCGCGTTTAATTACGTGGATGACATCCAGCTGGTCTTCAACATCGACCCCTCGGACCAGTCGGTCTCAGATTTTCAAGCCACCCTTTGTCACATTAGCAACTGGATGGGGGCAAATCACCTTAAGCTTAACCCTGACAAGACGAATTGTTTCTGTCGGGGGGCCTTCCAACCCTTGGAATTCCAATTTCTGGCCTGCTAGCTTGGGTCTTCCCCCTCGTCCAGTTGACTCAGCCAAAAGTCTGGGGGTTATCATCAGTAAAGATCTTTTGATGAAGCCCCAGATAAATGCCACTGTCTCTTCTTGTTTTTTCCAACTGCGCAAAATTCGGAAAATCGTGCGGTTTCTTACCACCGAGGCTCTTACCTTAGCCCTCTTGGCGTTAGTCATCTCTAGGATTGACTACGCCAATTCCTTGTACATAGGCATCTCAGATTATCAACTCAAACGTTTGCAGCTTTTCCAGAATCAGGCAGCACGCCTCATCTTCCATCAACCGAGGCACCTTCACGTCCGCCCCCTGCTAAGATCTCTGCACTGGTTCCCTGTTTCTGAACGCTGCAAATTTAAGCTGGGCTGCCTTGTTTTTAAATCTCTGGCTGGCCTAGGTCCTACCTTCATCTCTTCCCTCATTCACCCCTATGTCCCCTCTCGCAATCTTCGCTCGGCTCACTCGGCTCTACTCAAAGTCCCGAGAGTCAAGCGTAAGAAATGGGGAGGTTTAAGATTCTCATTCCTTGCCCCATATTTCTGGAATGCCCTCCCATTGGACATAAGGCTTGCTTCTCCCTATACCCGTTTTAGATCCCTCCTTAAGACTTATCTGTTTCGCATTGCGTACAATTAAAATGTTTTCTTCTTCTCCGTTCTCTTTTCTTTTTCTCTTTTTTTCCCTGTTGCTGCTGTGCACTTCCTTGTCCTGTCCAGGCGGTGCCCACCGTCCTTCTCTGCCCCAGCGCCAAGAAACTGTATAGTGTATGCTGCGCTTTACAAATGCCTTTCACATCACATCACAGAACTCTCCTTAAGGGGCAAGGAAAGTAAGACAGGACCTGGGGCAATGCAAAGTCTAAATAGGTAAACGGTCAAAAAAAAAACAGAAGTTCTGGTTAAGAGGAATACTCTTAGCTGGTCGTCTATCATTCTGAGGAAGTTGCTGAGACACTGGCCTTCTGGCCAGGCCTTTGAATAGGCCTTACTCTAATTGATTATTGGTTTTAGGGGCACTGGCTGGTTGTGTGAGAGAGGGTGAGCCCCCACCAAAATGAGCTGTTGTATAAAAGCAAAGCTTGCCAGCCAGCTGCTTATCGTTCCTTGAGTGGTGTTGCTGTATTCTGGAGCCCATAGATGTGGGGGCCGCCACTCCCCCCACTGGCCACAGTCTTTACTCTGGCTTTTCCCACTCTCCAGATGTCATCTCTTTCCCTGTAATCAGGCCTTGTGGATGAGTGATTATGTGGTGCCTGCAGTTTCTAGTATTCTTAGCCTATATGACCACAGTGCTAATCCTCAAATGCACTGCACACAACATATAAATGATATCAAATTACATCATTAATGACACCGCTTGTGGCATCACAAGATCTGCAGATGATTGCACTCTATCAAATAAGGTAAATCTGTAATTTTTGCTTCACACCCACATACTCATTTGATGTGTTAAGCATTACCTACAGCATGTGAAAATAACTGGGGCATACTATCACCCAATTTAATAGTACTCAATTTACTCATATCAAAAAAATTAAAGACTGCCATGCTTATGGGATTTTAACAAGTGGCCCGCATATCACGACACATTTCAGTGCAAACATTCAACTCACTTAGCCATAATTGCTAATACAGAACTAGTTCCTTTCAAACAATGACTCCAGTCACATGGTCGGACCATCATATGCTTACTTTCCAACTTAAAACAACACAAAGAAACACATTTTAAAAAACCACCTTATGTGCATCCACCTATCGACAGTGGAACAAACTCAATTTGGAACACTTCGAAACAATACTAACTACCAATACAGCTCTAGACACAATACATTCTGGTAATAAATTATATGAGCGGCTACAGGAAGCTTTTGATATCCTAATACCACTAAAACCAACACAACAGAGCAAAAAAAATGGGCACCTTTGAGAAATACAGCGATAAAAGAGATAAAACAACAAATTAGAAAGCTGCAACATATTAATAATTTCCAGACCCAGCCTGACTCAAAACAAACACCAACCAAGACAAACTTCACCTACAAAAACGTAACTGATTATGCAAGTCATCTACCAAAAAAGCTAAGAAAAGGTACTTTTCAGACAGAATTCAAAATGCTAAATGTGCAAAGAAAGAATTCTATAAAATTCTCAATGAATTTCGTAAACCAAATTGCCTAGGAGGAGCTTACCACGTTACTCAAGTTCACAGACAAACTAACAAATCATTACATGGCCAAAGCAGATGCGTTGGATTCATATTTAAAACAAAGACAAAGTACCAGCACTGACCCTTTCCCAAAACAATTATCCAAGAATACTCTAACCCAGTCTCTTTGTTCCTTCCAACACATTTTACACAATGAATTTATGAATCTGGTCAAAGCAAGGAGGTGTGACGGCAGCCCTTCTGACCCTGTCCACCGTAAAAATTCAAGAGAATTCTTCTAACAACCTCTGCTGCCACAGCAGTAAGAAGAATCATCAACAATTCCTTAATTACCGGAATATTCCCAGAACTCAAAAAGTCATACATACGCCCATTACTAAAGAAAACAACATGGACCAGCTGAAGCCTGACAACTACAGACCCATTCGAAAAAGGACCTTTACTGGGAAAATTGATAGAAAGAGCAGCATCCGCTCAGATGTCACAATTCATTGAAGATAATGCCTTAATTTCACACTTCCAAATGGGATTCCATCCAGGAAGAGGCACAGAATCTGCCCTCATTGCCATCTAGTGTGACCTGAAGAACACAGTTGACCGGAACGGGCTTGCTGCACTACTTCTCTTGGTCCTCTCAGCTGCCTTTGATACGGTTGACAATGACACTCTGATACAAAGACTCTATGAAGAGGGCATAGAGGGGACTGCTCTAGACTGGATAACATACTACCTTCGCAACATAACTAATGTCATCCATTCCCTCCTTTACTGTTCAAACCGTACTTCATGAAAGCATGGGTCCCTCAAGGCTCTATCATCTCACTCATGCTTTTCAAAATGTACCTGAAGTCATTACCATCACTGATCAATCAGTTTCACCTCATGTGCTATAACTATGCAGATGACACGCAAATACTCCTTCAACTGCAATGCCCCAAAAACATTGGAAAGTCACCAATTTTCAGTTGACTCAGAGATATTGATCAATGGATGATGTGGAGCCATCTCAAAGTGAATTGTTCAAAAAACAGAATACTCATGTGTGGCGATTGGAAAAATTATGATCCCCTCATCGTCTGGCCTGCTGATCTGGGAACACCGCCTAAAGTGTCGAAGGAAGAAAGAAACCTCAGAATGACCAAGATCAAGCTTTGTCACTATAAAACTCTGCAACAAATCTTCCCCCTCTGGGATTTCCACAAAAGGTCCAGGCTACCATCTCTCTTGCTCTGTCCACCCACATAGCGATACAAGTATTTAGGCCCAGATCTCTGTACTGGGGTGAATGTATGACATTGTTCTGCATTCTGTCCATCAATTGTTGTTTTTGCATTTGTCACCCCGAGTGAGATGGGTATGCTCAGACGTGAGTCCCATGCTCTCCACACCACTGGAGTCAAGCTATCCTGGCTGAAGACGGCTGATAGCCAGAAACCGGTCCTAGGATGCTTGATTCCGGTCCAGGAAAGACATGGCTTGGCAGTTCGGGCTGGACTGTTCCCACGAGGCACAGGGTCAAGGCTGATTTGCATATGGCCATGTCTGAACTGGGGTGGTGTGGAGTGCAAAAAAACGATGGATTTAGGCCCAGATCTCTGTACTGGGGTGAATGTATGACATTGTTCTGCATTCTGTCCATCAATTGCTGTTTTTGCACTTTTCTATTTGGGGCATCCAGGCCAACTTATTGCTAATGCGTACACCCAAATATTCAAAATATTTGACCTGCTCCAGTGGTTGCGAGCCCAGCATGAGTTTGCCCTTATTTAATTTATAGGGATTAAAAGTCATGTATTTTGTATTGGAGCAGTTTATTTCTAACCCTTTCTTCCTGCATACTTTGTCAAATTTGTTTAAAAGATTCTGGATCCCACTAGGTGTCCTTGAGATTAACAGGGTGTCATCAGCAAAGAGTAGACAGGGCACAGAACTGCCTGCTAGTCTTGGGGGATCACCACCACAAGTGTATAGTTCTTCAATTAGACCATTAATATAGAGGGTGAATAGTGTTTGGGCCAGGACGCAACCTTGGCGCACACCTTTCGGTACTAATACGTCTTTTGTCAGGCCTTTAGTGTTCCACCTAACCTTTGCATAAGTATTATAGTGTAAACAAATCAAATGTTAAGTAAAAAGGCTGGGAAACGCAGTTCGCTCCGAGCAAGCCATAGTTGGTTGCGGTCTATCGAATCAAAGGCCGTTTTTAGATCCACAAATACAACGTACAAGTTGCCACCTCTTATGGTCACTTCCTTCCAGATTAGTAGGAGAAATCTGAAGACTTGATCAGTGGTACTTGTGGCGGCCCTGAATCCCGCTTGAAGGTCTGACAAGATGTTATTGTCCTCGTTCCAGTACATGGAACAGGACCTCCTTTCATCAGGAATACAATCACCAAACACATTCCACAAAGGAAGCTCTGCTGTAGGGTGGCACCTCACCTCAGAATCCCTACATATAAGAAAAAAACATGGGTAGCACATCCTTCTCTGTTCAAGCAACCAAACTACAGAACTCTTTACCTCCCAACATAAGATCCACAGATAACCAAACAGAAATATACAGCATATCCCTCTGTATATAAGCATTTATTTGGACTATAGATATGTACCTATATATGTGTTGCTTTGTATAAACGTGTATAATAATTATGTTTTTAAAAATATAGATATTCATTAGTTCTGCTTAACAAATGTACATAGTACTGATAGTTATTCTATGTGTTTAACATGTATATGTGACTGCATAAATAAGTAAACCTTTTATCATACCTCACTACAATTGCTTCACTATTGAATTACAAAAAATAAAAAATAAAATTAATAAATGTTAAATTACAACTATGCTTTAAAGCTGGAGTTTATTAAATGCATCTTTAAACTGCATATAGTACCTTCCTTTTGTATATATGTATACCTTGCATGTACTTATGTATCTATATATTTTTTACTTTTCTTCTAATTCAGCATATCTAATGCACTACCCTATTTCTTACCCACTACTGCTCTCAATATAACCTCTACCTCAACTCTCTGACTCATCTCAACCCTCATTCTACTACTCTTTCCAAAGCACTGCCCTATTTCTCACCCTATACCTCTATCAATATATCCTCTACCTCCACTCTCTCATTCATCCCTTACCACTACTATGATCGCCAAAATACCCCTTTCTGGACTCGTCTCACTTCTACCCCTCCTTGCATAATCTCATACCCCTTTTACTATTCAGATCTCCCAAACAAGCCTTTCTAAACCCTTACCTCTGACTCTTCCCCCTCCACCTCCCTTTTACTCATCCAAAACCCCCTCCTACTGCTATGAACTCAACAAACAACAAAACAAAAAAATATTCTAAACCCTTCCCTCTTCTATTCTACTCTGTCCCTCCACTATTGCTTTTCAATCCAAAAAACAGAAAACATGTCCACCATTCAAATTCATTTTTATATTTCCCTATACTAACTCCCCTCCACCTCCCCTTTATTCACCGCAAACCCCCTCCTACGGCTATAAACTCCCCAAAATAATAATAATCATTTCCAGACCCTTCCCTTCTCCTTCTAAATTCAATTAACTGGCTAACATATTCACCACTCAAATTACTTTCATATTTCACTATACTAATTCATTACTAATCCTTCATGGGTTCTGGAGTACTGTGCTACTTGCCGAAAAAGTGTTTCAACACCTCAAAAGGGGTGAGCAAGTGCTATATAAATGCAAACCTTTTTCCCTTTTCTATCCCTCCACTATCCTTCTCAATCCAAATAACTGACTAACATAGCCACCACTCAACTTACTTTCATATTTTACTATGCTAATTCACTACTAATCCTTTATGGGTTCCGGAGTAGCTTGCTACTCACTGAAAAAGAACTTCAACACCCCATCGGGGTAGCAAGCACTGTATAAATGCAAACCTTTTACCCTCTTCTATCTCTCCACTATCCTTCTCATTCTAAATAACTGACTACCATATCCACCACTCAATTCACCACTAATCCTTTATGGGTTCCGGAGTAGCTCGCCGAAAAAGCATTTCAACGCCTTGTCACGGGTAGGAAGAGCTATATAAATGCAATTACAATACAATAAATCCGGCACATGTAGTTTAAGAGGTGGTGTGTTTTAATGTGTAGAAGTTATAAAGAAAGAAATAAGAGGTTAAATCAGCGGATAACATCTCATTTTAAATAATCTTATGACTATGGGAAAGTGCTTGTCTTTAAAGTAATTGTAAGAGAAGATAGGCGAGGAGTAAGATATTTCTCACTTTAGGGAATAATGTGGAATTGGACCTTTGCACTATTGAAAAAAAGGATTTTTTGGGTCATATATATATTCTTCATTCAATCAAAAATATGATAATTTACAGTAATAAAAGCATTTCATAAATATTAAACGATGAAAGGTTAAAAACCCATATTTCTTAAAATTGTTATGACAGGCGAACTATAGCAGCACTAAAGGGAATACATAAAAATCATGATTTCATCACAAGAACATATAAAAGTAGGTATTAACCAGTCATATTTACAGAGGCACTTTTATACAGTTTGGACGTTCTCCACCAAGCATTCAGCAAAATCGCTATATTGCAAATACGAGCCACCGTGTTGTATCAGATCTAAAGATGCGTAGAGCTTTGCTAGGAGATCTGAACGACAGTAGGCGGCATACTGCATTCCCCCATGTGCTACTTCTATGATTCAAAGGTAAAGTCCCAAGTCTAAATTGAATGTACAAAGCTTTTGCCTGTGGGTTTCAATACCGTCCATAAATATTTCAAAACGAAAGACTCCTTTAAAATTTACAAAACTAGTGGTTAAAGTGCCATGTGCAATACCTTCTGTGTTTTGGTGATCCATGTACTCCCAAAACCTTTTTTTTAAGGAGAGGAACCATTGATTTTGTTATGAAGCCCGTGACCTCCCTAACGCACCCCACCAGTGCCAGAAGCCATTCTTTGATTTTAGTGAACCATTTTATACGGCCTGATTGTTTGTGCAAAACAATTAGTTCTTCCAGGGCCACCTTTAACGGGACCTTTGTTTTACTGGTCCAGATTCTGATCCAAAACAGGAGTGCCCTGAGGACAGCAAAATAGTCTATGGGTTTTAGGCCAAGATCAAGTCCTAACGGCAATAAGGGGGTGCTCGCAGGTAGGTTCAGGATCGCCCTGATGAATTTGTTTTCAGCTAAGGTTAGATCTTTCAAATTTTCAAACCCCCAAAGCTCAGCTCCATAAAGGGCTGTTCCTAGACCTTTAGCCCTATGGAGCTCCAAAATAGGCAACACTGGGCGATAAGGAGACGCCCTGGCCCTCCTGACTATAGCGCAGTAAGCATGCTGGAGGGTCGCAACGCTCTTCTCTAAGGCTGATTTGCATATGGCCATGTCTGAACTGGGGTGGTGTGGAGTGCAAAAAAACGATGTATTTAGGTCCAGATCTCTGTACTGGGGTGAATGTATGACATTGTTCTGCATTCTGTCCATCAATTGTTGTTTTTGCATTTGTCACCCCGAGTGGGATGGGTATGCTCAGACGTGAGTCCCATGCTCTCCACACCACTGGAGTCAAGCTATCCATGCTGAAGACGGCTGATAGCCAAGAACCGGGTCCTAGGATGCTTGATTCCGGTCCAGGAAAGACATGGCTTGGCAGTTCGGGCTGGACTGTTCCCATGAGGCACAGGGTAAAGGCTGATTTGCATATGGCCATGTCTGAACTGGGGTGGTGTGGAGTGCAAAAAACGATGGATTTAGGCACAGATCTCTGTACTGGGGTGAATGTATGACATTGTTCTGCATTCTGTCCATCAATTTTTGTTTTTGCATTTGTCACCCCGAGTGGGATGGGTATGCTCAGGCGTGAGTCCCATGCTCTCCACACCACTGGAGTCAAGCTATCCTGGCTGAAGACGGCTGATAGCCAGAAACCGGTCCTAGGATGCTTGATTCCGGTCCAGGAAAGACATGGCTTGGCAGTTCGGGCTGGACTGTTCCCACGAGGCACAGGGTCAAGGCTGATTTGCATATGGCCATGTCTGAACTGGGGTGGTGTGGAGTGCAAAAAAACGATGGATTTAGGCCCAGATCTCTGTACTGGGGTGAATGTATGACATTGTTCTGCATTCTGTCCATCAATTGCTGTTTCTGCACTTTTCTATTTGGGGCATCCAGGCCAACTTATTGCTAATGCGTGCACCCAAATAGTCAAAATATTTGACCTGCTCCAGTGGTTGCGAGCCCAGCATGAGTTTGCCCTTATTTAATTTATAGGGATTAAAAGTCATGTATTTTGTATTGGAGCAGTTTATTTCTAACCCTTTCTTCCTGCATACTTTGTCAAATTTGTTTAAAAGATTCTGGATCCCACTAGGTGTCCTTGAGATTAACAGGGTGTCATCAGCAAAGAGTAGACAGGGCACAGAACTGCCTGCTAGTCTTGGGGGATCACCACCACAAGTGTATAGTTCTTCAATTAGACCATTAATATAGAGGGTGAATAGTGTTTGGGCCAGGACGCAACCTTGGCGCACACCTTTCGGTACTAATACGTCTTTTGTCAGGCCTTTAGTGTTCCACCTAACCTTTGCATAAGTATTATAGTGTAAACAAATCAAATGTTAAGTAAAAAGGCTGGGAAACGCAGTTCGCTCCGAGCAAGCCATAGTTGGTTGCGGTCTATCGAATCAAAGGCCGTTTTTAGATCCACAAATACAACGTACAAGTGGCCACCTCTTATGGTCACTTCCTTCCAGATTAGTAGGAGAAATCTGAAGACTTGATCAGTGGTACTTGTGGCGGCCCTGAATCCCGCTTGAAGGTCTGACAAGATGTTATTGTCCTCGATCCAGTTTTGGATCCTAGTCAAGATTATTTTACAGAAAATTGTGTCATATTATTTTCACTGGTTGTCTGTTGAACATTCAGGGATCAGTTGCTTCTTTGGAAATTGTTAGGGTCTGAAACAAGAACTTAACGTACAGCGGTGCAGCCTGAGGCCTTTGAACGGATATATATATTGAATTAAGTTAATCCTGCCAGGTTGTTGCTTTTGTATTAATCATCAATATATGATTCCTGGCATGTGGACACAGTTAATCCACTCAAATAAATCAATCCCATTTTCACATATTGTAAATTACATTGATCTCTTTCACACTCAATAAAATAATTAAGCATTGAACTCACTCAAAATGAAACATTTCAGAAACAAAGAAGTTCCCTTGGTGCGCACTTTCCGCTGTCTCTGAATAAATTGATCTGCTGGTATTGTATTAAAAAGGTAATGGTTTTTGTGTTGAAAGTGAGGTATGTTGTTGCCTTTTTAAACAAAATAGAAGCAGAACATTTGCTTTAGCCAGTGACAGCTTGATGGAGACTGCTTTTGGGAAGACATATATTTCCCAATAGTAGCCTGCGATTTGTCAGTCAGTTTTAGACTATACCCTTGTAATAAAGCAACTAGGCTGGGATGAAATGTTTTCCTTGGATGCAAAGATTTTGTCACCTGTTATCTCCTGCTTCATAAGGCAGAATTTTGGTTGTGCGAGTTATAAGGCTTGCCCTACATGACACACTCTTACACTTAGGTGATCTACTCATGTGAATATAACAAGTCGCGATGATACTTTCCCGATCACTCACACAGCATCCTCCTGCCATTAGTATCTGAGATGAACATGTCATACAGTAATAATTAATAAGGCTTGTTATTTATTCTATCCGGCAGTTTCAGTCACAGCATCTCTGTTTCAGAGAGAATTTATGGTTCTGTGCAATTTGGTCATAAAATGCCGTATTCTCACGTGGATTTGATAGTCTTTGCGATTATTCATATACCTTCATTGTGTTTACAGTGCTGTAAGTCATCTGCTGCAAACTCTTTCTCCTTGCAATTTATATAGCTACTTATTGTAGTGATATTAATACAATCATAAATCAGCTCTGTACTAACCCTTCAAGTATAAGAACATTCCGCCCTGATTAAATCCTTTACATGCACGATATTTGAGCTGCAAATACGTCTGTGTTTAAAACATGCATATATACAGCATAGTTTACATGAATATGTTTCTCTCACTGTTGTCAACAATCTGTGTGTCGAGAACTACTTTGAAACGATGCTTTAAATTATTTAGGTCGTGCTACAATAATTAGTCCTCAGATTTTTGCCCTTGCAGAAAACTCAGAAAACTGCATGAAAGGTAATGTCCTAATAAAAAAATAAATATTCAAGACAGGATAAATAGACATAAAAATATTATATGAGTAGCAAAATTAGATCCAAAATAGAGAACATTGAGAATAATTAACTCTTTAAAGCACCGTATTTTGATATAAAATAGAAATGTCACACAAATAAAAGACATTTTCTTGCAGTTCTTTTCATAAATAGTGAAATCTTTGAATACATTATGAGAGAACAGGTATGTAAACAGATCCAGAACTATGATTCTTGCGGCTACTGATTCTTGCGCCTACCAATCCAGAATCTTAACGTCTAGGAGACGTTGTAGGGGCGGTTCCTCCATACCATAGGAGCGGAGGAACATCACCCCCGAACATTGTTGTGCCGAAAGCTGGGCAAATAAAATGGTAATAACATTTTATTTTACCAGCTTTCTGCTGAATGTAGAGAGCAGGCGCGGGACCAGTGCATCATTGCTGCTGATTGGCACCAATGACGAGTGTGCCCTTCAGTATGAATTGCGCATGCTGGTTTGGCTGGCTAACTTTCTACGGTCAAACCGTAATGCGCAATACAAACTCTCCTACCCAGCTGTCTTAAACAGTTGGGTTGAAGAGTAGGCATAGCTCTCCAGTGCTCTTCGGAACGCTGAGGCAGCCTGCTTCAGCCAATCCAGACTCTTCACTCATGCTTAACAGCCTGAGAGCAGCATCTGGATTGGAAAAGGACCCGTGGGAGCTGGGGTACATCACATTTGGAGGAGTTTTTATTTTTTGTAAATTTATATGTATGTTTTTTTATTGTGTATCATTTAAACTTTGGTTTTTCTTTATTATTTAAATTAGCCCACCATATTTGCTGGTAACCAATCACCACTGGACATTTGTAACACCTAACCAGCATGGTCTGAAAAAGAATACATTTTCAAACACAAAGCAAACTCGATCTATCTTGTTCTTAAAGTAAGACCTGGAGTAAAGATTTTAGCTGAAACATCACAAGATTGTGATCCTTTAATTTTAAAGGGCCTTTTCCTAAGACAGAGGCTATCACGATAAAAGCCAGGACATTTTACGTAAAGGGGCACTAGCATGGTATTTGCTTACCAGCCTGGTCTCACACAGACATTTAATGTAAATTCATGAGCCGATCCTTATGGAGGGTGCCGGTACAGCGATAACCAAGATTTAACTCTGGCATCCCCCAAGATGTTTTAAAGAGCTTCTTAAAATGTAAGTTTCAAACTATTTCAAAGCCTATAAAGAAAGTTGCCTTCATGTTATTGGCAGAACAACTAACATTTCAGAAGAGCATATCACAAAGCATCATATCCAGTTGTTTTTTTGACTATGTAAAGTAAAGATATGTCTACACCATAGATGACGGCTAACCACAATTTCAGGTATGGTACAAGTGACATCACAAACCATTTGGCACCCAATGTTGTCAAAGGGTTGAAATCCATTTCTGGTGGCTGGAGATCGATGTAACTGTTATAAATAGTACATTATCAAACAGAAGACTTCTATTTCAATCATCAGCTTCTCCTCGCTATGTAGAGAACAATTCAACATAACTGTTACCTGAACTGTGAGAGAACTGCCGACATGATATGATCTGTACCAAAAGGTGATACTGGTTAAAAGGGGAAATAGTGAGAGTGTATCGGGAATCTGCTATAAGGGACTAAAGAAATATGATTTCAATGATCACAGTAGGTTACAATAAGTAATGAAAATCTAAACATTAAAATTACAGAACAGAAAACTGAGGGGGGGGGTAAAGATTTTTTTATGAAAGCTTGGGCTTTGTCTGATGTATTAAGGGCGGACAGAAATGTGCTTAACTCTTTTTTAACAGGATATCCAAAGTGTCCAACTTGTGCAATTTGGCTCGCCTGTGAAGTTGCTAGGTCCCCCAGCTTTGGGTCTGTCTTGATCAGGAGAGAACTGCGCCAATCTGTGGATATGGTGCAGGTGGCTTTTCCCAGTAATATAATGCCCCATGGACCCACCCAGATGGGATTTACGGAGATATGAGAGATCTCTGCGTCTTAACATTCTCAGCCATGTCGAGGATCTTGGTTATGTGTAGGGCTCCCAGTTTTATGGTATTTATTATTTTGACATTTCCGTCTGTATTGATCCATATTTATTTTATGTCAACTTTATCTGTATTTATTAACCCTGGGCGTAGTGGGGCTTCGCGGAGCTACGTGAAGTGGGCGAGAAACTACGCCCACCTCCGCACTCCGCGTAGCCCCACTACGCACCGCAGGCCTCCCTCCCGCCCTCCCTAAATACTTTAAATTACAAGTGTAAAAGAATTAAAAGGCACTTACCTTGCCCGCCGCTGCCCTCCGCTGCCCGCCGCGTCCCCGGGGCTCGCTATCTTCATTGCTGCCGTCTTGTGTACTAATGCGCATGCGCGGGCGGCCGCGCATGCGCATTTTTTCGTGAGAAATGCGCGGCCGCTCGCGCATGCGCATTAGTACTCAAGACGGCAGAATGAAGATAGCGAGCCCCGGGGACGCGGCGGGCAGCGGCGGGCAAGGTAAGTGCCTTTTAATTCTTTTACACTCCTAATTTAAAGTATTTAGGGAGGGCGGGAGGGAGGCGGGTGGTGGCCAGCTACGCTCCGTCTGCGGAGCGTGCGTAGTGCCGGATTCTACGCCTGCTACGCAAAATGCGTAGAAGCCGGCACTACGCACACTCCGTGCACGGAGCGTAGCCGCCCGCCCACCCTTAGTATTTATCCACATTTATTATGTGTTTTGTGAAAAAAAAAACTGAAACTGGTATATTTCCACATTTATTTAACCAATAAATATACAGTCATGTTTGAATGCCTGTCAGGTTTCAGTGATATGAACACACACAGAAGATAAATCAATGCAAGTATATAAAAATGTGCACATTTCAGTATCAGCCTTGTGCATATCTACTGCTGTTTAAGCCTCTTTACTAAAATTCCTTTCTTTTTTTATCACCCTTACCTATCAATCCTCACAGTTATTGGCCAGGCAGTCATGGGAAAGTGTGTTTACAATCACTCAAAAAACACCCAATTTCCGTTTTTATCCACATTTAAAAATAAATACAGACACGAAAATTAATGGTTTTCTGTCTGTATTTATCTGTAAAAATCAGTAAGAACGGAAAATAGGGAGCCTTAGTTATGTGTAGGAGCTTGTCAGGAATTGCAAGGAGTGGACGGTCCTTAATTTAAGGTCTCAGGTGTACTTGGTCAGGAAAGTGGCCATCCTGGTATGAGTTTCAGGTGGTAATGCCACTTTGCATTCCAGCGATGGGCAGGGCACTGAGCCCGGAGGTGGTTGCAGATTTCTTTGTCTAGACAAAATCCCCAGGGGGGTTGGCAGCCTCCCTACCATGTATGTGGCTACTTTCTCTGTTGGGGTCCATTCCGACGAGTAGGGATGAAATAAATTCTATTGATCTAGCATTTTTGACCCCATGTCCCAGTTGTCTTTCTCCCTGGGAGACTCGCCACAGGATATCTGCGTGTCATCAGAGGGGGCCTCGGCCCTGTCTAGCTCAATATCCCTGTTGGATCATATGGGGGATTCATTGCCATCTAGGGGATCTCGGGAGAGGTGTCAGCAGCGTTGAAGGTCGGTAGGCCCTTAGTGCTGGGAAGGGGGGAGGATTGGACCCCGGTGGAGGGCATGGCTCATAAATGCGTTCTTCAGCCTCTCAAAAGCATCTAAGTCAACACTTGGGCAATTTTCTTTATTAGTTTCTGGGGGGTCTTTCATCAGGCTGCCTCATAGAGTACACAGTGGCTTAAAACACTTTTCTGCCATTTGCAGTTGTTTTTTCTCTATGGGTGCTACCGCATCAGAGACAATTATATCTATGGAGGCATCAATTGCCTCACAAAAGTCGTCAATGGGGAAGTAGGAGAAACACTCCTTGTCTATGTATGGGTCTTTAGACTGCTGCAAATTTATGGGCAAAATGATGTTGCGGATGCTGGGGTTTACGCATGGAAGTATGTGTGACAGAGGGAGCCAATAAGGGTGGTCAAAGGTCCAGGGAAACTACACACCAACCAGATCTCAAGGAGCAAGTGTCAGTGACAGGAATGCAAGCCTGGTTTGGTGTCCCAACAGTTTCACACTGAAACGTTATGCCTCAAAGGTGTTTATATCATGTACGGACACTTTACTGGGGTTTTCAGACTCCTAGTGCCAGGGTCAGATTTTCAATGTACTCCATGGAGCATAGCTCTTTGCCATCAGGAAGCCCCAGATTGAAAATGCCAGCTGCGGGAAAAAAAAGTGTGCACGTCTCTTTAGATGTGATAAACAAACGATGTGGCACCCTCTATCATTTGGATGGACACACTCCACCACCATCCCCTGACTCCTTCAGAGGTGAAAATACAAGTTGAACCCCGCGATAAGCACCTGAGTGTTCCTGCACTAAAAAGGCAAAGTAGCAATTATTAAGCCACATGACATATCAACAAACAAGGCAAGTATATAATGAATTTTGACCCCAAGGCTCTAGGCCATCTGATGGCTTTTGGAACAGCAAAGGAGGAGGGAGCAGGAGATTGAACAATGGACCCTAAAGAGAGAATCTCCAAGATGATTGGCTGTACTGAAATTTCGGTTCTTTTCCAAATGGTTCATGGGAAATTAAGTTTATTAGGCAAGATGGCCGCCAGTGGGTTGTAGAACACAGTCGCATTACTCTCCCTCTCCCAACTAGATGGAGAAGGACGAAGCCCCGATGCCATGGTAATTGAATACACTGAAGAATCGCAGAATCGTAGAGCTTGGTATGCAGGCGATCCTCTGGCTGATAGATGTTCGGAGAATTGGGCTGCGAGGAGCGGTCAGCACAACTTGGAGGAATCAGGCCCGAACTGTGCTTAGAGCTGCGAGAGAGCACTGGGAAGCAGCGTGTATTGGCCTCTGGAAAATGGCACAAAGGGGCAAAACGGAGAAAGAAAAGATGGTGTTAGCGGGAGCAGGCGCAGCCAAACCGCTAGGGACAGGCACAATACCGAAAGTGCCAACATCAACGGAACAAGCAACTACCGGGCCCCCCAGATCACAACAGAAGAAAGCTGAGAAGGTGGGGGAAAAAAAGCTGGAGGATAAATCGGCACAGCTAAGCGAAGCCCCGATCTCAGCTCAAGGAACGAACAAAGAGCATAGCTCATTATCAAGGAACAGTAAGACAGTAGTCATTAAAGACAACAAGGAATTAAATTATAGACAACCCACCGTAACTGAAGCATTTGGTCCAAAAACTGGAACACCAAGAACACCAACAAGCTCTGTAAGACAACAAACAGACGAAAATCACGAAACAGACGCCGATGTAGACGCAGACGCCGATAGAGACGCAAAGTCAGCTGGGGCCGTCTTCGAGGACGCAAGCGGTGTGTTTGCTGGGCAACCAGAAAGCTCTACTGGTGCGCGCTTGGCGAGAGTAACGGATCGAGGAGAGGCAGAGGACGCAAGCAGCAAACAGATACAACTGTTGAGCGGGGGAACTACAGCATTTGCAAGCAACACATTGGAGGGGGCAGCGGGGTATAACAATGACCCGATGATGAATGCACTCCTCCAGGTCGAGGAGGAAATGGCGAAAGATCTGACTAAGGCACAGGGTGCTAAATGGGGGAGCCTGGTGAGCTTAGACTCACAGAAAGATCGGGAAGTGAAGTTCTTTTCGGTAAATGAAGGCACAGACTTTTCCACAAGCGAGGAAGAAGGTGGAATAACTACAGATATCAGTACTGACACGGAAGGGAGCAGTGGGCCAGAGGGCAAAAATACACAGAAAAGGAGGAAACCACAGTTAAGGAGAGGAGGTAAAGGAGAAGGCTCCTGTGATAAATTGAATAAAATGAATAAAAAACTCTTGTGGGACTATTCAGCAACATCCACCATATATCCGGAGGGTACGCAAGGAGAGGCTGAACACACAGGAGAGGTAAAAGGTGGAAATCAGCAGCAGGTAACAATGGATATGCTGTATAATACACTAAAAACAATGCAAGCTGAAGCTAGACTAGAGAGTCGTAGGGCTAGGCATGACACCAAAAAATTACAGGCGGCAATAAGAAAAATGAATAAAAAATACGAGGAGGTGGAAGAGCGACTCATGCAGGTTGAAGAAAGGACGGGCAGATTGGAGGACGAGATGACAGACTGGCAAACATTTAAGATGGAACAGACGAAGATAACGGAGGACATGAATTGGAAAATGGAGGATTTTGAAAATCGCCAGAGGCGTAATAATGTGAGACTTTTGGGACTGGAGGAAGGAGTGGAGGGCCAGGACCCAAGAGGCTTTGTCATTAAGCTGTTGAAAGACGCTTTCCCTGAGGTTCAATGGCAATGGGAGATAGAAGTGCAAAGAGCACATAGGTTCCCATTGATGAATAAAAAACGAAATGACAGACAGGGTAATTTACCGAGAGCTATGTTGGTATTCTGCGGAGATTTCTTGGCCAGGCAGGAAACTATTGAAAAAGCTAGACCTGATTAAAAAAAAAACAGCTCAGGGAGTAACTTTTTTTGCTCGACCGGACTTCTGCCATGTCACTGTGGAGAGGAGGTGGCGACTCAGGCAGTTAATCGCGCCCTTTCAGCGACAAGGGGCAGAGGCTTATTTAATGTACCCGGCAAAACTAACAATTATCACAGGTGGGTTTACTAGGATGTTGGTCTCAGAAATAAAAGCAGGAGAATATTTGGCAGAGCTCACAGAGCTGAATAAAGAGAAATGAAAGAACTAGGTAGGATGTAGAGAAAAGAGATGCAGAAAAATGTAGTCTTTATAGGAACAGGGCATCGGGGCAGAGGAACCGGAGAATGAGTATATGGGGGAGAGGGAGGCGACTCTACAACACACAGCAGCCACATATAGGTCATGTATGACCTATTTGCCTGTAACAGGGGGGTTGGAAAGGGGGGGTGTGGCTGGGTGGGAGGGAGCGGCGGGGGGGGAAGGAGGAGTGATGATACACAGGAAAAAACAGCACAAATGAACAAAAGCATAAGAAGAAGCAGAAAGGAAGTAGTTTTGACAATAGTATACAATAATGAGATCAGGATACTTTGGTTGGGTATAAGAGTAGGGAAGGACAGAAATCATAAATGGTATTAAGGATTATCTCTCTAAACATATGCGGGCTGAATAATGGATATAAAAGACAGAAAGTGGCTGCATTTTTAAGAATGTCTAAGCTAGAAATAATGTGTTTGCAAGAGACGCACATCCCTGGAAAAGAAAAATCTCTGTTGGAGCAGATGGGGTTTGAAGTACTTGCACACACCAATCAGGAAACCAGAACCAAAGGAGTTGCCATATTAGCTAAGAAAGGGACAGTTCAACTTAAGAGAAAAAAGGCGGATCAGGATGGAAGATGGGCCATAGTAGAGGTAGAGACATTAGCTGGATGTTTAACAATTGTGTCAGTATACGGTTCAAACGAAGATGAACCAGAAATTTTTGAGTACTTAAATACAGAATTGGCATTGTGGCCGGAGCCTATAATATGCTGCGGCGATTTTAACTTTAACGGCCTGTACGAAGAAGAATTTTCGAAAAAAGGAGGTTATGTAGGTCGAAAGAGGGGGGGCGTGGTCTGAGCGCCGACCGGGATGGCCGTGTGAGCGTGCAGCTCCGCGCCGAGTCCCGATATTACTCCTGGTATTGAAGCCTATAGTGCCTTTGGAGCAGCGGATTCACCACCAGCGGTGAAAGCAGACCGGGGTGGAGAGTCTGGTAGCTGGCGGACCCTCGGGGACGTGTGGAGCTAAGTCCCGGAATCCGGAGGAGCCGAGCCGAGAACAAGGACAAGATGGCGGCGTGAGGCTCCGTAGAGGTCCGAAGCTGGGGAACGCCTGAGGCTGGAGCGCTGGTGGCGGCTGAGCAGAGCGAGGGAAGCGGAGGCGTTCCTGGAGGCATCCTCGGTGCCGGTCAAGGGGGTTGCTGCCATCGTCCCCCGGACAGCGGTGAGTGCGGCGCCATCTCACCCCTCCCCCCCCCGCTCCCCATCCTGGAGGCTGGAGCGTGACGGGCGGACTTGGGGCTGCGGTGCCTGCAGCGGGCGGCGGGACCACGCTCAGAGCGCCGCTCTGGATCGAGTGGTGGGGGCCGCGCGAGTGAACCGGCCAGCCGCCTGGGGAGCCTGAGAAGTTGCCACACCGGGCAGGCAGCGGACTTTGGAGCCGCGGAGGTGACAGGGCGGGCGCAGCCGAGGCCCCTGGTCATAGAGGGAAGCGCGAAGCGCCCTACACACCGGGGGGGGGCTATTTTGGCAGGGCATTACCCGCCAGGGCCACGGCAAGTGTGGGGGTGGAGCAAACTGGCGCATGGACTGGAGCTGCGTGGCTGACCCGTGCCCGCATATTGGATCGGGCGGACGGCACATGTGGCACCGGGGGGCACAAGCACATTGCTGACCCCGACCCGGACGGCAGGAATTGGAGAGGGGCCCGGTGCCTGCCAGCTGTGACCTACCGGTAGTGACCGGAGCCTAAGGGGGTGCCCCAGGGCCACGACAGACACAAGGAGGGGGCTGAAATAATCGCTGCTGAGGTGTGTGGCGCCCTGCTCGGCGTGGAGGCGGTCTACCCTGGCTGGGGACAATAGTTGGCGGGCCTGTGGCAGGAGCGCTGTGGACGGCGAGGCAATTGGCGGTGATCTAGGAGGAGCATCCAACATGGCCGAGATGGCCGCTTCTGGCGGGGTCTTGGAAGCACCCCAAGAACGTGATGGCGCACCCGCCCTGGTCCCCACTGGCGGCACTCGGTCCCCACGGGAGGACTCCTCGCCGGAACAAAGGTTGAATCTGCGTCTTGATGCTATCCTGGAGGCGATTACCGCGACGAAGGAAACGCTGCACCACGATATAGCGCAAGTGGCGACGGGGCTGGGCCTACTGAAAGCAGACCATGCCAAGCTTTCTGATAGAGTGAAGGAGCATGAACAATTACTCCTGGACCTGAAACCTGCTGTAGTGACGGCGGAACACAAGCTGACTGATATTCTTGGGCGTTTGGCGACTCTGGAACGACGGACGGAGGATGCGGAAAGTCGTAACAGGAGGAATAACGTGAGGGTGGTGGGCCTTCCGGAGAAGATTGAAAAGGGTGATGCAGTGGCATTCATGGAGGACTGGTTTAAAACAGTCGTGGCGCCGGAGGGGCTCTCTCCTTTCTTCTCCCTGGAAAGAGCGCATAGGGTTCCGGCCAAGCCGCCCCTGGAGGGCCGACCACCCCGTCCAATGGTGGTGAAGCTGCTGCATTACAAGGACCGCGACCTGTTGATACAAAGCGCACGATCCCGGGGCCCTTTCCAAGTGGACAATAGCAAGGTCACGATCTTTCCGGACTATACGCAGGAAGTACAGAAACACAGAGCGTCCTTTCTTGCGGTCAAAAAAGAACTGAGGGAAGAGGGAATTCAGTACTCCTTACTCTTCCCTGCTAAACTGAGGGTTATCCTCGACGATAGGACGCACTTCTTCCAGACTCCGGACGAAGCTTGGTCGTGGCTGGAACTGTATCGTGCTGGAACGGACCGCACGTGCACGAGCGAAAGGGACAGGCCGAAACCGATCCGGGTCCGGAAATCGCAGCGCATTCGCTCGCGGAACAAACTCCAGCGGGCCATGCGAGAAGCCAAGATGGCGGATGGCAAGAAAGGGGCAGTAGCTGCGACGGCAAACATTACAGGTTCGCAGCTGGACAGAACGTCGGAGGGGTCGGCCTCGGAGGAGGAAGGAGGACAATCTGGAGGCGATGAATCGGAGACGGGGAGTGCGAAAGGGCCAGTGGTCACCCCACAGACTTCAGATGGACTGTTTAATGAGTGATGTTTTGGTGAATCCAGTCTTCTTGGGGTACCTGTTGGGACAGACTCTCCAGACTTTTGGCGCCATCAGGTATGGGGCTGTGCAGGCAACGTGGGACTGAGGGCGCGGGGTGGGAGCTCTACCTGCCCTGGGTCGGTGCTCTAGCACCCTCTTGTGGCCCTTAAGGCCTTCTGTGGTGACGTCCACAGATTAGTGTAAGTGTGTGGTTTTGATGGTTTGGAACGGGGCTGAAGCTGGGTTATTAGGTCCTGTCCTGGGGAGTGGGGTTTGGGGTGTTTTGCGGGGGGGTTGGGAGGGGCGACACGACTGCTGCAATGCGGGGTACAACTGTTGGATGCTGATACTGTACAGAAATGTCTATTATGGGGTCGTTACCTGATGTGAAGTGTATTACATGGAATGTCCGCGGACTTCAAACGATGGTGAAACGCCATAAGGTGCATGCATACTTGGTGAGGCGGGGAGTGCAGATAGCAATGCTTCAAGAGACTCATTTAACTAAGAAAGAATGTGGAGCCTTGCAGAAGAGGTGGCGGGGTCAGGTGTTTGGCACAACCTATTCAGCATTTGCCAGAGGGGCCCTAATATGGGTACGAGCGGGGACACCGTTCCAAGTCACGGCGCAGCGGGTGGATTCCGAGGGTAGGTATGTAGCGGTGGAGGGACGGCTTTATGGTAGGGAGGTGGTATTGTGCAGTGTGTATGCCCCCAATTCCGATCAGGCCCGCTTTTTCGACGGCTTAACGAGTTCGCTGGCCCATTTTCTGGCTGGCCCTGTCTTATTGGGGGGTGACTTCAACTCGATTACTGATGTGGCACTGGATAGGTCGCACCCACCTTTAGCCGACTCTCCAGTGCGCAGGCTGGCAGCTCACAGAAAAGAATGGCAGGAAAAGTGGGGATTGCTTGATGTGTGGCGGGGGCAGCATCCTGAGATGAGGGATTACTCCTACTTTTCTACAATACACGAACTGCATGTTAGATTGGATGCGGTGCTGTGTAGTGGCACGCTGGCGACGATGGTGACTCATACTGAATACCTGACCAGAACCATATCAGATCATAATCCCTTATTGGTGTCAGTGCAGTGGCAACATGCCAGGTCGGCGGTCCCATCATGGCGGCTGAGGCCTGAAACGCTAGAAGACCTGGTGTTTAGTGACACGGTTCAACAGGGCATTGACAGCTACTTTGCGGAGAACAAGGACTCAGCCTCGTCACGAGCGATAGAGTGGGATGCGATGAAAGTGGTGGTGCGAGGCGTGTGCATGGGTAAATTCTCGAATGCGCGGACGGCTGTCCTGAATGATCTGGTGAAAGCGGAAGTGGTGTTGAGGGACTTGGAACAAAGGAGGCCGGAACGACCAGAATTGCAGGAGAGGTTAGTGGAGGCTAAAGAGATAGTGGCGACTGAGACTGAACGGCTGAGGAGCTATGACTACAAGTTGTATAACATAAAGGCGCATGAGGAGCGTGATAAGGTGGGTGCACTCCTTGCCAAGCTTGCTGACCCAGAGCCTAGGGGGAGCCCGATCATGAGTATAAGAACGGAGGGGGGGGAGGTAGTGTGCTCGCAGACAGCAGTGCTGGCGTGCTTTCAGTCCTATTACACGGGATTATATGAATGCCACCTGGAGGAGGAGGAGGCAGAGATAGGCAGCCACTTGACCTCGATCCCGCTGCCGGTGCTGGACAGTGAGGATGCTAAGGAACTGGGAGGTCCCATAACGCTAGCAGAGGTGAGAGTGGCGATTAAACAGATGGCTCGAAATAAAACCCCAGGGGTTGACGGCTTACCGATCGAGTTCTACGCCAAATTCGTTGACACCCTAGCACCGAAACTATTGGTGGTGTACTCGGAGGCCAAGCAATTGGGTTGCCTGCCTGAGTCGATGAGGGAGGCGCTAGTAGTACCACTGTTGAAGCCAGGCAAGGATGCACTGAGTGTGACGTCCTATCGACCTTTGTCGATGCTGACGGTGGATTATAAGATCTTGAGCCGTATTCTGGCCACCAGGTTGCTGCCGTACATGACCCTACTAGTGCATGGAGACCAAGCGGGGTTTATCCCGACTAGGAACACCTCCATGAATATTCGGCGGCTGGTTCGAATTTTGGAAGGGGCCGGGACTTCGGATCTTGACTCCGTGGTGTTGGCAGTCGATATCGAAAAAGCTTTCGATAGCCTCGAGTGGGAGTATCTAGATGGGGTGCTGCTGAAATTCGGACTCGGAGAGGGATTTCGAAGGTGGACGAGGGTGCTTTACACGTCGGCTAGGGCAAGGGTGCGCCTGGGGCCACTGGTATCTTCGGCCTACCCTGTTTGTAGAGGGACGAGACAGGGCTGCTCGTTGTCCCCCCTGCTGTTCGCATTGACGATGGAGCCGCTGGCGGCGCAGGCGAGGTCAGGCACTATGTACAATGGGATTGCGCAAGGCCCGGAGTCGCATTATATATCGTTATATGCTGACGATTTGCTACTGTACTTAGCAGATCCCGAACGGTCCCTGGAGGGAGCAGTAGAGATGCTGGTAGGATTCGGTCGGTTGTCGGGCCTTAAGGTGAATTGGACTAAGACCTGTATATTCCCACTGCGGGCGGGCACGCCCTGTCCCCCGCTAGTGCGGGAGGTACGGTGGGAGCCTTCGGGCTTCACCTACCTAGGGGTGCGCATTTATCATACGGCGGCGGACCTCCTGGAGGGGAACATAGGGCGTTGCATTCGGGCTCTGAGGGGCAGCGTCGCATTCTGGGCCTCTCTCCCTCTGTCGGTGTTGGGTCGAGTGGCACTGTTGAAGATGGTGGCGCTCCCACGGCTGCTCTATTATTTTCGGACTCTGCCGGTGTGGGTCCCGCAGCGGGTCTTCAAAGACCTGAAAATGCTGGTGACCGGCTTCCTTCGGGGCCATGGCAGGCGGAGGGTGGCGCTGGAAACTCTAATGAGGCCTAAGACTGAGGGGGGGATGGCAGTCCCCGATTTTGAACTGTACTACCTGGCGGCGCAACTACAGATCCTAACTCAGAATGTGGCTAGAGAGTTCAGGGGTCCTGAGAGTGCCCGTGGTACCGGTATCCAAAGGTACATCCTATCTTATATCATTATGCAACAGAAATTGGACTCAAGGGATCTCACGGTGGAAGAGAGGACGCTTAAGATGTGCTGGCAAAGGAGTCTGAAAAGAGCGAGGAAAAATCGGTCGTATGCCCCGGAGATACCGCTGGGGATGTTGACCGCGCTACCGCATGGGGGCGATTGGTCCAGGCTCCTGGAGTGGGAGGAGTTGGGACTACAGATGGTGGGGGACTTATACATTGATGGCGCTTTGGTCCCCTTTCAAACGTTGCAGGAGCAATTTGGCTTGCCAGACGGTACCTTTCTATTGCACGCGGCAGTGGTGGTGGCGATGCAAAAGCATTGGGGGGTAGGGCTTGCGGAGCCGGAAGTGACCATGGCGTGTCAATACGTGGTGATGGCTGCAGGCACGGTTAAGGCGGTAACATGCCTCCACACGAGGATGTTGACCGAGGGGCTAACGCCAATGCAGGCTTTGAAGTCGCGGTGGGAGGATAGCTTAGGCAAGCCCATACCGGACACGGTCTGGAGCCAGATCCTGAGGCGGACGTGGAAAGGTACGAGAAATGCAATATTTCAGCAGGTGCATTTCTTTGTAATACACAGGGCGTACCTGACTCCGGAGAGGGTAAAGAGATACTTCCAGGTGCTTGACGCGGTGTGCCCACGATGCTTGGCGCCCGAGGCAGACTTCGATCACCTGTTATGGGGGTGTCCGACATTGGGGACGTATTGGCTGGAGGTGGGGGAACTTCTAAATGCGGTGACTGATAGGGAGGTGGACTTTGATATGGCGGCGTGTCTCCTGCTCTGGTTCCCTCATACCAAAAAAACGAGAATTACAAGTAAATTTATTGACTTAGGACTCATGTTGGCACAAAGGGAGATAACCTGGCACTGGAAATCTAAGGAAGGCCCGTCGGTGAGGAGATGGACGAATGAGCTGTTGAAGTGGGCGGGCTGCGAAGGCATTATTAGGATGCGGCAGGCTGCTAGGCTTGGCAAGGAGAGCTGTTTGGAACTGGCAAGGGCTTGGGAGATGGTGGTGCAGGCATTGCGTGATTACCTGGTGGAGGATGAGGAGGAGGAGCCATAGTCCATGAGGATTCCGTGTACTATTAGCGATTGCGAATGACTCCTGATGTGTGACGTGCCACAGTGACAGTACGGATTTAGCATGCCCGCATTAGCAGCAGCTGTAGTAGTAGTAGTTGGGGGGGGGGGCGTTTTACGGGAGGTAGCCCGACCTAGCGGGATGGCCCTAAATTAGTGGATAGACCCTGGGATTGAGCCGGGGGCGGGGGGTACCCGGGTTGGAAGGTGGGCACGCTGGTTACAACACTGGGAGGATCCGGTCGGAGGAAGCTGGAGAGCTATAGAAGGCATTGTGTTGGCTGGGGTACGAGCGATTAGCGTAAATTCCCATGAGAATTCTGATTTCGCTGGGTGGTGCTTGGGGGGGGATTTAGGGGGGTAAAAGCAGATACTGAGAGGTGAAGCTGATCGGATACTGGGAAAAGGAATACACGGTAGCATCTTCCTGGAAGGACAGACCTGATTCGCTGCCCAGCCTCCGGGATGTGGGCTGAATGGCTGTGTACGAAATGTCTATCATTGTTAAGGTTGGGATGCTGGGAGAGTACTGATTGGCATATACTGATGTCTTGTTTCTAATTCTGCAATAAAAATACATTTAAAAAAAAAAAAAAAAAAAATGTAGGTCGAAAGAGGAGAACGTATAACGCTATACATAACATGGCGTTTCATAATGCTCTGGTAGACGTCTGGGGGGAAAAAATCCAATAGGGACAGGGAGTACGTTTTATTCTGCCCCACAAAGAACGGTATCTAGGCTAGATTATTTTCTTATTTCAAGTGTCATTGTGAGTGGGTCTCAGATAGAAAGGTGGCCAAGACTTCTGTCGGATCATAACCCATTGATATTAAGCCTTCCGTTGAATAATAGGGGTGTGGCAAGAAGCAGCACATGGACATTTGAGAGGGGCTTATTGAGAGACTCAGGGTATATTAGACAAATGCAAGAATGGATTCCTCAATTCTGGGAGACTAATTGGAATTCAGCACCTGTCAATATGATTTGGGATGCATTCAAGGCTGGGGTGAGAGGGGAACCCTTAAGCTTTACAATACGAAGGAGTAAGATGGAGAAAACTAGAATGGATAATAGATTGAGGGATTTAGAGAGATTAGAAGATAGACTAGTTGAGGCCATATTCAAACAAGAATCAATAGAAGAGATATTACTGGATATCGAACTGGATATCGAACTAAACAAAGCACAGGCAGATGAACATCTGGCACAGAAAGTGGCAAGTAACTTTTTGTCGAAAAAGGAAAAGTGCTACGAATTTAATGAAAGAGTAGGACACCTTCTAGCTATTCGGACACGCCAAAATATTGCAGCAGGAGAAATAAAGGAAATCAAACACAACTCAGGAACTATAGTTAACATCCCAGAAGGAATACAGCAGGCTTTTAGGAGCTTTTATGGAAACCTTTATTGTCAGGAACCAAGTAAGAGGGATAAGGAGATTACTGACTATTTGGCAGATATACCGCATGATATATTAAGTATTGAGGGGAAAGAGAATCTAGATCTTACTCTAACGCTACAAGAAGTAATGGAGGCTGTGAAGCAACTACCAGCGGGGAAGGCTACAGGTTCCGACCAAATACCAGTAGAATTCTATAAAACATTTTGGGACGTACTGGGGGTAAATATGCTGGAAATTCTTAGACAGGCACAGACAGGTAGAGCAGTTCCACAATCGTGGGCAGGTGCAGATATAATAGTGATTTTAAAGCAGGACAAGTCGCCAATAGAGACAGGGTCTTATAGACCAATCACACTGTTAAATGCAGATGCAAAAATCTTTTCTAAAGCACTGGCACAAAGACTGAGCAAGGTGATCGAGGGGCTGGTTAGCACTATTCAGCACGGTTTTATCCCTGGAAAGGAACGACCCAACATACCAGACAGATGATCACCATCTTGGACGCAGCAGGGGTTGCAGGAGATCCTGTTGCGGCCATATTTCTTGATGCCGAAAAGGCTTTCGACAGGGTCTCCTGGGACTATCTGTGGAGGGTGATGGAGTGGTTTGGGATAGGTGAGAGATATATCAGGGCAATCCAGGCTCTGTATCAAGGACCGACAGCAAGAATAAGAATTAACAGGAGCTACACAAAGGCAGTTCAGATAAAACGAGGGACTAGGCAGGGCTGCCCAGCCCCACCATTATTGTTTGCTTTATATTTGGACCCATTCCTAAGAAAACTCATAAGCAACAATAATATTCACCCAGTAAGGTTACACGAGTCTGAGCATAAGATATTTGCATACGCAGACGACGTGACTATAATAACACCGAACCCAGGGAGAGCGATAGTGGAAGTTGAACAAGAGGCGATGAATTTTGGAGTAATAGCGGGTCAATTAATAAAAGCAAGACTCAGATTGTGCAGAATAGTTATACGACATATCAGGATGTTAGAATGGTGTCAGTAGCCAATATCTTGGTATAAAAGTCACTGCTGACTTAGATAAACTCGTAGGGCTCAATATGGAACCACTTTTACTTAAGGTTAAAAGAAACACAGAAAGGATCCATAATCTCCACTTGACACTAATGGGAAGGATGAACGTGATCAAAATGATCACGTTTCCGAAATTTCTATATATTTTTAGAGCAATACCGCTATTTTTTGAGCAGATATGGTTTAGCAAAATAGAAAAAGTACTTAACAGATTGATATGGGCTCAAGGGAAGACCAGAAGAGCATATCGCTATATGACATTACCGAGGGAGAAGGGGGGCTGGGGGGCACCGGACTTTAGATTATATTATTGGGCAGCTGTCCTACAGTATTCACAGGGGCTCCTGGGAGGAGAAGTAGAACAACTTGGAGATGGCACAAATCGCATAAATGTCTACAGAGCACTGCTAGCGGGGGAGGCGGAGAACGCTTTGCTAAATACGATTGACTATAATTATTTCAAACACACCAAGTTCAAGACTCTGAGAGCAGTTTATAACGTATGGAAGGCGTTCGCTAAAAAGCTTGGTATAGGGAGATACAATTTTTACACTCAATTGTATACAAATCAATCACTCCGAGGGGAAATATTCCGAGATGAAATTATGAAGGACTGGGACAACAAGGGGATTAGGAGGATAGGGGACCTATTGGACACAGAGGGAGGTGTTATATTATTTCAGGAACTACAAAAGAAATATGGGTTATTGAATAACAGTGTTTTTAAGTATCTCCAGATAATAGGATTTCTCATGAGTAAAAGAGGTGGATTAATAGGATTTAATCAATGCAGAATAATGGATTATCTTGGGAAACAGAATTATTGCACAATTCGACAGTTGTATGCGGAAATGTATCTGTTAAAAAATGATGATGGAGAAAAATATGCTGGGAAGTGGGTGGAGAAGGTGGGCTCTACCATAGAGGATTTACAGATATCGATAGACTTAGGACGAACAGTTTTATGCTCTGCGACACTACAATCACAACACTACAAAACATTGTACTCTCTTTACCATACCCCGGCTAGAATTGCACAGTGGGGGGGGAGTCAATGGGATCACATGCCCACGATGCGACGCAAGGGAAGCGGACATTGTCCATATTTTTGCGCAATGCCCACAATTACACACACTAAAAGGAGCAATTGAGGGTTTTTTGCAAAACCCACTGGGAATCAAGATTAAATTAACAAATGATCTAATAATCCTAGGTGTATCTCACCGGACTTCTGTACAGAATTTTTATTTATGGTAACAGCGGTATACCGGATTGGAATTGCAAGGGCATGGCTTGATAGGGTGCCTCCGTCATTTCAAAACTGGATCGCTAGGCTATTATCTACATATATTTTGGAGAAAGCCATATATGAAAGGAAGGGTAGAACAGCGAGAGTATTAGGGGGAAGAATTTGGCAACCAATAGATCAATGGCTAAATAGATTAAGAGCAGAGAGGATGGGAGATAACATATAGGCGGTGAAAAAAGATTGTAACCAAAATATAATATGTAAACCTGACATGCTCACCACTAAAATGTATGTTTATGATGTAAATTATTTTTCGATTGTATGACATTATTATTTTACTTTGCTTTTCTTTCTTTTTCTTTTTTCTTTGGAAACTTAATGCTGTGAAATGTAATGGAAAATATGGAAAAATGGGGGGGAAAAACTTTACTAAAAAGATTTAAAAAAAAAAAAAGGAAATTAAGTTTATTAATGTTTCGAAATGGCTGCTGTTACAATGAAGTGGAGAATGTAAAGCATAATCCTTGCCTCCGGTACTGACATATTATTGATTCATACATTCCATCATCTTCAGTATCAATAGGTTTGTACTCACCAGCTGTCACAGCCTTTCCCTTACCTCTTATTTTGTCTGCCACCAGGAGAAGGACAAGTGAAATCCATACACTTAGATATTTTTTCTACTGTAATGCATGTCAATGTTGCCTAAGTGGGGAGCTTTTAAATAACACGTCAATAATTTATGAGGGTCATTGTACTGCATTGCAGCACTTATTTGGCTTTTCAGACCCAGTTGAGCTACAAAGTGCTATGATGATGCTCCAAAAGCCTTTTTGAGTGCATGGTTTAAGGGGTGTTGAGTGTTTGAAGCACCGGGTTTGTGTAAGAAGGACCAAAGCAATAGTGGCTTGTATTCTTTGAGGAAAACATAGGTAAGCGAAGTTGAAACAAAGGGACTGCATGGTCTAGAAAGCTCCTGTGCCCCCTTGATTTACCTGTGCCATGTTGGAGGGATTGTATCCCATAATTGCTCCCAAATTCCTCTCTTGGGTTGACAGGGCCAGAGGTTGTCTGCGTTTTTATGACCAAATGATGAAACGGTGATACTTGTTACAATGCCCACATGGGTTTTTATGTTTTACTGAGTTTAGCTAGAGATGGTTTATCAGTATTCAGTACTTGACAGTTTAGAGTCATTGGCTTAGGGCAACTACTTAACATCTGCTGGCTTTCAATTCTAAGCTTTAGAACTTTTTTTTATATCATCATTTGTTGTAGTATGTGTTTTTGAAGGAGACACAGAGGTCTGAAAGAAGGCTGAGGTATTCAATAAAGGGAAGTGGGGCCAGTGTGGAATCCTTTGGAATACTGGATGTGGAGGAAAAGTTGTTCTGGAGAAGGCAGGAAGGAAGGAACACAATGTGTGATCTATATGAATGAGGCAACCCAGTGCCTAGAGTCCTATTTTGTCAATCTCTCACAGTACTATGGATAACTATGTGTTTTTCGAAAAAATTAACTATCATCCTTATTAATAGAATCATCTGTCTCAAAATCCACATCTACCTTGACATGCAAGTATGTAGTCAGGCAGGCCCTTCAACCTAAGCCCGGGATTACATATGATGGGTCACAGAAGGGAGGGTGAATAGCTAGCAGGCAAAGATTTGGATAGGAAACTCTTGATCAATCCCACAGATACGAGCAGCTACATTACAATAGTCAGGTGAGATTGCCCCAATAAAGCACACATGGCCAGAGGGTGTACAAATCCTTCTGAAAACACTGTTAAGTTAGATGCCATATGAGTTAGGAACACATAGCCAATCTGGTCCTAGGACACGTGGTGATCAATGTGCTCCCCATACCAGACGAATATATGATTCCATTCCGCAAACAAAAATCCCGCATACCATCACTCCGCATTTTTAAGTCCGCAAAAAAACATTACTCCTCAAGCCATAATTCCGCAAATTTTTACAACGCAAATGACTTCACTACGCATGCAATTACAACGCAAATGCATTTGTGGTGAAGTCATATACTTTGTAAAAGTACTTTATTTTTAAATATATATATATAAATATTTATATATAAATGTATATATATATATAAATGTATATATATATATACATTTATATATATATATACACATATATATATTTTTTTAAATAAAATGAAACATTATTTCTTTAAAATTACATTATATTTAGAACTTTATTAATATTACACACACACACATATATATATATATATATATATATATATATATATATATATATGTAAACTCCAACACCGCTCCCGGCTATTCCTCGTCTCTGATTACGGCGAGCCTGCGTGGGTGCCGGACACCCTATTGTACGAAACCAAGGTTCCCCCTCTAAGAAGAACGACACAGGCTGCCTTTGGATGCTTCAAGTGGATTTATTTAGGGCACAGAATCGGCAGCTCCCTACCGACGCGTTTGGCCACTAAGGCTTGGTCACGGTTAGCGTGTACAACTTCAAAGTGCTATTTACATGGTGAAAAAATCAAGTGCATAGAGGTAGGACTACAGTTCAAAATGTTCAGCCAGTTTGGTCGCCATCTTGGAATGGTGTATTGCAGCAATAATTGACCAATTGTTATCTACTACATTTTTACAAAACGAGGCAAATTAAATAATATACATCTGGCCATCCAAAGTTCATAATCAGTTAATTATAAAGCAAACCCATGAATAAATTCGCGTAGCTGGGGGCAAAGCAAGTGCCCATCGCCGTCCCCTGTCTCTGCCTGTACAGCTGGTCATCAAAATAGAAGAAATTATTCGTTAGGCAGTAGAGTGTCATTTCTGCTAACATCTCTGTGTGTGCTGCATTGTTGATTGATCTTGCTCTTAGAAAGTGCCTAATTGCTTGAATCCCTGTTTCATGCTTGATAGAAGTGTACAAGCTTGTCACATCCATCGTGATTAGCAGATAGTCTGGCTCCCAAGACAAATCATGAATTAGATTTAAGAAGTGCATGGTGTCCCTAAGGTTTAAGAATCTTGGAATCAAAATATATCATCGATTTCGAGACACTACATCCTGTAGGGATGAACAGCAGTGAGGAACTAGCAGTCCACCTCTAAATCATTGAACATATGTCTTGACATTTCTTTGCGCTTACTTTTATTCTATTTTGTAAATATTTCGATACAATGGTTTTTAAATCACCTATTCTCTTTTTATTCAGGGGAATTTGACTACAAGCAAGAACTGATTTCAGAGCTAAAATGGTATTGTCACAATTGTTTAGCCCACTGGGGCAACACAACTACAGTACAATCATGGAATAGTTGAATAGCCCACTGGGGCGAGATTTATTTGTTAAATGGAGGCAATTATGGTTTTGTAAACATTGAAGAGAGTGCCACAAAAATCGGCGCCCAATGGATAAACATTTCGCTAACCGGCGGAAATCCCTGGAAGTTTGCTTTATAATTAACTGATTATGAACTTTGGATGGCCAGATGTATATTATTTAATTTGCCTCGTTTTGTAAAAATGTAGTAGATAACAATTGGTCAATTATTGCTGCAATACACCATTCCAAGATGGCGACCAAACTGGCTGAACATTTTGAACTGTAGTCCTACCTCTATGCACTTGATTTTTTCACCATGTAAATAGCACTTTGAAGTTGTACACGCTAACCGTGACCAAGCCTTAGTGGCGAAACGCGTCGGTAGGGAGCTGCCGATTCTGTGCCCTAAATAAATCCACTTGAAGCATCCAAAGGCAGCCTGTGTCGTTCTTCTTAGAGAGGGAACCTTGGTTTCATATATATATATGTAACTGACCATGTCATGAGTGATGTAATATGTGATGTCATCAGCAGTGCATTACACGCGCAAGTTATAGTGAGTCCAACTAACTATAACGTGGGAATTTCAATGGTTTTATGTCAGTAAAATTTCCAGCTAACTATAACTGGTGTGAAACCTATGGTTTTTTCAGTGAATTTCTTAGGTTTTTTAAATGCTAATTCCTAACTATAACTGGTGTGAAACGTCTGGTTTTTTCAGTGAATTTCATAGGTTTTTTAAATGCTAATTCCTTTCTATATCGAGTTTCTAACCTTTTTTTTTTTTACAATTTGCTGTTTTGTGTAAGTATTCATTTTTTTTTTTATATATAATTTTTTTCTTTTGCGCTCTGGGTGCGCGCTCCGGTAAGCTCTCCGGTAAGCTTTCCGGTAAGCTAACCGGTGAGCTCACCTGAAAGCGCACCCAGAGCGCTACTTTCGTTCGTGAAAAAAAATATGAATGAAAAGTTAATAATAATGCAAAACATTACGTACCATACAAATAAAATCAGTTTTTTTTTATAAGGAAAATGATTATGCATTTCCGTAAAGGTTTGATGACGTCACTTCGGCGCGCAACGTAAGGGCCCTCGGAAGCGCCTACGTTCGCGCCGCGTAAACGCACCCGGAAGCGCCTACGTTCGCGCCACGTTTGCGTCCAGGAAGCGCCTACGTTCGCGCCGCGTAAACGCACCCGGAAGCACTCCGGAGCGCGCAGCGTAAGCGCGTCGGGTCATGCGACCTTAAAATAACACTTTTCATTGGTTGCTAACAGTTTTTTTTACAAAGAATGAAATCCCCACCCATTTCCTTCACTTCTTCTTTCACTTTTGTGACTGAAAGACCTGCCTTTTTGCTCCAGGATATTTCTTGGTTTTTCAATGGCTGCCAGACAATCCAGCAGTGAGGGTGACTCCAATGAATTCATCAATGAAGAGCCTCCTCAACGAAAAGTTAAGGAACATTTCATTTGGAAATTTTTTATAATCCCACCTGGACTAAAAAAGGTAAATGCTCCAAAAGTGCAGTGCAAGATCTGCAAAGAAGAGCTGTCACGAGGAAACCCTTTGAAAAAGTACTCTTTTGGGAACTTCACAATGATCCGGCATGTGGAGAGGAAGCACCCCCAGAATTTTGCCCGGGAAAGTGTCAGGGCTCTGGCACAAGAGGTTCCCAGTGATGGGGCCTCTACATCAACCCGAGGAGCAACTTCTTCTGGGAGGGGGCAATCACAGGAGCAGGTGCCAAACATTCAACCTGCATTTAACCATGGTGTCCTCAGATGCAGATACTGCAATCAACTCCTCACCTTTGGGGAGCAAAGTGTCCAGCTCATGGTTCGAGCATTGGAGAACCATCGCTGCCCTTCCCACCCCTAATTTTTTTTGTTTTATTTTGCTCCTGTAGAGCAGTTTCCATTCCCTGTTTTTGTTCCTGTTTTGAAAAAAGAAGAAAACCAAAAGTTCTTTTCAGAACTACCTCCAATTCTCATCAAAGAGCTATATTCTTAAAAAAATGAAAAAGAGTAAGTGAAATAGAGTGCATTGATAATTGAAAGGAGAATGAGTAAGAAAGAACAGAAAGGTATGAGAGGAAAAAAGGAGTGAAGTAGGAGGACTGAAAGAAGGTGAGTGTTAGGAAAGAAAGTTATAAGAAGAGGAGTGAATATGGGGAATGTTGTCATTCAATGAAAATGTTGAAAAAGAACAGGAGTGTTGAAGGATAAGAAAAGATGCATTGCTGAAGTTGAAGGTAGAAGGCCTCATTTATGAAGCCATGCGTCACTTTAACGCCACCAAAGCATCACTTTTTGTGACACAACATTCCAATAAAAAATGCACCTTATTTATTCATATTTACAAAGTGGCGTTTCTTGGTAAATACATCACTTTGTAAACCCCTGTGCCACATTATTCCTACGTCAGGTGTAATGTATGCAAAAGGGACGTATTGACGCAAGAAAGGGTCGTAGAGGTGACACAGTGAATAAACTGGAGGCCTCATTTCTGAAAAGTGACGCATCGCTACGTGAAAACAGCAATGCATCACTTTTCTGGGCGCACTCCTTATGACATTCCAGATATGTCATATTTAATTTATGACTAATCAATTCGCAAGGAGTTACAGATACGTCAGTATTTCTGACGTATCTGTAAACACAAAAGTAACGCATTGCTTGAGTGCGTCACAAAAGTGACGCAACTCCAGTAATGCGTCCTTTCACATGGGAAAAGCACCATGTGAAAGGTCTTGCGTCAGTCTTACACCTGCTGTGAGACAGGCGCAAGATTTTGACGCAACAGCATCCTAAAAGTGACGCAGTGAAATCTCATAGATTTCACTGCGTCGCTATTGCAAAGCTTTTTGCGGGGGAACACCCCCTCTGCATACATTATACCTGACGCAGATATAATGTGGCGCAGGATTTTAAAAAGTGACCCATCTACCTAGATGCGTCACTTTTTAAATATAGCGCAACGAGGCGTATTTTTTTACACCGCTGGTGCGATGCGTCACTTTTCTGTGCGCACTCCTTACAACATTCCAGATGTGTCATATTTAATGTATGAGGAATCATGTCGCAAGGAGTTACACTTACGTCCGTATTTCAGACGTATCTGTAAACACAAAAGTGACGCATTGCTGGAGTGCGTCACAAAAGTGACGCAACTCCAGTAATACGTCCTTTCACATGGGGAAAGCACCATGTGAAAGATCTTGCGTCAGTCTTACACCTGCTGTGAGGCAGGTGCAAGATTTTGACGCAACAGCATCCTAAAAGTGACGCAGTGAAATCTCATATATTTCACTGATACGCTATTACCAAGCTTTTTGCGGGGGAACACCCCCTCTGCATACATTATACCTGACGCAGATATAATGTGGCGCAGGATTTTAAAAAGTGACCCATCTACCTAGATGCGTCACTTTTTAAATATAGCGCAACGAGGCGCATTTTTTTACACCGCTGGTGAGATGCGTCACTTTTCTGTGCGCACTCCTTACGACATTCCAGATGTGTCATATTTAATGTATGACGAATCATGCCGCAAGGAGTTACAGATACGTCAGTATTTCTGACGTATCTGTAAACACAAAAGTGACACATTGCTGGAGTGCGTCACAAAAGTGACGCAACTCCAGTAATGCGTCCTTTCACATGGGGAAAGCACCATGTGAAAGGTCTTGCGTCAGTCTTACACCTGCTGCGAGGCAAGCGCAAGATTTTGACGCAAATGTCGTAAATATTTAATTTACCGTCTTAATTTCTATGCAGGTAAGTACTTAATCAATAATAACTCAATCGGAAAGAAAGACGCAGAGTCCGTGGTGTTAGAGTTCTTAGGGGTTTTATTCCTTAAAAAGGAATGGTCATGACCTGGATATCTGGTTCTTACCACCACAGGGGTGTAAGAAGGGATAGAGCCATATTTTATTGACATTACATTACTTTTATACTTAATATACACAATAGAAGTCAATGCAGAAGGCGTAACAGCTGAGAGAAACAAGATAAAACACACACGTGGTCATGATACGTAATTAGGAGGCGTGAACATAGAGGTGTGTGCTAGAAACGTCACAGGTAGGTGTCATAAGTGGGTGGCAACAAGAGCAGAATCTTGCAATGTCAGCAGAAATCTGAAGCCTGGATGCGCGCGCAGCTGCATGACGTGTGATTGACGTGAAGCTGGAGGGTGCTTGGGACTTGACATTTCAACTAACGGAAAGAGACAGAAGTCCGGCATGTCAGATCAACTTGTGCTTCTATCATATCTGATATCTGATGTTTAGGAACTGAGCTATCTGGGCGGAAAGGTCTCTGGGGCAGAAGCTATTCTATACTGACTGTGAGTGCGTGTATAAGCGCCTAAGTGTCTGCATGAGAAGCGTGGGGGCATGGGCCTTCCATGGTAGCGTGGTAACAGAGGCTATGAATTACTTGCACAGAGACAGTAAGGCCAGGCCCTTCGCTCTGCAGCTGGGGAAATGTTTACTTAAACTAGTAGGCAAGAATGCATCTTCGGAGAGGGAAACAGATAACTCGAAGGTTGAATTCATTCTTGGCAGGCAGCAGGCTGAGCTGAGCGATGTGGGCCGCGCTGGAAGTAAGGCAGAGTTCACAGGTACGGGGGCAGCCTGGGCAGCCTGGGCTGAGGCTTTCAGAGTCAGAAGGCGGAGAAAAGGCTCGATGGCAGAATTCCGGGCCTACTTTGCCAGAGCTGAAAACGTGTAAAGTACACTACAAAAAGACGTTGGCATGGCATACTTAGGAACGGACTATTCAACCCATTCAGGGTGGGTCTGAAAGAGGACATGTTAACGTTGGACGCAAATGTATTTGCGTCTTCATAGCTGGCACAGGAGGGAAGTTACATGCACTTTAAACTCGTACATGGAGACGGTGGGGTACACGATAGGGAACATAACTTGACCAAAAATTTATATTTCCTCATTCCCTCCTTGTTCCCTACGGACCCTTCATGATATCTCGATCATCATGAATTGATCAGTCTGTTCTTGTAACATAATTTGCTCGTCTCTCTTCCGTTGTCGGTTTGAGAGAAAACTGGAATGTTCAATGCACGATGTGGCGCACAGTCCACATATCGCCGGCCCACACTGTAGGCACAGGCAGCAACTAAATACTATGACAAGACCAATGCCTAGGAAGGATAGGATCTTCCATCCCCAAGCGGTCAACGTTGTCCAGAACCAACCGGACCAAGTCCAGGTGCCTGGATTCTGATGTATTAAACTTGCAATTTTGTGAAGACGTGTAATAGCTTTGTATACAGATGGCGCGTTTTCTGGAATGAAAACACAGCAACTTGACCCGATGACCTTACAAGCTCCACCTCTATCTGCCAAGATGACGTCAATAACGAGACGATTTTGAAGGACAACAATCCGCATAGCAGACTGCTCCTCTGTTAAGTTACCTAGGGCAGAGGCAGTTTCATGTACTACTGCTTCAAGTGTTCTAGTTAGTCTACGTATTAATTTACTGTTTTGGACGGGGCCTGTGAAGAAAAAGAATCCTTTATTAAAATCTGTGTATTGCTCCCATGCCGTTTCAGTATAGTCGACAATCGGGAGGTCTCTTCGGAATCTATCTTTTCCTAGATTTGTATTTCTATGATAGTCAGGAGGAGCTAGGAAAACAGGGGGCAGAAGGAAAGCAATGTAACAGGTACCATCCCAATCTGGAGGTAAACGTATGTATGCGGTATGGCCACAAACAAAGTAGGAATGACGTGTAGCTCGAAATGAGGACCTACCCTCATCAGTGAATTCGACCACAGTAGTACATTTACTATGACCTAAGTGTACTGAACCTTTCTTTCTAACACAAAGACGACCAGTGACTGGTAATACTGACATAGCGGGGAGAATGGGTGCAGCTTCGGACTCAATAGTAAGAATCATAAGGTTAACTGTGTAATTACCTAATCCATATACTTCGTTTTCTAGATCAGTTCCTATTCTAACGGATCGTCCACTTTTATCAGGGTAACAGACGTCGAACAGAACTGAATTCAGGTTTCCCCAAACCCAGCCCCCTTCGCGGGTAACAGCAATATCAGAATCTAAAGAATTAATCAATCTACTCCATGCACCACAGGAGCCATTGTGAGTAAACGGATACGGAAAGAGGGGCAGAACTCCCTTGTATTTCTGATGGGGAGGGAGTCGGCCACATATCCAACAGTTTGTAGCATTGCTTGTCTGATGGGAGTGATGTAACATGCTAATGAATGTGTTGTTGCGCAGCGCAAGTCTGTAAGACAATTCGTGAGGGGGTAATGTACTAAAAGAATGTTCAGCAGAAACATTGTAAGCAGATTGTTCACGCTTGAAAATAGGGTAATAGATAGGAAGCAGTATACTTGCAACAATAATCAGAAGACTTAGAAAAAACATAATTAATAATGTCACTATACAGTGACTACGCAGTGATTTGCAATAGGTACGTTTCTTGAATTGTCTCTCTCTCTCTCTATCTCGATCTAGGGGATACATGTCAGAAACTATTTAACCGATTCACCTAGGGGAGGACTTAAACAATTAAACTGTCTGACTTGCTAGATCGAAGTTTCTGTTTATACTCCTCTTGGGGAGTTTTCTCTCGTTCGGGTACTTTAAAGTCACTAGGTTTAATACAGTCTTTGGTGGGGGTGGACGAGTCAGGGTCTGGTTTCAGTTCGTTGCATTGTTTAATATGACTCGTGTGGACCCACCCCTTTCTGCCCTCCACTTTTACTGCGGTCCTCGTAGTAAGAAGGACGGTCTTCGGCGCTTTCCAGCGGGGCTCCAGCGGACTTTTCCTGTCGAAGTTCCTAATTAGGACCAGGTCGCTAGGACGGACATCATGCGGCTTTACATCAGTGTTGTCAGGAAAGGCTGCGGCAACCTGTGAACGACATGATTGGAGTGCAGACATCAAGGAGGCAAGGTAATCTGTCAACATGCTACAATCAACATCAGTAATTTTCTTAGGAATGGGCGTCCTCCACATATTCGGTGGTCTGCCAAAGACCACTTCGTACGGGGATAGTCCTGATCTCGAGTGGGCAACCATTCTCATGTAGAACAGTGCAACTGGCAGGGCGACTATCCAGTCGACCCCTTTCTCCTGGCATATTTTAGCAAGGCGAGTCTTTAGTGTCTGGTTATGCCTCTCTACGAGGCCTGCGGCTTCGGGATGTCGGACACAATGGAATCTCCACTGATATCCTAGCAGAAGGGAGACATGCTTCATGAGTTCAGATGAGAACGGCTGTCCGTTATCTGAGTACACGACACGAGGCAAGCCGTATCGTGGGAAGAATTCTCGAACCAGCTGCCTGGCAGTGGTCGGAGCAGTGTAGTCTGGGACTGGATATGCTTCGGTCCAACGAGAAAGTGCACAAACAACTACAAGGACATATTTGAATCCTTGACAACGGTCCATCTGGATATAATCCATCTGGAGGACTTCAAAAGGGTGATCGGGAGGATGAAATCCACCTTGCTCTACAGGAACGCTTTTACCTGGATTGAACTGACAACAGATCATGCAAGTACGCACTTTCTGTTTTGCTGCTGCTCGTAAGTGTTTGTTGTACCAGAGATTCTGTAAACTGTCTAACATAGCTTTCTCTCCTAGATGTGCAGGACTATGTGCTGTATTTATCATTATTTGGACCATCGAGTCGGGGAGGAACCATGTAGATTTTCCCTTTGTGACCCATCCTTGATCTGTCTGGATCCCTCCTAGTTCAGTCCATTTCTTTATTTCATCAGGAGTGGCATGTGTCTGAATATCGATTACGTCTAGGGTGGGATCCCTGACTGACATACACTGTGTTGGTACTATTGTCTTTGTCACATCAGTAGTCTGGGTGTGAGTCAATGCTGTATGTTTTGCTGTCTGGTCTGCCAGGTCATTACCCTGGGAAACAGAATCTGTAACTTTAGTATGTGCTTTACACTTCATAACGGATATGCCTGAAGGCAGATGTATTGCTTCTAACAGTGCTTGAATGAGGGAACCGTGTTGGATCTTGGCACCATGAGAGGTCAAGAAACCTCTTTCTTGCCATAACATGCCGAAGTCGTGTACGACTCCGAACGCATAACGGGAATCAGTGTATATGTTAACATTTCTGTTTTTGGCTAGAATACAAGCTCGGGTCAGAGCGGTGAGCTCCGCCGCTGGAGCAGACAGTGTGTCAATACGATGTGTTTCTTTAACTTCAGTTTCAGTGGTCACTGCATACGCGGCCACTAATTCTCCTGTACTTGTTCTCATGCATGAACCGTCCACATAAAGTGTCAGGTCTGGATTTTCCAGTGGAACATCTGTTAGATCTCGTCGAGGTTTTGTTACTGTATTAATGATCTCTATGCAATCATGCGGGGTTGGATCTGTCATAATTGTAGGTAACAATGTTGCGGGGTTCAGAATGCTACAGCGTCTGATTTCTATGTGTGGCTGGAATAGTGTCAATTCATAACCTGTCAGTCGTGCTATAGTCAAGTGCTGATTCTGGGTTCTGTTTAAAAGAACCTCTACAGAATGTGGAACTTGAACTGTTAATGGATGTCCTAAAACAATTGAATCGCTCTGTCTGATTGCTAAGGCTGTCGCTGCTACTGACTTCAAGCACGCAGGGAGTGCCTGAGCTACTGAATCCAATGTACTTGAAAAATAAGCGCAAGGCTTATGTGAACCTGCTTGATCTTGGGTGAGGACAGACAATGCTGTACCCTCACGTTCTGTAACAAAAAGTGTAAAAGGTTTGCTGTAACATGGTGTCGCTAGAACTGGTGCTTGGCATAAAGCTTTCTTTAATTCTTCAAAAGCCTGTGTATGTTCCTGAGTCCAAGGGAGGACAGTCGAAGTCGCTGCCTCCTGTGTTGTTAACTGAATGAGTGGTTTGGCTAGAAATGCATACTGGGGAATCCACTGTCTGCAGTACGAGGTGAGGCCTATAAAGGCCCGCACTTCCTTTTGTGTCTGTGGTTGTGGCATATTTACAATTAACTGAATGCGATCGGGAGTGAGCTGTCTCCCCACTTTGGACAGCAAGTGACCCAAGTACACAACTTGCTGAACACAGAATTGTAGCTTCGAAGGAGACACCTTGTGTCCCTTGTCGGCAAGAAAATGTAAAACTGTCAGTGATGCTTGTTCACATTCGGGCTCACTTCCTGCGGTGATCAGCAGATCATCGACGTATTGCAGTAAAGCGGTGCTAACTGGCATTATGATACAATCAAGTTGTCTTTTCAGTGCTTGGCTATAGATGCTGGGGCTTTCTGTGAATCCTTGAGGTGCGCGTGAAAATTTGAAACTTCGTCCATTTAAACTGAATCCGAAGAGATATTGGCTCTCTGGATCAATAGGTACGCTGAAGAAGGCGTTCTTGAGGTCAATTACAGTAAAGAACGTTGCTTCTGAATCAATAGCCGTCAATAAGGATGAGATGTCGGGAACCACAGGGTACTGTGGAATAATGCATTTATTCAATTCTCTTAAATCAATCACCAGCCGATATACTGGCGGTGCATTGGGATCAGTACGTTTAAGGATCGGAATGATGGGTGAATTACAGATATTGGAGTCGGTTTCTACAACCACTCCTTGGGCAATGAGCTCTTCAATGATTTCCAGTAAAGCCACTACAGCATCGGGTGGTAACTTGTATTGTCTGATTCTGGGTAAAACTACACCTGGTTTGAGTGTAACACGGTATGGTGTAATGTGCATACAACCTACATCAGTTGGGCCTTTTGCCCACAAGTGATCTGGTACATTTTTCAATCTGACATCAAACTCACGTAACACATAATGACCCTTGAAATCCCGCAGAAAGAGTCTAACTCCCTCCGGGGAGCAGCAGATCACGGCTCCTAGAGCCTTCAATGTTTTTATTCCTAACAGATTTTCTGGACATGATTTTGTGAGTAACAGGTCTGTAACACGTGATAATGGACCCACAGCCAGGGGAACTGGTTTCGATACCTCATTTACAATAGGCTGTCCTGAAAAACCAAGGGAAACATTCTGTGAGCCTGAGAGGGGTGCCCCTGGAACTTCATCATGACTGATTGTGGTGCGACTTGCCCCTGTGTCAATTAAAAACTTTCTGTCTTTTCCCAGTACTTGACTATGTACATAAGGACCCTCTTGATCTACAGGAATCTCAATAAGAGGCAAACCACCTTCCCTCTCTAGGCTGTTTCATGTATATCGTGGATAATCGGGGTAAGCGGACTGGGCATACTGGTACATCTGTTGTGAAACTTGCTGAGTTGCGGCAATGGGCTGTGGCTGTGATACCGCTACTGTCTGTGCTGTATGTGATGGAGCATGCATAGGCTGTGTATTCTGCATGGGCTGTACTTTCTGTGAAGACTGATGCTGATTATGATCTTGTCTAGGTGGATGCGGTCTTTCTTTAGTTTTACCTGTCGCTATATTATGTTTCAGAACTGGGCATTCGTGTACGTAGTGACCTGGCTGCTTGCAATAGTTGCATGTCCCTTTAACGGGAGCTGTGGCGTGACCTGTCTGGGTCGCACCCTTTCTCTGACCGTCAGCTGGAACCGACTGGGCTACTAACATTTTCATTTTCGTGTCTTTCATGCGTTTCTGTTCCTGATCTTGTTCTTCTCTAATTCTGTTCTGATGGTATTGTAGCATCTGTAACATCTGGGATGGCGTATTTGCCTGCCAAGTACTTTCAACTTTGTACACGCGGTTCTTAACTAATGGCAGGGAATTCTCGACTAATTTTGATACAAAAAGATGCGGGTATGACTCACTACTTGGTTTAAGGCCACTATTAATAATGAAACATTTCTCGAATCTTGAATAGAAGTCACTAGTATCTTCATCGTGTTTCTGTTTACAGGACGAGATGGCGTCCCAATCTTCCTTTCTAGTTGTCAATAATCTTGGCAGAACCTGTACTATCAAACCTGGTAATGCTTTAGTTTTCTCCCCAAGGCCTACCCCTGGGACTCGTTTGTTCTCTTCGTCTTCTATTTCTGCCCATACAATCTTTTTCTCTCCCACTTCCCATTCTTTTTCCTTGAGTTTCTCGTAGATGCCCGTGGGCAGCAGTACCTTTAACATTTTCATGATATCTTCATATGTGTAATCCCCCATCAGTAACATGTCTTTAAGTTCTCGGTGAAAACCTGCAGGGTCTTTATCATGACACGGTACTAGTTTCTTCATTTCTAACAGTTCTAACTTAGTCAGAGGCGTGTGTACATACACACGTTTCAAGGTATGATCCTCACCCATAACTGGATGCACTTCTCGTAAGGGGTTCTGACTTTCAATGCCATGCAAACGTTCCATATGATACATTTTTCTTTCTGGGGGCGGAGCGGGAACATATTCGGAGCTTACGAAAGTGTTATATCTGTGGCGTTGTTCTAGAATTATTTGAATTAATTTGGTGCTTAAACCTCTCCATCTATCCATGAGTAGTGCTTCTAATGTATCGTGTAAGGGACCTGGATCAGAATGTTGGTTTCTGTATAACGTGAGGAGGTGCTGAATCATGTATACACCTGCTAATTTCTGTTCGTCTGGGGAAAGGTTCAGGAATGTCTGCGCTACTGTGTCATCTTTATATATATCCGGGTTGTCAGCCCATAATACTGCTGACCGAGCTAGTTCTTGTTCATCCATAGAATTGAGTACATGGTACCCTATTCGGTCTCGAAGCCTTTTATCAGTCTCCTGGAACTGATGTTCAGTAGAATTCGGATTGGTTAAGCCAGAGAAAAAAACTCTCTTGCTTTCTGGACGAATGCCTTTCCTAAGGTAAGCTCCCTTACCTACATATGCTATCGTATCTGTAGTCTTTTCTGGTTCTTCACGTTCTTCCTCCTCCCCGGAGGAGGCATTCTCTTTTTCTTTTTCTTTTTTGCGTATCTCTATTACTTCTTTTCTTATTTTCTTGTACACACTGGCTATGCAACCCCCTTTATCATGTTTTCCTTCAGATATATTTTGACCCCATTTGTTGAGTCCATCTAATTCATCCTGGTCCGTCTCAGGCCTGTCTCGTTCTCTTATTAAGCAATTTATGAAAAAACGTCATAGATACGCTTGAGTGTCGACTTTCTGATATGCCATGGCTTCCTTAATACTGTCAGGGTCTTCCCCAGTCCGGACAAAATTGTATATTCTATCTAGGTACTCTTTCATTCCTGGGAAGTACAGTAGGTAATCTGTAGCTTGTCGTAAGCGTAGTGATGCTATAAACATCCTATCATCTTTACCAGGTACTGGGTCGTATCTGCAAACTTGAAGCGGTTCTTTGAGTGGGTCGAGGCGGGGTGAGTGGAGCATAAAGGGCTTCTGCAAGTGTAATCTACGTGTTGGCGGCGGGGTCTGGGGACCCCCGGACGCACCTCCTGAGGCTGAAGCTTGAGCGTTATCTCTTTGTGGAGTCCGTATCGGTACTTGAATTTGTTTTTTAGTAGGATCAGGTAGAAGCTGTTTCGGTATATTAATTTTAGGTGCGGGAAGTGGTGGAGGTGGTGGAACAGGGGGAATCTGTCGGGCGGGGGAACCTTGTTGTGGTACTGGCGGAATATGATCTGGGGGCGGGTTACCACCCCCGTCCCCGTCGTTAGGCAGGGCGCGGACAGGCAGATTGGTGTAAGCGGGGGCTACATCCTCTAGATAGGAATTCAGGAATATGTCTTTAGTGGTCCTGTGAGTTACTTTAGTTGGAATTAATGGTGGCGGCAGGTTTTTCGGTATTTCTGAAGTGGCCTCAGGCGCACCTTCGGCCACGAGATACATACCATTTACAAGATTGTTTCGTGCGCGGTCTATTTGCTCTGATTTTACTCGAATCCCTTCAGTAACTAATTCGTTTTCTTGAGCTTTATCTGATTCTTTAAGTCTGTCTTCTCTACGGAGTGCTTTTTCTGTACGCTTATGTGATTCCTTACGCCAAAATTCTATGGCGTCTTTCTGAGATTGTCTGGCTTTCTTTTTCCATAATGCTTCTTCTACCTTCAAGATGCACTCGGCATCCCATGTTCCGGTAACGGGCCATCTGTGTCTTTCGTCTAGATGCTTAGTATAATCGGCCCATAAATCTAGATACAGTATGGCGTCTATGCCATGTTTATGGTACATGAAATTTCCAGGAGTGTCCCTAGGGGGGATAGGAATTTCTTCCTCTAGCATCCCTTTCCTAGTTCCTATCTGCTTTAACTTGTTGAAAAACGGCATCTTGTTTACTTAATACTGAATGCTCAATCCTTGCTACTTAATACTGAATACAGCTAGTTACACAAAAACATAATAATGTACATAAAAACAGTCACTCATACAACGACATTGATCACATGGAAAAAGACATTTAAAAACACTTATTACTACCCCCTATACCGGATGTACTGCTAAACAGCACAGATACACTGCTGAGAACAGTGCAAGAACTTGAATCATCGGATATACTGCTAAACAGTACAGATACACTGTCTAAAACAGTGCAGACCGGACTTGTGTACCCAAACCCGTCTAGATACGTCCCAGCAATGGTACTCACCGGGAAGTACGGAAAACAGAAGGCCTCGGAAAACTCGACTGGACTGGACCGGACTCGATTCGACTTGACACGTGGATACTTCGGAAAACTGGTGGGCCTCTTGACACCTCGGACCTTGCTTCTTTCGGCTAGGCTCTGGTCGGGATCCTCCGCGCTCCTCACCGCCTCGTCTGGGTGCTGATTGCAGTCTTCGTCACCTCCGTGGGCCAGAGGGAGATACAGGAAATCCTGCCGGTACGCGTAGGTTCCGTCTAACTGATGGCAGGGGACAGAGTTTGCAACGCACCAACCGGCGCGTGAGGTGGGGGAGGGGTCCCTGTTCGGGCGCCAAAATGTCGTAAATATTTAATTTACCGTCTTAATTTCTATGCAGGTAAGTACTTAATCAATAATAACTCAATCGGAAAGAAAGACGCAGAGTCCGTGGTGTTAGAGTTCTTAGGGGTTTTATTCCTTAAAAAGGAATGGTCATGACCTGGATATCTGGTTCTTACCACCACAGGGGTGTAAGAAGGGATAGAGCCATATTTTATTGACATTACATTACTTTTATACTTAATATACACAATAGAAGTCAATGCAGAAGGCGTAACAGCTGAGAGAAACAAGATAAAACACACACGTGGTCATGATACGTAATTAGGAAGCGTGAACATAGAGGTGTGTGCTAGAAACGTCACAGGTAGGTGTCATAAGTGGGTGGCAACAAGAGCAGAATCTTGCAATGTCAGCAGAAATCTGAAGCCTGGATGCGCGCGCAGCTGCATGACGTGTGATTGACGTGAAGCTGGAGGGTGCTTGGGACTTGACATTTCAACTAACGGAAAGAGACAGAAGTTCGGCATGTCAGATCAACTTGTGCTTCTATCATATCTGATATCTGATGTTTAGGAACTGAGCTATCTGGGCGGAAAGGTCTCTGGGGCAGAAGCTATTCTATACTGACTGTGAGTGCGTGTATAAGCGCCTAAGGGTCTGCATGAGAAGCGTGGGGGCATGGGCCTTCCATGGTAGCGTGGTAACAGAGGCTATGAATTACTTGCACAGAGACAGTAAGGCCAGGCCCTTCGCTCTGCAGCTGGGGAAATGTTTACTTAAACTAGTAGGCAAGAATGCATCTTCGGAGAGGGAAACAGATAACTCGAAGTAAATTCATTCTTGGCAGGCAGCAGGCTGAGCTGAGCGCGGTGGGCCGCGCTGGAAGTAAGGCAGAGTTCACAGGTACGGGGGCAGCCTGGGCAGCCTGGGCTGAGGCTTTCAGAGTCAGAAGGCGGAGAAAAGGCTCGATGGCAGAATTCCGGGCCTACTTTGCCAGAGCTGAAAACGTGTAAAGTACACTACAAAAAGGCGTTGGCATGGCATACTTAGGAACGGACTATTCAACCCATTCAGGGTGGGTCTGAAAGAGGACATGTTAACGTTGGACGCAAATGTATTTGCGTCTTCATAGCTGGCACAGGAGGGAAGTTACATGCACTTTAAACTCGTACATGGAGACGGTGGGGTACACGATAGGGAACATAACTTGACCAAAAATTTATATTTCCTCAGCAACAGCATCCTAAAAGTGATGCAGTGAAATCTCATATATTTCACTGCGTCGCTATTACCAAGCTTTTTGCGGGGGAACGCCCCCTCTGCATACATTATACCTGACGCAGATATAATGTGGTGCAGGGTTTTAAAAAGTGACCCATCTACCTAGATGCGTCACTTTTTAAATATAGCGCAACGAGGCGCATTTTTTTACACTGCTGGTGCGATGGTGCTTTCCCCTTGTGAAAGGACGCATTACTGGAGTTGCGTCACTTTTGTGACGCACTCCAGCAATGCGTCACTTTTATGTTTACTTTTATGTCAGAAATACTGACGTATCTGTTACTCCTTGCGACATGATTCGTCATACATTAAATATGTCACATCTGGAATGTCGTAAGGAGTGCGCACAGAAAAGTGACGCATCGCACCGGCGGTGTAAAAAAATGCGCCTCGTTGCGCTATTTTTAAAAAGTGACGCATCTAGGTACATGGGTCACTTTTTAAAACACTGCGCCACATTATATCTGCGTCAGGTATAATGTATGCAGAGGGAGCATTCCCCTGCAAAAAGCTTGGTAATAACGACGCAGTGAAATCTATGAGATTTCACTGCGTCACTTTTAGGATGCTGTTGCGTCAAAATCTTGCGCCTGCCTCGCGTCACTTTTATGTTTACAGATATGTCAGAAATACTGACGTATCTGTAACTCCTTGCGACATGATTCGTCATACATTAAATATGACACATCTGGAATGTCATAAGGAGTGCACACAGAAAAGTGACGCATCGCACCAGCGGTGTAAAAAAATGCGCCTCGTTACGCTATATTTAAAAAGTGACGCATCTAGGTAGATGCGTCACTTTTTAAATATAGCGTAACAAGGCGCATTTTTTTACACCGCTGGTGCGTCACAAAAAGTGACGCACAGGCGGCGCAAAACTGGCAGCACAAGGCCTTCATAAATATGGTAACAACAAAGGGAGACCCAAGAGCTATTAAAGATACAGAGTCCATGCTCCTAACCTAATCACTAAAACACTAAAGGGACACTGCAACTAGGACGTTGGATGCAAAAAGTCATCCTAAAACGTAGGGGTGCAAAAAGTCACCCAAACAACCAATTTAAAGAGAAGGAAGAAAAAGGGGGAAAGGAGACAAAGAAAGAAGCCTAGGTATAAACACCCATCGTAACAAAGGCAAATATTGTCCTTAGTTGCCCTCACACACCCTTAGGATATCATGTTTCATCATACACCCATAGGATGTCATGCTTCATCATCGGGCTATAGCTCCACGTGGGGCCGGCGCTGCAATCCCCCACGGGCCCCAAGAAGGGACACTTTACTGGAGATCTTTTAGGACAGCCGGATGGTGCATGCAGGTGTGCGGGGTAAAGGAGGTATGGGGTAAGATGAGGGAAAAACCAGTGCCTAGTGAAAAATCAAAAAAAGGGAGGGGGTTTGTACGCAACAATGTGTCGTAATGATATACCTCAAGCAGTAGTAGTTATGAAAGATGTTCTTGTTCTAATAGGTATATTCACCTGATGAATCAAGGAATCAAGGGTCGACATGTTTCATGCCCGTAATCGCCCAAAGGTCGGTGGCATTTCGTCAGGACCAAAAACTTATAAGTGCACGTGAATCATAAAAATAGAAAAAAACCTCTCAACTTAACAGGGCGGCCATGGGGGTTATGTATCCAGACTCAGGCTACATCTTCTTAATGTGTCCCGCTCCTGTATAGTACCTAGGACAAAGAGACAGACAAAGGTATACTTGTGTATGCATCAGTAACAACTTGATGTCATAACGTGTGCCCTCAGTGGTGCACATCTTTCACAAAAAAAGAGACAACCGTGAGCTGTACACAAGAGACACACCGCAAACATATACATATACGAGTGCATGGGTAAACAGGCAGAATCGCCCCAAGATGGGCTCAACAATCACATGTGTGATAATGAACTCAATACCTCGTAGTTGTTTAAGAAAAGGCTCTAGATCTAGAGGGACTACCTTGCAGGCACAAAAAACAAGGAAAATTTAGATAGTTCAATTAATTAAACAAACACGTCTCACTAATTAAGGGAAGTGCTAACTAAACCAAGAAGGGGAACCACACATTGTTAACGAGTGGTAATTACAGATTTAACAACAATAAGCAGGCTTACCTTGCTCATTGACGAGTGTCAGGCATGGCGTGGGCATCCTGCACTAACTCGTTGGCAGATTTGTTATCACTAGTCAATAGAAAACATAAGAAAACAAGAGAATAGCTGAAGCGAACAACCATGAGCGAGCCTCCGACTCGTGCAAAAGCATCCCAGAGTCTAGCGGCTGGGATCCCACAAGAGGGACCCGCTCTGTACTTACGTCGCTCTCAAGGGGCTGCCAGCTGTGAACCTAGTCGTGTCGGATGCCTGCCAAGGAGACCCGGCATCCGGTGCTAGTTAAAAATGGAAGAAAAAGGGCATGACCCCCAGGGACCAACCCTATCCGGGGGACGGAATGGTGCTTGCAAGGGTCAGCGCAAGCGCAAGAGTACAGGAGACGAAACGCATGTCCTTTATACCTAGGCTTCTTTCTTTGTCTCCTTTCCCCCTTTTTCTTCCTTCTCTTTAAATTGTTTGTTTGGGTGACTTTTTGCACCCCTACGTTTCAGGATGACTTTTTGCATCCAACGTCCTAGTTGCAGTGTCACTTCATAAATATGGTCCTGGATTTTCCCCGTGCTTCGTTCCCCGGTGCGCTTTCCGGTGCGCGTACCGGGCGCTCCCCCCGCGCAAATTGAATTTTTTTTTTTTTAAATGCTCCGCAGGACCCTATTTTAGCCCCCACATCAAACCTAGGGGGTCAGAGGGGGTCTACTGTGCCCCCTTATGGTCATTTGCCCCTTTGTTTTTGCCACCTCTTGGGTCTCGATTTTACCGAGACACAAGATGGCGGCCGCTCCAGACTGTTTAGAGTGTTTACAGACACCCAAGAGCCAATCAGCTTTCTGCGCGCAAGTCGCGTGGCGCGCCCGGTGCGCTCCCCGGAGCGCGTACCGGAGCGCGCCTATAGATATATATATATTTTTTAACCTAAATTTCTCAAAATCCACTGGAGCACATATCTTGAGACATAGCAAAGGCACATCGGGCTACCAGTCCCTACAATTTTGCCAAGTTTGGTGTAAATCCATTCAGCCGTTCGGGCTAAAAGTGAAATCGACCGCCCTATGGAAATTAACATGGAGAAAATGCGTTTTGGAACCCCCCTTTTATCTCGGCCCCCGCTTGACGAATCCCCCCAAACTTTCAGGGAAGGACCGGGGCGCCGCGAGGCCATTTTCAGGAGATTTTCAGGCAGATTCGTCAACCAGCGCCAAAGTTATTCCAAATAGAATTTTGAGATTTAACATTGAAAAAAATCCTAACTATAACTACCGACTGGCGACCGCCAGTAGGTTATATATATATATATATATGTATATATATATATATATATATATATATATATATATATATATATATATATATATATATATATATATATATATATAAAAATATAGATATATTTAATTTTAATTAATTAATAATTACCCTATACACCCTAAAAAAGAATCCCACCCTAGTCCCTTTAAATACCCCAGCACCCTTAACCCCTTCCAGGCTCATGACGAGCTGGGCTCGTCATGGTGTAGCCTCCTCGCACACTGATGACGAGCCCAGCTCGTCATGGAGCATGGGTTTTTAAAAATCTCAGCATAGAAGGAGAATTCAACTAGCGCGGATGTGGTTAAACACTAACCCATCCTGACCCTAAAAATACCCCTGTACCCCAAAACCCAAACCTACCCCTGAACCCTAAATATACCCCGGTACCCCAAAACCCAAACATACCCCTGAACCCTAAAAATACCCCTGTACCCCAAAACCCAAACATACCCCATAACCCTAAAAATACCCCTGTACCCCAAAACCCAAACCTACCCCTGATCCCTAAAAATACCCCTGTACCCCAAAACCCAAACCCAGCCCTGACCCCTAAAAATACCCCTGTACCCCAAAACCCAAACCTACCCCTGAACCCTAAAAATACCCCTGTACCCCAAAACCCAAACATACCCCTGAATCCTAAAAATACCCCTTTACCCCAAACCCCAAACATACCCCATAACCCTAAAAATACCCCTGTACCCCAAAACCCAAACCTACCCCTGATCCCTAAAAATACCCCTGTACCCCAAAACCCAAACCCAGCCTGAACCCTAAAAATACCCCTGTACCCCAAAACCCAAAGCAACCCCTGAACCCTAAAAATACCCCTGTACCCCAAACCCCAAAACAACCCCTGAACCCTAAAAATACACCTGTACCCCAAAACCCAAACATACCCCTGAACCCTAAAAATACCCCTGTACCCCAAAACCCAAAACAACCCCTGAAACCTAAAAATACCCCTGTACCCCAAAACCCAAAACAACCCCTGAACCCTAAAAATACCCCTGTACCCCAAAATTCAAAACAACCCCTGAACCCTAAAAATACCCCTGTACCCCAAAACCCAAAACAACCCATGAACCCTAAAAATGCCCCTGTACCCCAAACCCCAAAACAACCCCTGAACCCTAAAAATACCCCTGTACCCCATAACCCAAACCCAGCCCTGAACCCTAAAAATACCCCTGTACCCCAAAACCCAAAACAACCCCTGAACCATAAAAATACCCCTGTACCCCAAAACGCAAACCTACCCCTGAACCCTAAAAATACCCCTGTACCCCTTAACCCTTAAATACCCCTGCACCCCATAACCCAAACCCACCCTTAAAAAACCCCTGAACCCCAAAAAAACCATATACTTACCTTACAACTTACCTTAAAACATATACTTTTACCAATCATGCTTTTACAATGATTTTCGTTGTAAAAGCATGCGTGATAAAAGCATATAACATATAAAGGCATGCGTTGTAAAACAATGCGGAGTAAAGGTACCTGCGTTATCATGGAATGAGGAGTAAAGGAATGCGGAGTAAAAAATGCGGAGTGACGGTATTTTACCATACCAGACATCTGGACATATTCACCACTGGCCACACTGTCTTCACTCAAATTGGAGACCCACTTGTAGTACCCATTGAGCATTGATTTATGACTCTAAGGCAGCAACCAACATTCCTCACCATATATGGTACTCCTGATACGTTTATGGCTTGATGTAACATATATGCATATAAGACCAATGCAAACCCAATTTAAATTGAGGCAGTCCCTCAAACCTCGTGCCTCTAACTGTCTCCCAATCGATTTGTTAATTACACTAAACTATTCCTGCTTTACCAAACACATCTTGTCTTCTGTTTCTTTAAGGAATTTGAACCAGAGCAACGAGTGGTACACACTATCAAAGGCAGAGGAGACTCCTAGTAGCAGAAGAGCATTATGGCCATGAGAAGAGCAGTGATTCGCCTCAGGTTTTGATGTCATTGCAGGTGGCAGTCTAGCTGGATTTTTGGCTTGACCATTATGGAATCCAATTTTGTAATCAGAAAAAAAGATTTTTTCCTTCATAAATGCTGAGATTTGGTTAAAAGATGACCTTTCCATAAGGTTGCCTAAAAATTGGTTATTAGATATTGGTTGAAGAGTCTGTTGGATTTGAACCTATTTTTTACAAAATAGTTTAGATACATTCGGTCATGCTGTCGTTTGGAAATATTCATTATGCCAAAAATAATTGATGAGCCTAGAAGACAGTTCAGCTATTAAGAAGGATCTTCTTGAATATTTGCACCAGCCTTAAGAATGCTATGAAGTCTGATGCCTTTCAATCCTTGAGGTCAGTTAACTATGTAGAAGAATACGGATTGCAGAGAAGAAACCTTGGTTGTTGGCTTGAGAGAGAAGATGTAGCAGACATGAGGCATTTCTGTTTTTTTCCTCTTCTTTTCGAGTCAAGGTAGTATGTGGGATCTTTGGATTTTGAGTTAAAGGGATATGCATGTGAGCTGCATAGTACCTGAATGTGGGTGACTTTGGAGGTGAAGCAAACAGCCTTCTGAAATTTTGCTATTATTTTTTTACAGTTCATCAACTTCTTTGAGGTCCGGTATCTTCTGAGATGTGACAGAATCAAATAAGTCATTTTTACATTCTTGATATGAGCGTTTTTTAATCTGAACCGTGTTGTTGGCTTTTATCACTTAGGCTTTTCATTTCCTTCCAGCATCCTTCCACGATTCATATTTTAAAAAATTGTAATTTGGATTTAGGTGTAAGGCAACCATTGTCCAAAGATGCTGTGTTACTGGAGATGACATTTTGAATGGGATAATGTTATTGGGGACCGTTGTCAGTCAAATGTGGAACTAGTGAACTGGTATCATGGAGTTTGCAGGCATAAACGTAGCTCATTAAGATTGTACAGTAGTTAGGTAGGTCAGCAGGTTTTCTCCACCGTCTATGTAGGATCTCAGAATTTGAATGGATTGCAGTCGGAAAGGCTAAGTGAAAGGTGAAGTTGATGTAGATGGCTCGATAAACAGGCCAGGCAGTGCAATACTTTCCAGTCATACTGATGAGAGTGTTTTCAATTGTTTGAGTAGGGCCTTAGCAGTGCAGTTTAAAGGGTTCAAGAAACGAGTGCAGGAATTTGGTGGGATGTAGTTCAGATTTGTCGAATCCTCTCGTGAAATCACCCACTATGCAAAGGGTAAGTTGTTTAAACAATTTCACTGCCCTTATGATTCATGTATACCCCATAAAATGGTGTCACCAGGACACCCTTATGATGTGTATAAATTGTATTTTGTTTTACCCCTAGCCCTGTGTCACTTTTATTTTTGTATTTTCCCACCAATGGGAGAAACAATATGTTTGCTACTGGGTCATGCGATGGGAGCTGTCCATGCCAGATTCATTCTGGGCGCTGTCAATCTCCTGAATGAAGTGTCCTTGTGCTCCGTTCTGCACTGCCTCATTGATCTGAGAGGTAATCTTTAACCCTTCCCATGTTGTTCCCGCGATTGGTCAGGTGGGCAAGAATACAGAATTGGCTAAGTGCTGCTATCACTGCTGCTATCACTGCATAACCTTGCGCACTTGCCTGGTCCATTTATCTGAAGATGAGGAGGAAGAAAGAGTTAGAGGAGTAGTCTTGCTCCTCCGAACTTCTCTCTTACAAACCATCCTATTGCAACAACAGAAAAGTGACCTAAGAAGTGGGGATTTGAATGGGAGAGACAAGAATAGTTGCTAGTGTAGTTCCGTTCCTGTTCCCACATCCTTGTCACACTGTTCTTTCTCACAATCCTTCTCTATCCATAAGAAACATGGTGAGAGGAAGCAGCTGTGTGTCTTTGCTACAGCAAGGAGCAAGGCCCAGCTTGGATTTTTCTAAATCCAATACAAATCCCAACAGAATTGTGCTCCTTTCTGGAACACACAGTGTTGAGCTCCGGCAAGGTGCTGGATGCAGTTTGGATATTTTTGAAGCTTAAGACAAAATGCAACCAATGACCGATTATGACCCAGCAAGGAGTCTGCCATGTGTTCGATCTTTTCTTAGGCTAATCCCAGCAATGTATGGCTCAGTTCTGGGGCACAGACACACATTGCTGTGCCCCAGCAAGGAGCTTGAGAAGATTTTGAATTTTTCTTAGGATAAGGAAAATCACAAACGCTATCTGACTCCTTTCAGTGCCATATACATACTGTTCTGTAGCACAGAAAAGCACTACTTGTTAATGGAATGGTCAAGTTGAAAAGTTTTCATTGGTGGCAGCCAGTCCAGGGGGGTAAATACTGCAAATATTTTGTATGGGAGCTCCCCCATCAAGCATATTCCCTGGTATCTAGTGTCTGTGTCCCTGCTCAAGTTCAAACTCATGCACACAAAGAGGGGACAGGGAGCTAATGAAAAAAGGTCCAGTACCTGTGCTCCCAAGATAATCTGCGTAAATCACTGGAGGGTCACTGTTCCTAGTAGAGAAGGCCGGCCTAGTCAGCGGCTCAAGGTATAGGTAAAGCTGTGCTTAGATCCCTGCTCAAACCCATTGCAAACCCACACGTTTGATACCTTTACACTCAGAGGAAGAACAAAAACCAAGATGTATCCATGCATGAGGAATTACCATGTTTTAGGGAAATCATTGCTGAAAATTTTGCAATTCATCTTTAGAGTATGCTTATGACCAGATAATTTAGGTGAGGGGAGTCTGGCTTCCAGCAATAGAAATTTTAGGATGTGGTATGTTGAAAACATATTGTTGTGTCAGTTTTAAATATAGTCCCAGATGGATAGCTGCAACCAAAGAAAGGTATCTGAAATCTGTTTTTTGCTTCCACTTTTGAAATTTTCCTGAGAGATACAAACGTGGGTAAATACTTAGAATTAATAAACTCCTTTGTGATGGAAACTGACGGGATTAGCATGTTTTTTTAAAACATTGCTAAAAAATGGACTAACATTCAATGTGTTAAGGTCCTCTGTGAAAAGGTGGAGAGACAGAAGATGAGAGGGGAGGGTTCAGGAGGAAAGTGTTATTGTGTGGTACCAGATGAGAAAGATCAGATGGGAGTGATGAAAAGTCATTATAGGAGGGAGGGAAAGGGTTTTCAGGGAAGTTACATACCAGATGTGAGCATTTATCTTTTTTTAGATTTCTCTCTCCGGAAAGTGATGTTTCCTGTAGTTGTCTGTGTATGTGTCTGCTGTCATTTGCCTCACTTTGTTTCGTGTTGGGTAGAATTTTAAATTTAATTCTCAATTTTTTGGTAAAGGTGGTGATTTGTGTACGTATATGTGGTTTCAGTATAGTGCAAACCTAAGCAGCTGGGTCAAAGTCAAACCTGCAGTCAACATACGAATGGAGAGGTAGCCGGTTTCTGGGTGATTAATTGAGCTAATACTGCATCATGATGTAGTGTTCTTTAAAGATGTGTGTCTTCAGGTCTTTCCTATATTGGAGCAGTCTTGCAACAGTCCTGATGAACCTGTAGTAATTTTTCAAGATCCTAAGTGAATAGATAGAGGAGGCATGTTGCATTGTTTGATCTTTTTTGCCCTTCATTGTCTACAATCTGAATGTGCTGTGGTTGCATTTTTACCTAGAGTAATCTAAGGTGGTGATGGCTTGCAACTGATTGTGGGAAGTTAGCCTGGCATATGATGTCCACTATTCTAGTGGGCACCTTGCACCAGTCTAATCGACCCTTATTGATGGTGGTTGTAAAGTCAACCTTATAGACAAGCTATCCTAGTGGTAGCATGGACCAGCAGTCATAGGCTAAGACTTCAGAGAGCATGTGAAGCAAGCTGTTTTACCAATTATAATCCCTTGAATACCAAATGAAAGGACACCACACAAGGTATTTATCAAATATATATGTATTTATTCTAAACACAACCCCTCTGCACTCTTTATGAGGTCAGAGGTAAAAGTACATCACAAGTTACTCAATTAGCATACGATAAGTTGCACAAATACAGTTATGCCCTAGGGGCCTCACAAACCATATACTAAAGAAGTGGTATAAGAACCACGTGAGAGTTAGGCAGCAGGCCTAGGGCCTGTAGAATCGCTGGGACTACACTAAACAACCAAAGGTTAGGAAGTAGGAGGCCCACGGGAGACGTGTGCAATGTCTGAACACAGTCGTGAGTTACTATTGACTTATAATGGGAAACGAAGAAGTTACAAAGTTACTGTTTTAGGACACTTCCGGATGGACTACGATAAAACCCCTTTAGATTAGGACACTTCGAGAGTCAAGACCCATGGGAGCACTGGAGTACTCGTATTACCTCACCCAGGGAAGCCGGGTGCATATGTGCCTTTTGGTGTCGGGTTTCGTCGTCGTTTTCTATGGAGATCTGCAAAGAAGTGCTGCAGGCGACCAGAGGAAAAGTGTACGGGTGGATCCAAGGGTGGATTGGTGATGTGAAGAACCTAATAGCAGAGGGGACAGAGTCTGGGTCACTAGCCAGTGACCAGGAAGGAACCAGGAAGGAACCAGGCGATGTTTCTTGCTTGAAGGTGAAGAAGGTGAGCTTGTCTCTTCAGCCACGAGGTCCAGGAGGCATCAACAATGACCAGGCACTGGATTCAAGCGGTCCCACAACAAATCTAGTTGACTGCGGTGTCGGTATCCGGATTGGACCCACAGGCCTTGGCAACCGCAACCCACACAGGATGTTGAGATTGGCTCTGTTGCAGACCAGCAAGGTCTGTGGTGTTTCTCCTTTAAAGGGAAGCTGAAGCAAGCCTGGAGAAACCAGGAAAGAAGTTTAGCTCAAAAGGAAAGTCTTCAGGGGGCTCACTAACCAACGGGCAAGGAACCGGGAAGACGCATCAAGCTGAAATGCAAGAGCGGGCCCCACGCGGCACTCGTGAAGTGTGGAAGGCTAAGCTTCTGTGCAAATGGTGGTCAGTCTGGGGCTTCTCGTACCCCAATGCACAACTGCAAGGGTACCTCACTAGTCGAGCAGTTATCAAAATGCAGGATGTCCAGGGTGTCCGGTCCCACGTCTCTCGTGTCCACCACGGGTCTCAGCTTTGCTGTGGATGTGGGTCAGAGTTAGAGAAGTCTGAGAGTCCAGTTCCTGTGTCGCTGAGTCTTCGGGTTCCGGCGGGAGCATTGACAAAGCAGACCGGCAAATTACTGGTGGTGCCTGTTTGCACAGGGTGGTGACTCCTTGACCACAAGGGAGATGTCTTCCGTCTTCTAGTCAGAATAGAATGTCGAAGGTCCAAGAGTTCTATATAAAAGTTTCTTTCCAGGATAATCTAAAGTCCTGGGGACACAGCTCCTATACTTATACTAAGCTAAGGGGCTGGATTACCTGCCTAGGTCCCTCCTATGGGTGGACCTGAGAAGGGGGTGGTTACACCCCTTTCCCTTTGTCCAGTTTTGCGCCAGAGCTGGGGCTGGAGTGCCCCAGAAACTGGTTTGAACCGGGCTATGGATGGAGCACCATGTGTGCCCCAGGCATGTCTAGATGCATTCACTGAATGCAGCCCTCCCTGCCCCAATACACAAAACCCCTGTCTGGGGGGGTGCTGGCACCTTCCTGGACAGGAAACCTATTGTCCAGGCCGCCCTTGCTGGAGTTTCCCCCAGTAACAGGAGGTCAGACTCGTGTCTGTGGCAGCAGCATCCATTTTTTGATGCTGAGGCTCTGTTTAAATTTAACCGGGTAAAGCAGTAACATACATGTCTTTTCCCTCTAGAAGGGTGGAATGCTACCCCCAACGCCAGAACTGGCGGGAGGGGGGTAGTATTCCAAAGTGTTTGACACCTTACACAACATGTTTTGATAAAGCCAAACCAAAGTTAGTATTAACCGCGAGGATTGTAATGCACTTAAGAGTATATAGTATGGCTATATCATAGAACAGCTATAAGGAGATGGTTCTGAAAGCTGCAGAGGGGCTCAGCTCATGCTAGGGCACCCTCTCACATAAAACCAAGCACTATGCCTCCATGATTGTCGAGGCCTACCATAGGAGTGACTTATAGGTGCATATGTGTCTATATATAAGGTAGATATAGGTATACTATATCGAAGTAAGGGGTGATTACACCACCTTACCCAAACTGAGTGATCAGCCTGTGTTGTCAGTTTGGAGGGCCAGCCAGGGGTGGCATAATACATGCCGCAGCCCCTGGTAGGCCTTAGATGCACCTATGCCCTGGGTACCTATGGTACACTATACAGGGGCTCACAAAGGTGACCCAATACCCAATCTGGTATGTACCTAAAGTACATGGTATCAATTTAGAGAGAGAACAGCTGGGCTGTGGGTCTTATTAGCAGGCCCACAGCCACACTAAAGTCGCAAAACCAGACAATCACAGCAAAAAGTGGGAGTGACCATAGGAAGCAGACCCTACTCTCCTACACTGATGTTGAAGATGATGCGGAACTAGCAGTTGATTCAGTGCATATAAATCAGGAATGGGGGTGATGTAGTAAAAAAATGTCATACCCTTGATGAGATGTGCCCTGGCTTGTACGATGCCCTTAAAATTGATCAAGTTGGGGCCTGGCAGGTCATGGAGCAGGGGTTTGCCATCACCCAGATGCAAGAGTTTGGGGGCCTGAACAGCAGTTCTGAATTCTTTTTCTATGGGGAATGGTTTAATTTTATGCATTTCACACCATTTGCAATGTGTTATAAACTGCTCCCAAGTACACTGGCAGAGGTCTCTTTGCAAAAACTTTATTGTGAGAGAATTTCCCAAAGCCACGTTTAAGAAAACAAATTCGACCACTATTTGTTTTTTGAACAAACTTCATGAACTTCATTAATATTGCACAATTTAAAAAAACGGTCATGAAATTTGGAGGAAACACAATTGGAACTTTGCACATCTCTAACTCTAGACAGCTTTTTCAGTGTCTCACTGCCTTTCCACGATCTGGACCAAATTATATAATAAACATTGGCAAAGTCAACAGATCTCACTTTTATAATGTGAGTGCTAAGCTACAGGCTTTACCAATTACTGCTTGCAAGCCAGTCATAAAAAAAAAGAAAGAAAATTATCACCATCCTGGAGGAAAAGCATACATATATCTTAAAGTATATTGAAAATGATCATTGACTTTAGTATTTTCAATCTTCTTAAATGTCCTGGTGTATTTTTGCAATTTCACAAAAGAAACTCTTAAAAGAATTGTAAAAGCCTGTTGCACGTGATACAGGTTATCATAGGACAGAATAATAATTCCAGGTAATTAATATAACATAATAGCTTCCTGAGTAAGTGTCGAAATATAAAAAAAACACTTGCCATTTATTTTCCACACAATACGGAACTGGAAAAAAATGCTCCGGCCATTTGGTTCTCTGCAGCAGCTCTTGGGCATATTTATGAGCCTCTATGAGAAGAGATATCTTTCCAGTGTCTAAGTACACTTTCTATCTCAAACATAAGCTGAGTGAGTGCATCATCCTGCCCCCCCCCATATATGGTGCCTATGTGTGCAAAGACAAGTGATCTCATGGAACATGTGGAAAGCAGAAGATAATAGAAAAACAGCACAATAAAGTGTCCTCTTTCGTTAAATCTGGGAAAATATACTTATTGATGTACTGTTATAGATGAGCATGTAGTGTAGTTCTTATATTCCCAATAGGAATAAAAAATAAAAAAAGATAAAATAAAAGGATTTATTGAACAGTCTTCTTTCTCAAGCAAGAGAGGTGAACTGCTACAATCGTTAGACAGAATGCAAAGTATAATGCGTACAGTGTGAACAGTCATATAAAATAATACTGTTATAGCATTGTATGGTTTCTAAGCCATATAAAAATACATACATAAATAACACAGGATAAAATACTCAACTGGTGCTTCTAAAATACGCCTACCCTAATGTACCTAACCTAAGTCTGGTATGAGGGAAGAAGTAAGTATGGTCTGTAACTAGGTTTAGTTTTGCCAAGAATTTGCCAAAGGTTTCTGTAAGTTCTAATCAGCTCTATAACTTGGAATGAAGGAGGTCTGGTATCTCTGTCTCGGGACTCGATTTCCCAACACCCCGCAAGGGGAGTCAGAAAAACTGGAGCTGGAATCTCGGCAAAGGAGGACAGCTTCCTGATCAGTGCGTCAGCTGGAGATTCGGTTTCCTTCAGCACTTGCTGTGGCGAGCTGTGTCGGGCAAGTAGGTAGTCGAACTGCACCGAACCACACTGTGCTTTGCCATAGCAAGTGAAGGTATATTTATACCTTAAAGGTGTTTAGGAATGCCAGTATTGACGTAAAGTCGGGCATATGAACGTCATGGATGAACCCCTAAGGAATAGATGTTCATGCATAATTAATGAGTTCTTGGCGACATTAATATCCAGGCTTGGGGTAGTCCCTTCTGCTTAAGAGTCTGGTTTTCCAAGAAATCGTTGTGACGTTTTGTGAACGGATGGAGGTAGCCATGCCTGTATTTGGGTAGCCTGGGCTGTGCCTAAATAAGGGCTGGATTTCTATGCCTATATAAGGGCAACGTGAATTGTACCTATATAAGGACATGAATCGAGAAATGTGTTCGGAAACTAAAATGCCATACAACAAGCAGGGAGGGGTAGGTATCAACATGGAGATCACAAGTGGGAATGTGAGGGAGAAGAAGCACACGGAGAAGAGAGCAAGAAAATGCATGCACTCTATTGGACTACTCAAAGAAAAAAAGTAGTTACCTGATGTCAGACCTGGAAGTATGCAATTCCTCAATCAAAATGATGGCAAAGAAGCTGTGTTCCAGGCAGAGACAATCACAAGAGTAGGTATAAATCTATCAAATAAGAAGCAGGCAAATGAGATTGCCAAAAAAGCCAAAAAATGATCAGCAATGGGCTGACCTGAATCCCATTCTAAGTATTGGTATTGCACACAATAGGTCTTCAACAACAGACAGCTAAAAGATGTATGTAGGCAAGACCTAAGAAAGACCAAAATGTCTCCTGCATAAACTTTTTCACTTTCGTCAAGGTTTCAGGTATACACCAGGGAAATATATGGCTTTTATATATTTTCTTGATTGTGTATATTTTACCTAATTGATCTCATGTAGATTTCCACAGAAATATGCATTTGCAAAATATTTTTCTTTGTATTTCTTCACATTGAAAACATGTTTCCCAGGGTAAAACTTCCTTTGCCTACAACAGGGAGGTCCAAGGAAGGTCCAAGAGAGCTGCATGTACACAATATTTTTATGATAATACCTAATTAAGCAAATGAGTTCCATTTAGATTAATTGTATATAAATGTACCTTTTGTAGATGGCCAAAAATGTGGAATGTCTTCTTTTATCCAGGATCTAAGTTAGACACGATGAGGAACCAGAATACTGTTGTCAACATTTCACTTTCATAAACATTGTGTGCTAAATATCATCTATAAAAATATCACCTCAATATTGAGGATGTGGTAAGACAACAGTTCAGTAGATAATATTACAACATACATTTGCAGGCACCCTTGACCTCCACTAGCTATAAAAATGGTAGTTTAGAGGCCAGTTCTCACACTTACACCAATGTGCATTGACATATCTTAAGAAGTGGAACAATTCTTACTAATGACACATCCATTAAGTTATGATTTTCTGGGTGTACACCACATTTGCCATGTCCGTGTTGCCTTTGCTCCTACCCCCCCCCCGCTGTCCTGTTGCCTTTGCTCCCACCCCCTCCTAATGTCCTGTTGCCTTTGCTAAAGCCCCCCTCCTGTTGTCTGTGATGCCATTGTCCTGTTGCCTTTTCTCCCTCCCCCCTCTGGCTGTCCATGCTGCCTATGCTTCCATCCCCTCCTGTTGTGAGTGTTGCCTTTGCTCCCACCCCCTCCTGTTGTCCTTGTTGCCTTTGCTCCCCCTCCTGTTTTCCATGTTACCCTTGCTCCCGCCCCTTATTGTCCGTGTTGCCATTGTCCTCTTGCCTTTGTTCCCGCCCCACTCCGGTTGTGCTGTTGCCATTGCTCTCGCCCCCTCCCATTGTCCATGTTGCCATTGTCCTGTTGTCTTTGCTCCTACCCCACCTACAACTGGCCGTGTTGCCTTTGCAAGAGAAAAATTCCTTTGGATCAATATTGCTGACAGTCAACTTTCATACCATCCATACCAAATATCATTCACACTAGTGCCAAAGTAAAGGACCCCCACAGTTATCCGTATAAACACACAGTAGCAGGAACTTACAAGTTTAAGAAAGATGTACACATTTATTGGTTAATAAAAAAGGTTAAAAACATGGTCATGGTAATCACATCTATGATCTACAATCTTTATAAAAACAAATTGTAAACAAGAGACAATATCAGGTGAATCGTGTTGAAAGCATCCAAATTATTAAGTCGTTGGGATCAATTAACCCCTTCGATGCTCATGGCGGAACGGTTCCGTCATGAGCATGGGTCACGCTGTGCTCATGACGGAACCGTTCCGTCATGACCACACTCGCGATAGGAATGTTCAGCACCGGGGGAAAATCGGGGCCGGACGCAAGGTGTTAACAGAATCAGGCAAATATCAAAAGTACTCAGCATAAAAAAACCTCAAATTTAATTAAAAACACTGGCGTTGACACGTTTCTGTGTGCTGCCTGATATGCACCACCTTTCTCAAGACAAAAGAAGCTTAGGAGTCTCTTGATTTCTTTTCACAGCATTTAAAAAACCAGAATTATCTAAAAAGATAAAAATATAAATACATGTAAGTAAGTTATTCTCATAATACATCATCAAAACATTGAGATGAGTTAACACTAATTTATCAACACAAAACATAAGCAAAAATTATTACAATAAACTTCATGATGAATAAAACTAAAGATGTTTCCCACTGTTCCTGTTGGATACATTGCACTAGACATAGTACCACAATAGGTACGGTACATTGCACTGGGCACAGTACCACAATAACCTCACCGTGTCCACCGCAACGCTCCTCCATGTTTACACTCATAACTATGTGAAGGATGATCCCATCGGCACCCAGTACTCCACAAATCATTCAAAGATAAGACCCACTCTCAAGACTCATTCAAAGAAACCTAACCAATAAGCCTTGAACATGCGGCTGATTACTAATAACAACCTATATATGGTATATTTCACTACATACCTCATGGGTATCACAGCTGAGGCTGAATTTTTTTATATATGGTCCTTCCAGATGGCTATACCCTGTCTTTCTAGAATACAGATAAACACAATGATGCGTTTGCCCCTTTCCCCCTCCCATTGTCCTGTTGCCTTTGCTCATCATGTTTGCTGTCCAATTTGCATAAAGGCAACCTGTGTAATTCATACCCTTATAAACCTTTTGCTTGCTGCATGTTTTTTTAGTGTTGTGCTCTAGCCCGAGTTGACGCTTTGCACAGTGCCTAGCACCTAATTTCCCTAGAGTTAGGTACAGTAATGCTTTTGGCCGCTCCCAGCTTCATTAATGTTATATCCTCTTAGTGTTAATACATGTTACCCAGCCTATCTGTCTCTCTGCTGCTCAGCCAGAATGAGAGTTAGTATTGGAATGTTGGTGTGACTTTGATGAACGGAATACTTGGGGGCCTGTGCGGATGAGTGGTGACAGTTGTAGATGGGCTGAACAGCAGGCAGGCTGCTCCTGGTGGGGCTGGCGCAATGGATTCATCTGGCTTAAAGACTTATGTATATATCTACTTACCTGCAACATGGAACTAATAAAAAAAACCTACAAAACTCTTCCTGGTTACCTGTCCCACGTGTTTCTGTCTTGTGTGTAAGTTGCCCTGCACGTCACGTGTTGTTCAGTGTAAGTTGCTTGCACCTCACGTTGTTGTTGTGTGTAAGTCGCCTTGCGCCTCACCTTGTGTACACTCTGTGTAGTTCACCTTGCGCTACATGTGCGATTAGTCTCTCGCTTCCCTGGGTTGGTCTTTTGAGTTTTGTCCCTTACGCTGTTGGTTTCACCCTTTTTGTCTGTTGTGGGTCTTTGGTGTTTGTCCTGGGGTGTGTCCCATCCCTCACTACATTATTGAACAATTGTTTATTGGGAAGGATGAGTACATTGCTTGCCAATGTTTTATTCTTGCTTGCAAATATTTTCCTTTTCCTTCAGGTTACACAGTGTTCTGACTCTTGTGAAGTTGTATTTAGTTTTGCTTCCATGAGTTTGAACGTTTTCTCCGTCTGTATATTTCCTTGTCTTGTTTATAGTTATTCCCATTTTTTTCACATTTTCATGTTTCATTTAAAAGGAGGGGGACAATGTTATATCCTCTTAGTGTTAATGTATGTTAACCAGCCTTGCTGTCTCCCTGCTGCTCAGCCAGAGTGAGAGTTGGTATTGGAATGTTGGTTTGACTGTGATGCATGGAATACTTGGGTGCCTGTGTGGATGTGTGGTGACAGTTGGTGATTGGCTGTGCAACAGGCAGGCTGCTCCTGGTGGGGCTGGTGCAATGGATACATCTGGCTTAAATGCTTATGTATATAATTACTTACCTGCAACGTGGAACTAATAAAGAACCCTACAAAACTCTTCCTGGCTACCTGTCATAAGATACAATTACCCAATCTGTCCTTCTCTTCACAGGCACTGAATGCATTTAGTTCTTTTACCAATACATTTTACAAACTGTCAAAGCACCAAGCAGTTTTTAGTTGCCTTCATGTCTTTCATAAAAAAAAAAAATCATAACTGCCCGAGACATGTAGAGGTGCGGTATAGGTTTTCAAAGTCAGACGTTTAAATAAAAATCCTACGCAGACGTTTTTTTTCACTTTGCAGTTGAACCAGGCATACATACCAGCAAGAGTTGGATGCTATTTTTGGGCTTAAAGTTGGCTCATAACTTATTCACTTGATGTCTAATCAGGTGTTAGCTAGCATATGGTAGAAGAAAACATGGTCACAGTACTATGCTAAAATCTGGCAAAATAGTTGACTGTCAGCGTAGAGCTGACACAAATAAGTTCCTGGCATCCGCTTTGCCAAACATCCTTTTGGTCTGCAGAATAATGTATAGGTCACCCAACATTGGCGTGCTTATTTGCACTGCAAGAGTTAACCTATACCATACTTAGCAAGACTCTCTGTATAATTCCGTACAGGTGTTGTACATGGTGACAACTTGAGTCCTTCAACCATGACACATATCGTTTTTGGAGGGCTCTTTTTAATTTAACCACTTGAAGACGCTTTTCATTGGAGTGTTACATCTCTCTGCTTCTAGGAGCTGGCTAAACACGCAATGATTAAGTTCCTTTTTTCCCTTACTATATGATTCGTGCACAGGAAAGCTAGAGCCTCCAGAACTGACTCCCGAGTAGTTTGTTTACAAAACCTTTCGACCTTCCAATAGTTTGGTGGTGATGCACAGGCATTAACCCACTACACCCCTCCACACCACAGATTGGGCTGTGGTAGAATCAAAGCAGAGGTTCAGTGGTATAGCTAGTCTGCTGATGGCTATTCATTCAGTCTACACTCCAACTCTTTCAGTCTGACTGAAAGAAGAATCATATTGTGGTGGGAACACACAAGTGCCTCATTTTGCGATGCACGTGTGTTCTTTTTGCCTGTTGACATGTTGTAGGAAACCGAAAGGTCATGCTGTCGCAACATATAGATCTCATTGTATTGTGACTCTCATTTTATGTTCTTTTAGGATGCTCTTACATCGTTTACGCGTAAGGGAAGTGGCATGTATTAAAATAGATCGCCATGCATCATTAATTTAGTGAGCCAGTTTACATTGTTTTGATGCCTTTGTGTACATCATATTTTACAGTGTGCAATTAAAATTTTAAAATGTCCTGTTTGTTGTTTAGCTTTAACATAGATCAATGGGATAGTGGCACAACTAAAAGGTTTGATGGATATCCCTGAAAGCAAATCAGACTTTGAAGTTGCCTTATTTCCTACGAGCATAGCAAAATCAAATATACTACATACCCAGGGTTGGTTTCCTCATTCTCCTCTCAGCCGCCTTGCCTTGCTATTGTGCATATGAGAAGCTACTTTTACCTTGTTTTAACAGGGTTGTTCAGTTGTGTACATAATGGCTTCTTGGTTTTATTTAAGGTAGCAAAAATCCTTATAACACTTTTTTATTATAGCTTTTCAGCATGATGCACAGCGGCCATAATGCTCTACAAGTTCGCTTAAAAACATTGGCGAAGCCAATAGCTCGTGCTATACACTTATAAGATCCCAAAGGCGAGACCTATTGGCTATGCCAATGCTTGTTTTTTAATGTAATCCATCCCCAAAGTTTTCTTTGAACTAACCATATACCCGGGCACTTAAAGGCCTTGATTTAGAGTTGAATATTAGTGGAAAATGTTCCAATTTCGAGAGGATCTTCAAAATCTGGAGGAAAATATAGACATGGAGTTTCTTCCTCCTTAGATCACCATCATATTAAACTGTACTTTTATTTGAACACGTGATGGCCCTGTGCTGGGAAGGACACATTTGTACCTCTTTCATGCTCGTTAAATATTATTCTGGACGCTCGTCAGTGCCTTGACTTTGTCCAGCATTTGGGCAGCCGAGCAGATCTCCTTTCTCACTAATGTGTGACCCCTGTGGTGACAATCTGGCTTCTCTTGTCATCCTCTTAGTCTCTTGGTATTGTGATTTATGGTGTCACCATTAACAGATTTCATGGAGCTCGCTGTGATCAGTCACCCATTCTATGCTTTACAACCTACAGTATTTCTTTTTCCATCTCAGAGGAGAATTCAGGTTCAATAGGAAAACATCAGTAAAAAAATGTCATGTATTGTACATTAACAACTTCGTTTCTTGCATAGCACTTTAAAGGGGTAACAGTATTTTGAAAAAGATGCATATGAAGTATTTCTCATTATAAATATGTCGGGGTAAAGGATGTACAAGGTTTTTTTAGGGAACTGCGGGGCACATGCATCATTGTAGGAATTAGCATTTCCTAAATTGCGAAAATTAAGGAATCGCAATTTAGGAATTGCTAAATCCTATGCATCAAGAAATCCTAAATTTTTTTAGGATTTCTTAATTTTTTCGGAATTTGCGATTCCTTAATTGCGAATCGCAATTAAGGAATGGCATTACATTGATTCCTATGGGCCTAGAGGCCCATAGGAATCAATGCCGTTTTGCATTTCTATTTTTTGGAATTCGCAATTTGTTGATGCATTGCAAGGGTGCAGAGGGGGGTCCAAAGGACACCCCCCTGCACCCCTGAAATGTATTTTAAAGTGCATGTTTCACACACACATGTCCTAAGGACATGTGTGTCTGTAACATGACACTTTCCAAAATGCATTTTTGTGCTTTTTTAAAGAATTTCGCAAATTAACACGAGGGTCAACCTCGTGTTAATTTGCACTTCCTATTTCAAAATTCGCATTTAAAAAAAAATTGATGCATTGCATTCAAGGAATCGCACAAATGCGTTTCCTTAAATGCATTCGCATTTTTAGGAAATGCAAAAAAAGAGAATTTTCAAAAATTGTTTCATGCATCCCAAAAACGTATTTAGGAAGCGCAAACGACCGAATTTACCGATTGCACTTCCTAAATAGGTTGATGCATGTGCCCCTTGGTGCCCAGAATCTTTTTTTCCGTTTTTTGTAGGTAAAATGGTCAGACGAGCTTTAACTTTAACAGCCAGTTCTGCGCTGCCTTGCTTGAGTAAGCTTGTTAGATGCTGTACCTTTAGTAAAGTAATCTGGCGCTCTTGTAAAGTGCTCAAATGCTCTCTTGAGCCGTGTTCGCGCTGTATAAAACTAAAAAAACACAGCGCTCTAAACTGAGGCGCTGGTTGCATTACGGACACACACGGCTCATTTTGGAGCCCATGACTGTGATAAAATGGTGTAAAAATCACGGGCCTGAGTCACAAAGGGAAACTTACACTTTTGTGTAAGTTTACGTTTGTATTGGTATTCACAAACAGGGATTTAACACCACGTTTTTCGACTAGGCAGAAAACTCCACACATAACCAGATAGGCATATCCTATCTGTTTATGTGCGAAGTTCACCGCCTCAGCTCTAGAATTTCCGCAGTCGTAAAGTTACTATTAACCAGGGCTCGAGTTGGGGGTAAACGTAGGTAGACGGCGTCTCCCCACTCTTTTCATGGGGTGGACGACATCCCACCTGCCAAGAAGATGGGCCCCACAGAATTATGCTGAACTTGTCCCGGTGTAATTTTCAGACACCGGGACACGTTCAGCAGCACCTGCATGTTGCCTGCTTTCCATTCCCAGAAAAGACGTGTAGGCAGCGAGGGAGCCTTTTTTCACCTCCAGCTGGGCCGAAGTTAAGGGGCCATCCGACCTCCTTTTGTTTGTATATGCTGAATGGGGGCTGCCTAGAACCTTACATTTAAATGTAAATGCCACAGAGGGAAACAAAGGCAGACAGCTTGCCTTCTCTTCACAGGTACTTAGAGAGGCATGCTTTTGCCTTTGTTCTGTCCCTGTATATAAATGCAGACACTGTAAGACTGTCAGATGGGTTAGTCTGTCCCAGTATGTACACAAATAATTTAAATAGCACTATTTTATTTCTTTTATAGCGCTACGACGTGACGTCATGAGGTCATTTGCATATTGTCTTTCTTGGTGAGTCCCCCCACTTCTTTTTATAGGACTTGTGCCCTGCTATTAACTGTGTGTTTGTGAATACCAAAACAACCGTAAACTTACATAAAAGTGTAAGTTTACCTTTGTGAATCAGGCCCACATTCCGAGATGAGTTGCACCCTGGGGTTTCTCTGCAAAATTTCTTCAGGGTGTCGCCTGGCGGAATTAGCACAGGAAACAGTGTGGAATGCCCTGCAGTTTTACTAGACAGTAAAGAAATGGAAGTTTGGATTCTCTCACAAAAACTACCTGGGCTATCTCTGCGACCATGTTGTACTAGTATTTCCTCCAGGCGGTGTTTGCACCTGATATTTTCACCCCATTAGGAAGGAGCATAGTTGCCAACAGACCCTATTCCGGCAAAAAATGACTTTATATTTAGATACCTCCTGCCTAAAATTACCTCCATTTCAATGTTAGTCAATGGGGAAAATCAATTCCTGAAAATATATTATCACTATATCCCTCTTTCATGATTCGAAATGTTGTAATGTATGAAGGAGGGGCATGGTGAGAAACAGGATGTAGCAATTCAAAGCCCTCTCATGCAGTGTCATGATGGGAATAACTTTCCTCCATTAATGTGGCTCCAACATTGTGCGATTTGACCCAAAAGAGACCACAAAGAATCCCAGTTGGTGGTACTTCGTCTCCCTACCGGTTACATGCAGAGCGAGCAGATTAACAACCACTACCCCAGATATTTTATTTTAGAACTCAAGGTATCCAATCAGTCATTCAGCTACCGGCTTTCCAAGCTGTTGCAATGTGGTATGTAAAATGACAATTAGTTTGTTGTGAATTGTAATTTTATTGATCATATCAGTGCACTCGTATCTGATTTCCATGAAATAGGAAAATATTGTGACATAATTTCACTGTTAGGAAAGTGTGAGAAAAAGTAGAGAGGAGTGGAGAAGAAGACTCAGGACTACTGATACTGACTACATTTATGTAGTGTGCTGTAACATGGACCTTTAAGTGCTATACAACTTGCAAGGGGTAGCATAGTAGCAGGATATGTGGCCAATTGACGTCGTCATTCACGAGTGCTTGAAGTACTACTTACATTCATATGTCTTGCTGAATCTCCCCGAAAGGTCTAATTCCCCAATAATAAGAATGCAAAGAGGCACTGTCTTTTCAATTTCCACTAATGGAATATGACTATTCCTTGAATAGCCCCTTTTTAGTATCATTTTTAGTGTTTTGGGCCCATTCACAAAGGCATTTAAGAGCACAGGAATAACTCCATTCAAGTTTAGTTTGGAATGCTATCAGAGATAATCAACACCTCAGTTCAGAAGGAAACTGGTGCTGAGGAATGGCAGCCTGATGGAGAAGCATTTTCACCTTTGGCTGGGTTTATTTTGAGCTGCTGGTTGCTGCTAGGGAACACCGGCACTCTTTTTTGGGTACTCGAAAATATTTATCATCTAATTTTGACCCAGAACATGAGAGGGAAAAGCAGAAAAGAGGGAAAGAAGGATGAAGAGAAAAAATATAAACAATGGGAAAGCGAATAAACAGGGATGAAAAGGAACCTTAAAGAGTGAAATAAAGCGTCATAAAGTGTATGATGAAGGATGAAAGAGTCATGAGGTGGAATCAGGACTAGACAGCCCTGGTGTTCAGGACTTCGACATTCGGCAGCTCCAGCAGCGGGCTTTTGAGATAAACTTTGGTACGCAACGCATATTCTTTACAAATTATGCACTGCCCTTTGGACTTTAATTTTGGAAAGGGAAATGGGAAAAGAAGTCGGAGAGGCTACCAGGTGGTGAGTAACATACTGAGATAAGTACAAAGGGAATAACTGGTTCCAGCATTTAAACATAAATCAGGTTATGTAATCCGAATTTGTTTGTGAAATGGCAGTCACTAGAGGGATCTGCTGGCCAGAGGAGCATGATGTTAGTTCTGCAAGCCTTCGAGAAGTTGGACCACAGTATTTTGTACCACTGTAATCAGTGGATCAATGAGACAGAAAGCCCATTTTCAAAGGCATTACAATAATCTACTCATGAGTTGACAGCTGCCTGTAAAATTGGGGACAATGATCCGGCAAGAGTAGGGAAACCTTGCCTTTTGCAGCTGAATGAAACCTAGTTTGACCATTACTGAAATCTGGATGTCAAGCATTGTTGCTGTTGTCAGACTGGGGAGACTCTCATATCACCTGCTCCACATGCAACATATGGAACACATATTTAATACACTGGATTACACCAATGCTGGCTATGGCAGATTGTAAAAAGTGCACTATTGTAACGCCACAAACTCAAAGACGAAAGAATGTTCAGAGCACCATCACAAAAAGAAAGTATCTAGGTCCGTGGCTCTATTGGGTCCTTTCAATTGCGGTCAGCAGCATGCCACAAAGAGTATATAGAGACAAAAGTATAGTTACATATTCTTTATTCCAAAAGTCCAAATAGGCAACAGCCGACACGTCTTTGATCGTACGACGACTTATTCAAGGCTTGTGCTAGATAGCTCAGAAGATTCGTCAAAATGCAGTACATGGTATATTTCTTCAGTGGTAGACCCACAGTCCAATGTGCCGTAGGTAAGCGCAAATCTCAATTGAAAGGACCCAATAGAGCCACGGACCTTGATACTTTATTATTGTGGTGGTGCTCAAAACATTCTTTCAAATTTATGTGTATGGCTTTCCCCCTAATTATGGCACTATTTGGATGACACAGTGTCCTTGCTTTCATTGAGCACGCCAACTTTACATATGGATGTTAAGCTTTCCTGAATTTATGTATGTGCTAGCATTATGACCACCATTGTCATCCCTTTCTGTGTTTGTTTACCAACCCCAAGATGTTTGCATCATATATGCCATATTGTCATATTTATCACACTCGATTATAGAGTCTCCTTGTGAAAGCTGCAGAGCTTTCGGAGGAGAGAGCATGCTGAAAATGTGGTACTTTAGTAAGAGTGTGATATGGTAGATTTTCATGCCATGCTTGTAATGAATACATTTTGCATGCACTTGTTTGTATTACCTTTTAGGGGGATTTGTGGAGATTGTGGAAGAGACTGAGTTTTAAAGACATGGCAGGTTGGTATGGGCGTGACATTTTAACAATACCCAATACTGTATTTCTCAGACATGCAAGCTATACTGGACCTTTTCATATGTCCTTAATTATAGCACAGTTTCGGAGATCTACAGGGCTGAATCACACAACAGTTTTGACTGGTGCTATTTCTTGTCCTTGATGGTAAGTTGAGGCATTCCTTGTTCCAAACATCTTTTACCACCCTATTATGACTTTATGATTATCCTGGTCTCCAACTACATAAAACACCACTCAGCCTGCAACTGTGTTTTAACTTAGCACTCCCAGGGCTCACTTGATGTGATATGGCTATTCGAATTATTGAACTCTATTTAAGAGTATAACAGAATAGTGAATGTTCGTGGATTTGTGCTCCAGCTGGTACAGTGGTCATATCGTCACTGTTTCACTACCCCTTCGGTAAAGTGTTATAACTTGTGGAGGAGGATAGATGTAATTCATCCACTTAAAATGGAGACAAAACAACACGTTTGTGAATTTATGTCCCAAGTGATACAATAGTCACATTTTTCACCACCACATTTCATAAACTCCTCCGGGAACTGTTCCAATTTGTGGAGAATTTACTTCATTATTTGTCCGATTAAATGCATTTCTGTATACTGCCTCCTTGTAATTTTGTGCTGTAAAGGTTACATTTGCCCACAATAAATGTTACCATCGCTCTGGGGAACAGTTACCGTTTGTGGATACTAGCTGGTATAACTTTGCAGGTTAGGTATTTTGCAGAATACCACATACCTGTGGATTTATGCTCTCAACAATTGTGGTGCATGAAGTACAGAAATCACATGAGTAAACCAGTGGTGGGCTGGCAACTACGGCGAGTGGAAGGGCGGGCAAATAGAAGGTGGGGGAGTACATAAAATAAATACATTGCTAAAGTAAAATGAAGTAAAAGTTAGTTACCCTGCTGGCTGCATGACACGTCATCCTCACTCCGATCCTCTTCTTCTCTCGTCATGGATGTCCAGGGCCCCAGCATGAGAGAAGCGCCAAGATTGGAGGTAGCCACCATTCTCGGCTCTCCCATGGGCATCGGAGGCCTGTGCTTGCTCTCAACCCAGCTGTCTAAGACAGCTGGGTTGAGCGGTTTAAAATGCGCATGTCTGGCTTGCCGTGGCAAGACGGCCGGCCAAAGTGACAGGCACTCTTTTAAACCAATGCACAGGCAGCCCACCACTCCTCTCTGCTGCTGCTGCCACTCAGCAGGCCCCACCCCATCCTGACACTTGGTTCAGGATGGGTTGACGACAACAAAAATGGTAATAAATTAACTTTATTACCATTTTATTTTTCATCTTTGGGGGTTTTCTGATGGCATTTAAGGCAATGCTTCTCTGCTCTAATGGAGGAGTCGCCCTGTACTCAACATGTCACCAGCGCAGCTGTGTAAACATGGAAAAGGCAAAGTAAGGTATGGAAACATTGGGTGGTTAGGTGTTTAAATTACTGCCATTGAATGTGTTGAGGAGGCAAACAGAGCATCAGAGGTCTCTGGGGTACTGGTGAAAATGTGTTGAATCTTTCTGTGTTACTACAGACCAGAATGCCCTTTTAAGTACATGCAGGTCCTGGTCAGGTTCAAAAGAGAATTCTCTCAACAGAATTTGTGGTAGTAAAGAATTTTTTTGAGAAGTTCTCTTTGAGTGGGCAAGTACAATGAACGATTTGGACATCGTTTCTGATTCTGTTTGACCGGAACAAAAAGGCTGCCGGGATCGGTCTTTAGGGACCCATAGCTGGCCCTTCTTCACCCGAGCCCCACGAATCGGGCCCGTGGTGGTACCCATGGGTCCCTTCTTCCCAACCATGCCCAATGTGGCAGGCACCATGGGGTGCCCACCACAGGGTGCACGATTATCCCCAACTGCCACTTTTGTCAATGCGAGCCTGTGTTTGTGTTCGGTACACAGGCTCCCATTGAAGCCAATAGGAGCCCAACCCCATCATATCCAGATGCATTTGAATGCATCGTACTCATTCAGTCGTACTCTCTAAATCTGAGTCGTCTGGAACGCATTTCATACCCGAGTCGTTCGGTATGCTTTCAGAATGAGATCGAAATCGACCCCTTAGTGTTTGAAGAAGCGCTTAAACAGTTATAGCTTTCTATGGATCCTAAGTATTATAAGATTTCTCACTTTTATGACACATATCATATTATTTGTTGAATGGCAGTTTAAACAGTAGTTTACAATTATAATAATAAAAACAAATGAGAGTTTCCATCTAAAATCGTGCATTGTAAATGGCCCTATTTACAATGCCATTTTTATCCATAAATGTATGTTTACAACTGAAAATGGTAGGATGTTTGCCTGTCAGGTGTTTACAAGTGGCTACCTACCTGTCATTATTCAATTTTTCAATGAGTAACTGTATACCATTACTGCATGCAATTCTGCAGTAGTGGTGGGTAGTAGGAGAACAAAAGCATGATTTCTGATTTAATTTGGGGACAATCACAAACCTATGAGTTAATGAGCATTCACAAACGCCTTTATAACCCTTCCCCACCCTGGAAATGTTTGGATATTTTCACCAACATAGCAGAGAAGTAAATCCCCTTCTAGCATGGGAAAGACAATGGAACGCCCTCAAACATTCTGGGGATATAGGAGAATCAGTTTCTCCAGTGGAAAAATTATTTTGTTTGTGGAGAAAAAAAGATAAAAAGATAAAAATGTCAAATTGCACTTTGGGGTTTTCTTTACCAGTGTACAATTGTACATACACAGGGCCAGATGTATCAAAGGGTTTTACCCATTCTGTGCCTATGGGAAAATGTGTTCATACATATGGTCCACAATTTCTAATTGGGAAACTAGCAACCTGTAAACTTTCAGGTGACATTGACAGGAGTACCTCCAAGTAAACTGGCGGCAATGTTACTATTATTTACTTTGCCTTTATAATTTGCCAAAATATAAGTTGGGTGTGTCAGCCAGGGCAGATTTGAGTAGCGTAATGCGGTGTTGCTCCAGGAAAACACTCATTGTTTGATCTGTGAAGGTCTCAAGGCGCTGAGGTATATAGAGGTATATAATAACAACAGCAAAGTCCAACCTGGTATTATTTTAAGAGTAATTAGAACAAAATGATAGATGAGAAATTTACCATCTGCAATTTATTGGTTGCTCCTTTTGTTTGTTACTTCTGACTATTTCGAGGATGCAGAGTGCCAATGGGACCCTGAGCATCGCGGAGATAACAGATCAGGTACACGTCTTTCCAATGGCAGCCTGCCTGTGCTCTGTTACTTACCTCCTCTGGCTGGGGGTGCTTCAAGTCTTTTTTTGCTGACTTTGAAAGCATGGCTGGTGGGAAATAAACTTGAAAGTCTTGATAGGTGTCAGTCAGTCTAAGGGCAGAAGGTCCATGATCCGAAGAGAGGGAGCGGCTGTGCAAACTTACACTGCTTGCTGTAACTGTTCTGTCACATACAGATTAATCTGGATCCATTGGCTAGCCAGGCCACCAGGAGATGAATGTGCACCACACTTCTTTCTTGTCCCAGATGTACCTTCGTGTGAGCCTGGTCTTCTGTTTACAATGTGAGTAGAAAGAATACTGTACTACACTCAAAAAGAGGGGACTCAGCTTCATCTTCTTTACACCATCTTTAAAATGAAACACGGAACTGAAGTAAACACACACACATGTGCCACTTACTCAGTCACGGAGGTAACTTAATGCAGAATGGAGTAGTCATGGATTCAGTCCAGACACCCCACCTTGACGGCCTTTAAAGGTTGCCACTCACTCCTAGATTGTCCACGTAGACTTACACTGTCCCACACCGTTTAAATGAATGAAGCCCAGTTAACTCCTCTGTGAGCCAAAGAGTTAAGCACCCCAAATGAAACACTATGCATGCCATTGCAACTAAAGACACCCCCACCAAATGTGATACCATTGCTGTAGCATTTGCCTCCGTGATATAGAAGAACTCACACACACACAGCAGTCAGCAGGACACAATCAAAGTCCAACCCCATTTTCCTCCAGAAAAAAGCACAGATTCTGCCAACTTCATCACTGAGCAGAAAGTATCTTTTACTTTTTAGGTGCTTGGTGTTTCATCTTTTCTTTTCACCTCTCCCATCAGGATTTTAGGGTGACCAGCTGTCACTGGCTACTCTCCACTTTATTGTGTTAGCTACTTGTATTGTAGCTGTCCTGTGTGCGTGGGAGAGTTGTGAGATGTTCCTTCTGCTACTGCCACTTGCCATTTGCATCTTCTTTGTGTTTGGGAAGTTTGCACTGCTGCAGTCCATGTTGTACCTTTATGGTGTTGTGAAGCTTAGTGTAAACCTTTCTACTAAACAAAAGACAAACAATTCACATTGCCAGTGCATGATATGAAAGAAAGTGTGAACCCTCACAAAATATGTGAACAGAGATTACTTTTGGTTTTACATGTGAAACAAGCACTTTTAGCAATGAAAGACTGTAAAATTGTAATGCATAGCTGAAAAGTGGCTCCATATGTGTATTTATCCAAAGGCACTTTGCATGCTGAAGCTTTGAGTCCATAATGAAACTGTTAAAAAGCAAAACTACAAGCCCCACAATGCAATATGCTCTTGGCTGAAAAGCCAGGTTTGGCTGTTTGTATCATATATCGCTGTGCCAATTGGCAGACTTGCGAAATGCAAAATAAAATGTTGTTTCCGAGTTTCTGCCCATAACCTTGTAAGCATTAATGCGTCAGCCCCGTGGATGGGAGGGCAGGAATAGTCTTTCAAGACCAGAACAGTAAGTTGGTGAGTGCAAGCAAGATGGGGCTCCCCCTAGTGTGATTTGTGGTTGCTAGGAGGACATCCGGTGAGATTTGTCTAACGCGGGCCGTCGGTAACATTCGCAGCCAGAAGGCTGCCGCTCAAGTAGAAAATCTAATTGAGTGGCAGCACAATCAGCTGGATTAGCTGCGTCCACTGGTGCACTGCGTGGTGCTGTTCACGCTGATTTTTCAGCACGGAACGCGCTACGGCACTAAACCCACATGAGCAGAGGGACCAGCCCATTTCATCCCGTTGACTGAACTCTGTGGAATCTTGCAGAGTTTTTATGTAACTCCACTGAATTCCACGGGGTCAAATTCTGTGAGTTCCACCCACCCTTACTAACATTAACACTCCTTGGAAAACCAGCATGCCAAAGAAGACATTGCTTACCAGGACAATGCAACCAGAAGCAGTTAGACCTGTCTCAAGGGACACAGAGAAAGGCAAAACAATGTGCTGGCACTCCTTTTCCCAGAACCCATCATTGACTTAGAGGTTGGTGTTATTTAGTTGGAGAACTTACTACACCAGTGTGATGCGCCATCCTTTGAAGCCATGCAGCACGTGCTGCAGGTGCTGCTCCGCAAGGGTTCCCAGTGTCCTGCTGTATTTTCCATATCATTATCTTTCTTGTTATAATCAAAACATTTAAAAAGAAGTCTAATTTGAAATCACATTTAAAATGAGCAGAATGTATGTGCAAACTATGGAAATCTGGCAGTGAGTGAAGCTGAAACTTTCTAAGGATCTTAAAACGAGTCAGGTGGAGCATATTTTTCTGAGGAGATACAGCTCTCCTGATTCTGAGTGGTCCTGTGTTTCTTGACCTGAAATTACAGAGTCCCTCTGTAATTCCAGGTCTATAAACACTAGACTTTGTTTTACTCAGCGTGATTCTTTATTGGATAAAACCTAGCAGAAGGCTGCGCATGGTTTGGGACTGTGTGCAGAATCATAGCCCAGCTCCCCCTGACCCCTGCCAGTATCACGAGAAGAGGTAATATGACTTGCCAAACTCTGATGCCTGACCTCCAGACTCCTGCCCTCTCCCCCCACTTCCCCTTGAGCAGAAAGTGCCGGGACACAGAAGTGCCCCACCTGAACACTAGTGAGCTATGTGGATGCACCAATTGCTCAGCACAAGTTCCCTCATGACTTGGCAGGCACTGGCATCCAATCTCTGCTGCAGCCGCCTGCCCCCTCCCATTGACCCCCAGGTGGTCTGCGGGCATTAAACGACCAGAATCTGTAAAATCATGTGGAAAACTACCAGGAAAAACTGGGTGTGTAAAGTTATTTCCCATCCTGAACTTTTAAACTTCAAATTAGATGGTGCAGGGAGGGAATTCTTTGCTGTTACAAATGGGGTTTCTGGTTGCCTAAGGTATGCACCCAAGCCAGGCAGAACCCACCACTCTAAGCAGGGCAAGTAAGTTACACACCTAAGATAACATGCACTCACTCCCTGGTAGCTTGGCATGGAGCAGTCAGGGTTATCTCCAGAGGCAATGTGTAAAGCGTTTGAGCAACACACTCAAAACAATGAACATACCACAAAAGAGACTCTACACAGGCTTATATAAAATGTATAGTATATTGTGCATATAAACATAGACCAAAATGACATGAATCATGAATTTTGTACATATTTTGCTCTCACTGAAATAGTACTTGTTATCATGGTGATGCAAGTTTCAGAATAATAAGCATCATATTATCAGGAAATGAAATACAACAGGTTATAAATTAAAAACACAAGAGGGAGCAATACTGTGCCCATTATGTGAATACTAAAGTAGGGCTCACTACTCTGGACTCTAGTAGACCAAAATGACATACATTAGCAGTATTCCAGGCATATAATGCAGCAGTAAAACACATTAATCTTTCCACGTCAAAATAATTGGAATGTCCAGACTAGACACTCACCCCCAGTCACTATTAGATCTGGGTTAAATCCATCATCGTTCATCAGCTCACTTCGCCACCCTAGTTCAGACTGAGTCATATGCAAATCAGTCTTGACCCTGTTCTTCATGAGAATAGTCCAGCCTGAACTACCAAGCCAGGTCTTCCCTTGACTGGAAACAAGCATCTATGGTAATTCCCAGAGGCCTTGTGAGCAAACTTGCATTTAGGAAAGTATTTAGGAGGATCAGAACATCTTCACACCTACTACCTGTATTATGGTAATCTGAGCAGTGTTCCGGGATGTGGCATGTTTCCGAGTGGAGGCCTCCGTCGAGAATCCTCGCCACGATGCTGCAGTCAGTCACGGTAAGCCCCACGGGCAAAGGGGCACACACACTTCCACAGTCTGCAGGACGGTCTCGTTGGGTTTCCCCGCACATTGGTAAAACAAAGGCAGCTGCCCAGGAGCACTCAGTGCCACTGCCAAGGACAAGCCCCTCTCTTACCAGCTCTGGCTACCCGTTAAGGAACACAGGAAGGCAGTCTACTTTACTCAGCCACGTGGGTCTACAGTCCTCTGTAGTTCCTGACAGCAGGCAATGGCAGCAGATCCTGGGAGCGTGACCCATGTTGAAGAGCTCTGGAATGCTCACTCTCCAAACCAGGTGGGCGGGACCCCCATGATCGTCGTGAGCCTGGTTGTCCATTCGGTGCGCCCTAAACCGAAAATGGCCCAATGACTTATGTCAGCCCTGCCCAGGAGGCGGGAGTAGACAAGGACAGGCCTTTCCTGGATGACCCCCTCCTCAGGTGGCGCTAACTTTTCAGCCCAGAAAACCCTGTGTGCAGACAGAGTGGAGTACTTGACCCGAACTGCTCTTCAGAAGCATGCACATGCGCCGGTCAAAGGCGTTCAGCCGTTACACGTTGATGCAGAGAAAAGGAGTGCCAAAAAAAACGCACAAACTACGAGCTGAGAACACTGGTGAGTGCACACAATATTCACGCAGGCCAGCTCATCAATGCCTTTCCAAAAGTGGTGGTTCTTCCTGCAGTCCCGCCATAGGCAGGCTGTAGGTCAGGACAGCTAAGAAGGTGGCAATAATGGTGGTTTCTCCTAGCAACACAATGGTGCTAGTTTATAACAACATCAGGGTGCAGCTGGCAGCAGGGCAACAAACAGAAAAGCAATTCAGTGAGTACTTTAGGTCACCCAGCAAGTAGCAAGCAGCAGGACAACAGCAGATGAACAGTCCAGATGAGTCCTTTGTGCAGCGCAGTCGTCCTTCTGACAGAGGTTCAGTACCGGTTCCAAAAGTGCTAAAAGAGTGGGGTATGAGCTCCTGTACTTATACTTCAAATGTCTTTGATCTGGGGGTCACGTCAAAAGAAACCTTACAAGTGCATAGCACACGCTTTCACTCCCTGCCCTGGTTCCAGATGTACAGTGGGGGAGGGGGGAGGGGGGATAAACGTGTCCTTTGTGTGAGGGTGGGACACAGCCTATACAAATGTAAGTGCACCTGCCGCCCTCTCTTTCAGTCCTGGAAGACTCTCAGTATGCAGATGGACGCAGGTACTTCTCTTGTCACACCCAGCCCTTCCTGTGTTGTGGCTGTGTGGAAAGTATGCACAAAAGTGTAACTGTGAACCAGGCCCAGGCGTGGATTGGAGTCAGGCTGCAAGGACAGAGAAAAGCTCTTTCTAAAAGTGGCATTTCTAGTAAGCATGGGCGAATTTTGCGAATCTCGCGTTCGCGAATTTTGCGGATTTGCGAACTCGCAATCCGCAAAATCCACGAATTCTCGCGAATTTGCGTTTTTTTTTTGTGTTCGCGCGGGTTTCTGCCAGTTCGCGAGGGTTTTGTACAATTTCGCAAACGCGAACTTACCTGTCGGGTCGCAAGTTTTGCGAACTTGTTGTTTCTACGTGTCCAGCCTGTTTGGGACACTCTTCTTCATCACTGCCACCCTCTGTCACCACTGCCACTCTCTGACTACTCATGCCACCCTCTGGCCCACCCATGCCACCCTCTGTTTCATCACAGCACCCTCTGGTTGTCCAGTATACATTATTGTGGCAAAGCAAAGCACACCTTCCCTGCCTCAAGTGACCTGAATTAATTTGGGGCTGATTAATGTGTCACAGAATATTTTTTTAGCTTGCACCTGCTTCCTTAGTGCTTCCTGATTAGTGATCTTTTGCACTTGCTAAGTGCTTTCATTGTTGCAAAATTAGTTACAACACCTGCCCTGCCCCAACTGACAATAATGAATTAGGGGCTGATTAATGTGTCACTGGATTTGAACTTCCAGCCTGGCTCCTGCTTGTCTCCCTTAGCTGTAATTCAGGACCTTTGTGGCATATGTGTAACTATTCTGAGGGTCAGAGCAGGGTCACATAATAGTTGCAAGTAGGCAACTGAACTCTGGAGGGGCCCCTCAGGAAGCACTACAGGAAATGGCTACTAATGATGAGCTTGAACTTTTGAACCTGGTAAGTAGTTTCAGTTTTGCTAAGATCGTATTTCTGCAATTTAGCGCTTATTCGCGGGGCGCGAAGTTGAACTGGGAAGCCGCGAACTCAAGCGAACAGTGCGAGCAAGCCATAAAATCCGCTGCTCGCGGATTTGCGGATTTTGCGGGAAATTCGCGAATCTCGCGGATTGCGAATTTACCTAAAATCCGCAAAATCCGCGAGCGGAACGGATTTTCCGCCCATGCCTAATTTCTAGAATAGTAATAAAAAATCCACCTACACCAGTAAGCATGATTTATTCCTACCATTCTAAACATACCAAACATGGCAACGCTACTCCTTTCAGATCAGGAATTACCACATAATCATATATAAGTGAATTCCCAAAGTTAGTCTATGAGAGGAGCAGGCCTCACAGCAATGAGAAAACAAATAGGCTGTTTGTCACTACTAGGACATGCCACACAATAAAGGCACATGACCTACCTTTTACTTACACTGCACCCTCCCATATGGCTACCTAGGACCTACCTAAGGGGTGACTTATATGTAGTAAAAGGGGGATTTAAGGTTTGGCAAGTAGTTTTAAATGCCAAGTCAAGGGGGCAGTAAACTGTGTACTCAGGCACTGCAGTGGCAGGCCGGAGACAGGTTTGAAAGGCTTCTTCTGCGGGTGGCACAATCTGCCCTGCACTACTAGTAGTATTTCATTTACAAACCCTGGTTTATATGGAATACCACTTTACAAGGGACTTATATGTAAATTAAATATGCCAAACAGGTGTAAACCAGTTATACCATGTTTAAAGGAGAGAGCACATAAACGTTAGCACTGTTTAGCAGTGGTAAAGTGCCTAGAGTCCCTAAAGTCAACAACAATAGGAGGAGGAAGGCAAAATGTTTGGGGATGAGCCTGCAAAAAAGGCCAAGTCCAATATTTGCAGACTCAGTAATTCCAGCCCTGGTAATTCTGGCTTCCTTATAATGCCCATCCTGTAATCAGAACAAAGTAGGATGAGGCAGTAGCAAGCAAAACCCTTCCTAACTCAAAATCTTTGGGCCCGATTCCCAAAAGTAATCTGAGACAAAATCCCAACTTGACAACTTTCGGTATTCATGAAAGGCATTTAGGAGTAATGCCTTTTGTGAATGCCGAAAGTTGTAAAATTATGATTTTGGGTCAGATTACTTTTGGGAATCAGGTCCAATATGAAAATCTCTATGAAGATGTGTATGTGTAACTGTTTGAAGATTGCATCGTTTTTTAAAAAGAGGAAGAAATACATGTTCCTTTTACTGCTACTAGTTCTTGCTTCAGTAGTGGACTATAGTCACTCAGTCACAGTTTACATCCCCTCTTTCAGATCAAGACCAGCCAGTCAAAATGCAGCCCACCATATTCTTCCTTGCATCAGCCACGTTGACCCATGTCTTCTGGGCACTTCAAACCCCTCATCTCTCACACTTGCCACTCCTAGCACCTACACCATTATCTGGGAGGGTTGCAGTGACAACCCTTTACAGTTTGTGTTATGGGAGTCTGCTGTGCCTCCTTTCGGACTAATGAGTCATGGAACTCTCACAAGTGTTCCATGACTCCAGAGGTCCCACTGGGTTTGCTATTGGAACTGGTCCTGGTATTTCAAAGCAGGTGCTGTGGTATGTCTGTGGAGGAGCACTTTGTTATGGCTGTATTCCAATGAAGAGGCTTTGAACCTCTTTACCTGTTCATGTTTGCTGGGATGAGCTCATGGCATTTTAGCTATGAGTTGCAAGGCTACCTTCCACAACGAGTAACCCTAACACTTGTGCAAGAAGAACCTATGTGTGCAACAAAGCTGTGTTATTTTAGCACTTTGGCACTTCACCCATAGCATCCAACAAAGAGGCAAGAACTTTGTTCCCAAAACCCCCTACTGTAACTGTCATTGCACACCAGAGTGCTAACCAGTCATCCTACAGGAAACACAGAAGTGTTGTTATTATCTCACATCTTGCTTTGAAATCTGTTAATTTTCCTGTCACAACTTGGTAAAAGGCACACCTGGGTCATGTTCTACATTCCATGTTGTGTTTATGCCACTACTTTACTCATGAAGTGATTCTTCTCTATGCTTTCTTACCCAATATGGCACTGCTCCCGTTGAGTGGGGGGAATGGATGGAGAATTTAAATATATATATATATATATATATATATATATATATATATATATATATATATATATATATATATATATATATATATATATATTCACAGAAAAAACCATAGGTTATAGTGGATATATAGTTAGGAATTTGCATTTACAAAACCTTGAAAATTCAATGAAAAAACCATTGGTTTTAGGCCATATATAGTTAGGGATTTGCATTTACAAAACCTTATTTTACTCGCATAAAACCATTGAAATTCCATATATAGTTATAAGCGCTAACTATATATCGCGCACCCGCAATCCACTGCTGATGATGTCACATATTACATCATTCATGACATGGTTAGTGACATCACTGATGACATCACTGATGACATCTCAAATGACATCACTGATGACATCACTGATGACAACATCCAGTGACTGTATGTTTCTGTAAAGTTAAAATATGTTTTACATATTGAAGAATGAGTAGATATATAAGTGTCTGGATGAAGGATTTAGTAGGTGCATGACTGACTGTATGAGTGAGTGATTAAATGTGTCTCACTGAGGGCATGAGCTAGTGACTAAACTATCTTAATTTGTACATCATTATATCTGTTGTTCTACAAACTGCTGCATATGTTGATCAGTAGCTATATGAGTAACTGTATGGGTTATTGATTGGTTGTGCAAGTATTTGTATGGGAAACTGAGTGTGTGTGTATGGGTGGCTGGGAGGTGTGTGACTCTGTACATAGATGTGTGAGTAGTTGATTCACTATATGTATAGATTCAAAACTGCATGTGGAAACAGCTGTATGGGCGGTTGACTGTGCATGAGTGTATTAGTGAGTGAATGGATATGTCAGTGCTACATGTCAAATTAAGTACATTTGTAAAACACAGTACATGTGAGAGTTGACATCTATAAATAACTGTGCATAAGAGCTAGTGAATGTGTGAGTGGCTGTATGGATCATTGTGAACATGTATCAGAGATTGTATAAGAGAGTTAAGTAAATATGTGTTAGTATATGTTTGAATAAGTAAGGTGTGTATAACTGTATAGTTGAGAAAATGGAGGTGTGATTGATTTTTGGCATAACTGACTAGGTGTGTGAGTAACTCCATGAATGAGTGACTGTCTGTTTACACTGATTGTATCTAAGGTTATATTAGAGTCTGAAGAGGTTCATGGTATTATCACATGAATGATATCATCAGTGATGTCATCAGTGATGTCATTTGAGATGTCATCAGTGATGTCATCAGTGATGTCACTAACCATGTCATGAATGATGTAATATGTGACATCATCAGCAGTGGATTGCGGGTGCGCGATATATAGTTAGCGCTTATAACTATATATGGAATTTCAATGGTTTTATGCGAGTAAAATAAGGTTTTGTAAATGCAAATCCCTAACTATATATGGCCTAAAACCAATGGTTTTTTCATTGAATTTTCAAGGTTTTGTAAATGCAAATTCCTAACTATATATCCACTATAACCTATGGTTTTTTCTGTGAATTTCATTGGTTTTTTAATAGCAAATATGAAAAGCTGTCAAATGTCAAGTACGTGATAGGTAAAAACGTTTTCGTGTTTATGCACGCTGATGTGCTTTGAACGCTGCCCCCCCCTCCCCTCTTTTCTCTTAGTAGTACTCTCTCTCTGCAGATAGTGAACGGTAGTTAACGCAGACCTTTACCCCTGTTGTAATCCGTCGTACCTGCTTGTCTCTCCATTTGATTGATTATTATCCAAGCATTTACTGTTTTACAATTGGTTCTCTTTGGATCATTCTCTATTTACAAACAAGCACAAAGTCGCAATACTCTGTTTAGTCTTTGCAGATAGTGAAAAATCGTGTAAAAAAATAAAAGTTATCGAGCAAAATCAGTAGACCACTAATTCGATCTCTTTTTGACCTCGGTAAAATACAAACATTAGGAATAACCCTTCATGAGAAATACGAAAATAGTGAAATGAACTGAGCTCCACACCATGAGGGCTGCAAAACAGCTCGACTCCGCGACCCACACCGCCCAAAATAACGACAAACCCTATGCAAATATTATAAATATACACAACACACCAGCAAAGAAACAGAGTAAAACATTTTATTAAATAACTATTTACATAACTATTTTATACTTTTTATTGCCCGATCCGGCTAGCTCAATCGATTGAGCATGAAACTCATGCACTGATAACAAGCGTTGAGAGTTTGTAGAATGATGGCTTCAGATTTTCCACATACGGTGTAGTGGCGCGAACTGGCAGGGGGCGTTTGGATTCTACCCCTTCTCCAAATAAGATTTTCATACGTAAATGTTCGTTCATGCTTTTTGTCCCTGAGTTGCTTCCATGTCACTGCCTTACATAAATGGCATAAGTCTTGGTTATTGAGTGCCATACTTCAGAATTCTAAGCAGTTCTTGTAACACTGTTTAAACCTTATTTGCACCTGCTGCAGCTTCACTATTGAAAGTAAGTGGGGTCCATTTGTGGACCTGACTGCATTGGAAAACAATGTGATACGGTGCCTCCCTAAACCGCTTGACGGAGGCCCCCGAGGGGCGGTGAGATGGCGCGGACTGAGAGGGGCGCTTGGCTCCTGCCCCCTCCCCAAGTCGTGTTGCCCTGGTGAAGCCTGAGATCGCCCCCGGCATAGGCGGCCGGCTCCCGGGGTCCGGCGGAATTTTTTCCCTTTTGAAGAATCTTTCATTCTGGACCTTGTCCCACAATCCGTTTCACCTGAAGACACGCTGTCGCAGGGCGCCCCTTTACCGTTTTAGTTGCCATTCCGCCCGCTTTTGGTACTCTGTGCCTCTTCCGCCATTCAGCTGTTTACCGCTCGCTCTTGCGACTACAACGTCTCGCTCACCATGTAGTTGAGTTGCTCCCGCTCTTAAGATTTGACCGAACTTTTTGGACTGCTGAAAGCGGTGGAAATCCGACCGCTGGTTGGTGGAGACATTTTGACTATATTCTGCACCTGCATTGTCGCGTAATGCGTCATATGACGCGACGCGTTAGCGCACCCGGAAGTGCTCCGGTGGGCAAGGCGCAGCTTCCCGGAAACGATCCAGAGCGCGCCGCGCAGCGTGTAACGTAAGCATAACAGGTCATGTGACTTGTTAATAAAACTTTTCATTGGTTCATTTTACTTTTCTTTTCCTAATTATGTAAGACTAGGTCATGTGACCTAAAAATAACACTTTTCATTGGATTAAAACATTTTTTTCCCCAAACGATGAAAGCCCCACCTTGTTTCTGGATGTTTCAGACTGAAGCTGGCGTCACCATGAGAGCACCACCATCTCGTAGCTCCGTCGTGGCCATTCCGCAAGCAATCATGGCAGCCGCTCCCCACCGGAAGCCTGCGGGAGTCGAGGGCCCCCAAGACTTTTGTACAATCTTCAAGGCTGAGGGGACGCTTTCGAGAATGGACCCCAAGGCCTGGCAGACAAGCGTCCGAGTTCCAAGGTGTCCCAGGGCCATTTTACTGGACCAGGCCCAAATCCGAAGAGCCGGCCGCCATTTTAAGAGTCCTGTGGCAGCCGCCTACCGCTGCACCGCAAGAGTGGGAACAACTCAACTACATGGTGAGCGAGACGGTGTAGCCGTAAGAGCGGGCGGTAAACAGCTGAATGGCGGATGAGGCACAGTGTAGCAAAAGCGGGCGGAATGGCGACTGAAACGATAAAGGGGCGCCCCACTACAGCAGACAAGCCTCCGCCATGTGCTTCAAAACTGCATATGTATCTCGTGATATCAAGGTTGGGCAACCAGTACAGAACAAGCAGTTAATAGTCCCATTTACACCGGCGCCATTTTGGGCGCGGACGGGCAGGTCCAGGATCTACTGAAACATAAAAAATGAGGCTGACGTCTCTGAAGCAGTTGACGAACAGCAGGACATAGCAAATAAACATGAACTCTCTAAAGCTGTTAACTCACTGCAGAACAAAACAAGTGAACCTGAAACCTCTGGAATAATTGTCACTCAAAAGAACAACACACAAAACTCTGTAGAGCCTGAAGAAAAAAAAACAGAAGGGCACTGTAGTTTCAGACACACTTAACACTAATGACGAAACAAAGATATCGTCTGTTTATAAAGCAGTTATCAACTTGACAGAATTGACAAAGAAGTGTACAGACACCAATGCATCAGCATTCTCGGAGATAACATCTTAAGGAACAAAGAAAGACCTGTTCACTCTTGACACCCCAGGTGCTGTGTATATTGCACTATAGTGCTGCATAGAGAAAACGGGCAACTCTATTGATGTGGATTTTTCATTATTGATTATTGTAAAGAAATGGCGACTCCCCCCTTTAGCAGATTAGCTAAATGTTTGCGTAATTTAGGCATAAAAGTTATATTATTGTTGTTGTTGTTGTTATCGTTATAGTTCTGGTTAATTTCAAAAAATGGTTAAATATATTTACAGTTTTTGTTGCGTTCGTTATATTTAAATGTTAATAAAGTTTTAAAATGTAACTGTCTTGGAGTACTATATTTTTTTAAAAAATCGGGTGAATGGGGCCTTGAATCGGGTTATTGTCATGTGTGGGATTTGCAAGTGTACTGCTACAAGATTGGACATTTCAAACTCAAATGCACGTTCTTTTTCTTTCCTTTCCGAAGCATGGAGCGCAATAGCAGGCAGAGAAAAGGTGATGCACGTGTTGAACACTGCCTGGCCTGCAAATTGCTGCCAGTGCCCCCCCGCCCGCTCCTGAAAGAGGACACACACACACTGCCGCCCCGAGTACTTCACAAATCTTTAAAAGACCATGCGCTTGTTCAATGGGAAGTGGATAACATGGCTAAGAGCATTTGCTGACTAATGCATGAATATCGCTGACTTTTCAGCGATATTCATGCATTGCGGCCGTTTTTTATCGCATTTGCGATAAACCTTGCTAATAGCAAGGTTTATGTGCGATAACATTCGCCGAAGTGCGGCGATAATTATTGTCTCTAAACAAGTTAGAGACAAAAATTACCGCTAGTTGTTGGAAATATGCCCCCGGGTTTTTCCTTGCAGGAATCGGGAAGCGAAAGACTAGCACTGAAATCAGTAGTCTCACACCTGAATCGGGAGGGTTGGCATGTCTGGATACTATACAGCTGGAGCCATAAACTGCATCCGCAGGGCTAGGTGATAGCCTAGGTCCGGCCTGGACAATCGGACACAGAGGAAGAGAAGTGTCAGAGGGTGCGGTAGTGAATAGGGTGAAAGGGAGGTGTCGAACGGGCACAGGGTGTGATTCTCAGAGAAGAGCAACGCAGATGGGGGAAGTATATGGCCCATGCATGAGAGAGAGAGCGGGGGTGACCATTGCGTGGGTGAGATGCGTGCGAGGGTGGGGAGCCATGCTGAGAATCGACGGCGTGCAGAGAGTGGCCCTGGTCAAGGCATCTAAAATGGCTGCCGTGCACGACAAAATTGTGGCATTGGACAAAAACGCAAGATGGCGCAGACAATGTTTATCAATAAGGATTCATTTATAACAAAATATTTACTCGCAGTGACAAAATGGTGTTCAACACTTCCTGATTTCCATCGAATCGAACGTTAACAAACGTCACGCAGCAAAAAAAAAAAAAAAAAAAAAGCTCACGCACAGAGCGGTTTTTAGCCATGTTATCCAATGGAAGGTGGATAACATGGCTAAGAGCATTTGCTGGATAATGCATGAATATCGCTGACTTTTCAGCGATATTCATGCATTGTGGCCGATGTGCGGCGATAATTTTTGTCTCTAAACAATTAAAACGAAGCACAAAATGGCGAATTCCCGTTTCGCTACCAGTTTGCGGCCCAGTTCGCGGCCCGTGAAGCGCTTCTACCGTGAAAAATCATTTTTTTTTTATTTTCCCCACGGGACCCTTTAATAACCCCAACAACATTCCTAGGGGGTCAAGAGGGGGATACCTTGCCCCCTTTCATTAAATTCCCCCTTAGTTTTTCACCTTTTCTTCTCACTCGATCCTACCGAGAGACAAGATGGCGGCCGCTCCGGACTGTCACGCAGCAAAAAAAAAAAAAGCTCACGCACAGCCGCTGGAAGAGATGTATCAACATATATCAGCCTCCTCAGCCACCCTCAGGAAACATAGGGGATTAGGATACGTCTCCCGCACCCACTTATACCTAGTAATTTAATTAACGAAGCACAAAATGGCGAATTCCCGTTTCGCTACCAGTTTGCGGCCCAGTTCGCGGCCCGTGAAGCGCTTCTACCGTGAAAAATCATTTTTTTTTATTTTCCCCACGGGACCCTTTAATAACCCCAACAACATTCCTAGGGGGTCAAGAGGGGGATACTTTGCCCCCTTTCATTAAATTCCCCCTTCGTTTTTCACCTCTTCTTCTCTCTCGATCCTACCGAGAGACAAGATGGCGGCCGCTCCGGACTGTTTAGAATGTTGACAGACACCGAAGAGCCAATCAGCTTTCTGCGCGCAAAGTTCCGATAAGCGAAAAGTAAGCGGACCGGATCGCTGCCCGGAGCGCTGTTACAGATATATATCTTGATTTAAACGTTAATTTCTCAAAATCCACTGAAGCACATATATTGAGACCTAGCAAAGGCACATCGGGCTAACAGTCCCTACAATTTTGCCAAGTTTCGTGCAAATCCATTCAGCCGTTCGAGCTAAAAGTGAGTCCAACCGCCCTATGGAAAACTCAATGCAAAAAACGCGTTTTGGGACCCCCCTTTTTTCTCAGCCCCCCCTTGACGAAACCCCACCAAATTTTCAGGGGCTGCTCAGAAACAAAATGTGCCATTTTCCTGAAAATTTCAGCCGATTCCATCCACAAACGCCAAAGTTATTAGACGTAGAATTTTCAGAAATCCCATAGGGAAAAAATCCTAACTATATATACCTACTGGCTATTGCCAGTAGGTAATATATATATATATATATATATATATATATATATATATATATATATATATATATATATATATATATATATATATATATATATATATATATATATATATGTATATATATATATATGTATATATATATTATAGCCTGAATGATTTCCTCTCAACAAGAAAGAAATCATTGTTTCTTAGAGCACTTGTAAAAGAAGGTAAGCATACATTCAAGTACCTACTTCTACCTGCAGTGGATATCCCAGGGATAATCACACCAAATGTGTATAAAGAAGTCAAAGTAAAAAGCTAGTTTTGCCAAATCAGTTAACATCGACAACTCACCATAGGTTGTATACTCAGCCACAAAAACTGCATGATGAGTTTATAGCTAGTCTTGGAGAATTGGCCATTAGTTGTCATTTTGGAGCTCTGATGGATGACTTGCTCAAAGATCAACTTATTGTTTAAAGTTGTGATAGGAACATGCAGGAGAGTTTTTTGGCAGGAAGTAATCTCACTCGCATAGGATGCTACAGCCATTGCAAAAGTGGTTCAGAAATCCAATCTATGTGTGAGAGAGACTGAGATAATTGAAGAAAGAGAGACAAGGAGCAATGAGATAGCTGCCTCATATACTGCCTCATATACTAGTGCTGGAGAAGTTAAAGCTGTGGACAAGTAGAGTGTGCCAGGTGGTAGATTACAGCACAATTTATGAACACACCTAATAAACAAGGATCATACCAGTGCACACAATGTGGCAGTATGTATCATAGGTCATGTTCGAAGAACATCTTTGCAATAGAAGAGAGTATCGAAAATCTTAGAGGAAAGTATATTTTGCATGAGTTTGTAGGGATACTAAAAGAGGTAGTGCAGGTCTGCTTGAGGAGACAGAAAGTCCTCAAGATTGTGTCCACTGCAAAGGTGGAGAAGGTGAGGGATGAAAAAGGCAGAAAATATGGACCCATGGCGAAGAAGCCTTGATGGTAGATTCGGGCTCAAGAGTACTTTGGGAAAATGTACCAGAAGCCATCTTGAAACTTAAGGACATACATCTCAAGGGGTATCTAGATGGTAGTATAGGAGGTGTTTAAACAGAATATCTGGAGCAGAAATATTGTGCGACAAAATATTGTGTCAAGAATTTCGATGACAAAAATATTGTGCAGGTAAGTTTCTAAAGGTAAGCAAAGTTTTATTCTTTATAACTCCACATATATGTACCTTAACAATATCTATATTGTCTTCAAGTTATGTAGATGCAGAGTTAAGAATAGTAAAACTATACTTACCAATTTGCACCTACCTTCTTGATATTTTGGTCCTCAATATCGAACATCTGTGAGTTGGTGTTGTAGATACTTCTGGAAGTTAGAATTGGATTATGCTTACCGTTAAATAAAGCATCATGAAGTATCTAAGCCACTCACTGCTTTTATCACAGGAGTGGGAGTCTTCTAGTTAGCTTGGCTTTCTTTTGGCTTCTTTTCTTCTACAAGCGTCTTTCAATGAATGATGTCTGAGATTTTTGGTGATCTTCAAAGGGTTATCTATTGCCCGAATGACATCCTGGCAGATGCTCACTTGGTGGAAGAACACAATTTCACCCTGAAGCTATGCTGTTTTGCCTAAGGGAATAAAACCCAAGGATGACTTAGTAGAAGCCATCAGCTGCAGTCGTTCATAGGCTTAATGGAGTACTACTTTAAATTAATCAACAACTGGGCAGGCAAGACAAAAGATCTATATTTACTTCTAAGGAAAGGTGCACCTTTGATTGCAGTGACTCTCATCAGCAAGCTTTTGCCTCTAGCATCATTGAAATTGTTTGCGCTAATCTACTCAAACTCTTTGATATATATCGAAACCTACCATCCTATCCGTCAATGACAGTGTTAAAGGGGAAGGAGCAGTGTTTTTGCAATACCAACAAGGTGGTAACAGAACTATTGACATTGTATCTTGCTTGTTGTCTAATTCTGAAAGGAATTATTATTTTATAGAGCATGAAGCTCTGGCAGAGGCTTGAGAAAGAAGACATTTTGCAGCCCATGTACCAGATTATAACTACACTGTAAAATATATTCCAGGTTGGAAAAAAGTGTGATGGATTGCCTATCAAATGTGCTGATTTGGCATGAGAAACACATAACAATTGAAACAGAGGAGGTAGTTGTACGTGTGAGCAAATATTAGAAAGTTGTGAAGGGCCAGTACAAAAGGAAGAATGGCAAGCGACAAACAAATCTGATTCCACTTTGGATAAAGTTGAACAATTATAACATAAAGGAGGAAAAAGGTACATCTGTGTTCCACTTAAGGTTGTCCCTATTTCAAGATTGTTCATTAGCTGTCTGTTAGTATTTGTTTTGTTGTCCTGCTTAGGTAGAGGATTGTGTCTCTTGAGGCTGTCAGGAACAAGTTTATGTTTTTAGCACACGTAGTGCAAAAAGAACAATTGATGGACAGAATTCAGAACAATGTCATACATTCACACCAGTGCAGGGATCCGAGCCTAAATCCATTGTTTTTTTGCTCACCATGTCATTCCAGTTTGGACCCCGCCATATGCAAATCAGTCTTGACCCTTCGCCCAATGGGAACAGTCCAGCCCGAACTGCCAGGCAAGGTCCTCCCTGGACTTGAAACAAGCATCCTAGGACCGGTTTCAGGCTTTCAGCCCTCATCAGTCAGGATAGCTTGACTCCAGTGGCATGGAGAATACGGGACCACGTCTGGGAATACCCGTCACATTCGGGGTGACAAATGCAAAAAGAACAATTGATGGACAGAATGCAAAACAATGTCATACATTCACCCCAGTACAGAGATCTGGGCCTAAATCCATCGTTTTTTTGCTCATAATGCCATTCCAGTTTTGACCCAGCCAGATGCAAACCAGTCTTGACCCTGCACCCAATGGGAACAGTCCATCCCAAACTGCCAGGTCCTCCCTGGACTGGAAACAAGCATCCTAGGACCGGTTTCTGGCTTTCAGCCCTCATCAGCCAATATAGCATGACTTCAGAGGCATGGAGAGCACAGGACCCATGTCTGGGCACACGTAGGCCAAGAAGAAGCTGTAGTCCGGGTTTTGGATGCCAGGCTTGGATGATCAGAACACAAGATTTGCCAACAAATTAAAAAAAACTGGAAATCATCAAAGGTAACTCAGCAGGAAGAAGTTACCAAGAGACATTCTATCTTTCTTGCTCCTTCTTATGTGCTTTGTTTTACGTTTGCTGGTTCCTTCCTTCTTATTCTTCCTGAATTGTTTTAACAAATCTCCCCTTGCTGTTTTGTTTCAATATAAAGGAAAAAGTTGTGTTATGCTCCCTTTGGATCTTATGAGTCTTGGATCACTCACAAGTGTCCTAATGATTCCAGAGTTCTCACTGACTTTGCTACAGAAACTGATGTTGGCATTCCATAGCAGCTGCAGTGGTATTCCAGGGTAGCAGCACTGTGATTTGGCAGTATCTCAAAAAGAGACTTTGAATCACATCACCTGTTCATGGTTGATATGAGGACATCACAGCAGAGTGTTTTTCCAAAGTATATTCTGTAGGAGGAAATGGATTACACTAGTAGCCCTCTTGAGTTCAACTAATACCAGGAAAAACTGGGAAACTTTGCCCACTTCAGCACAGAGAAATGTTCCATCTATGTCTGACGTTCTGGTCATAAATAAAACTTTTGCCTAGCATTGTTTGCCTACCTATGATTGTGGTACAGTTATAGGACTGCATATTGTGAATGCAAACTGCACATTCAAAACGTGGACAGCGATCGAAATCCAACAAAGAAGATGTAGTTACACGGTAGCATAAGCAAGATGCTTCTCAAACACATCATACTCCAAGGAAAACTAATGTAGAACAATATCCCAGTAATTACTCTGCTATTTCTGATTGCAAAATTGGGTAGTTTATTCTTAGTGAATCACCATACGGATAGACTTATTTTTTTAAAGTACAGCACTCTTTAACCTTCCCTATATGTAGCCATCATAAAACAATTTTTCTCAAAGTTGATAGGAAATCTTTTTCATGTGGTTCTTTGCTTTGTATAACATGTGCTGCTGTTTTAATGGAGTTATTAAAAATAGAGCAAAGTGCATCATTCAAAAGACTCGTGCAGGAGAAATTGATATTGCATGCAGGCCTGCTGCCCGGCTCATTGGTGCTTTGCTGGCACTCTATTGATCATTCCTGAGTTCTAGCTGGAAAATAGAGAGCCCGCATTAAACAAGTTGACATTGCATTATGGGGTTATATAAGCAATATTCTATTCAAAATGCCCTCAAAAATTCAGTTTGAACTACATTTGTAGCTGTCTGCACTTAGCTCTAATACTGTAAATTTTTTTAAAGGACCATAGCTCGCTTAATTTTGCAACTTGCCCTCACCGCCTTTGATGGTATGTTTCTGGTAATGGTGCAGCGTTTTACTTGATGATTAAACAGCATACAGTTGACTTTGGTTAACATTTTTAAAACATTCAAATGGATTAAACTTTTAAATGTCCTTAAAAAACTGAATGAAAATTGCTGTGCCTTTTTATTTCACGAGCAAATTGCAACAACCAACCAGAGAAGTCTAGTTTGATTGGAAACGTTTTAAGCGTTTTTTTTTTAACTTTGATTGATGTTGGACAGCGAGTCCCGCCGTTTCCAAATACTTCTGCAATCTATATCAAACTAAATTCATTTTTACATTTACGAACTTCATGCCAACATGGGGATTTGAGTGCCTTGAAAACTTCTCTTTTAAGTGAATAAAAGAAAAGAGAGAAGGCGTTTGGCAGGGAAGGATTGCATTCCCAGAAACGCCAATGCTTGTTTTGGTTTACTGCTGTTTGTGTGAAAAACATGGCGGTGGCTGTACGCGCATGCACAAGTACAGTGGCCATTCTAGAATGTTTTTCAAGCATAAGTATCTGTATCTGGCACATTTGCGCAGGCACGCTACCAACCTTGGAATGCTTTTTAAAATAGTTTATGAGACATTCCAAGATGGGCGTTATGCTTGCAGGTACTGGCATCCTGGAATGATTCCAAGCTATTAAAAGATGATAATTGGTTTATGCATTAGTGGTGGATACAGGACACAGGGTTTAGGAGAGAGCACAAGGAGAACAGAAATTGGCAAGTAGGCGCTCGGAAGAATGTGTTTTTTCAAACTAAGTGAGGGCGGTTGTAGAATACGGTAGCAGGAAAAACAAGTACTGACAGAGAGAAGAATAAGAGAGAGAGAGGTGGAAAATAGTCCATAATGCATGGCAATGCATGGTCCTGACGTTAGCAGTGGAAGATTACAACTCATCTAATCAAAACATGGTTGATATTGAAATGCTCCTTCAATGGGACAAACACAATAGGAGCAAAGCCTTCACATCAGTAGAAGGGATCTTTCATAGACAAGAAAGCCATCAAATTACGACCAATGGTCAGACCATAAGCCCACTCTAAGTACAGTCGTGGCCGGCATGACTCGCGGGTGGGTGGGGGTCACACGGGGTGGCGGTCGCGGGGGGGAGTTAATTTTTAATAAAAAAATTATAACATTTTACCAACGGCGGTCTGATGCCACATCGCGTCATCCTCCCAGGAAGCAGCCGCAGGCAACCTCCCTCCCCTCTCCTAATCCAATTGCAACGCTACAATGGCAGCGTTGTGATTGGCTGGAATGCCAAGAGCACAAGCATCTATTGGGGAGGCCGCTTTCCCAACGCAGGCTGCAAGCAGCCTACATGGAGAAAAGGGAGAGTGTGCATGACTGGTTTGGAGGGCCCGGAAGCCGACCAAGCAGTCAGCGCCCACAACATTGGGCGAGCCACTCCTCCTCAACCCGACCACCAGCCCACCCCAAACCAAATCTTTCTTCTGCTTTCTTGCAGTGCGAGAAGTAGAAACATAAAATGGTATTTATATCATATTATGTTACTGCTTCTCGCACTGCAAGAAAGCATGTGGGCCGACGCTCCTCCGCCCACATGGTGGAGCCGCTCCTGTCTAAGTATACATTGGATGCAATAAATCTCCACAAAACAGCCATGGCTGTCTATAGGAGAAACTTAACAACCTAACAACATTAAGACGTCTAAACAACTAGAGTGGCCGACTTCGAAGCGTAGGAACCAAATTCGAGTCTTTTGGGCGGCTCAAGCATCCTGGGATTCTGGGCAAATCACTTAATCTCCCCGTGCCTACAAATGAACGTGTCAGTCTGTAATGCAACTAGTGCTCATGTAAAGCGCTCTGATACCTTCGGATCGAGTTTGTGCTACATAAAGTGAAGAAAAAAAAATAGATCTACAAACAAGCATTGGAGGTGCCATTTATTTGGGATCTTGAACAGTGAGTGCATTTTCTCCAGTTTCTGTGAGACAGGTCCTCATGGAGAGCAGTACAAGCTTAAAATTCTCACATGCACAAAACAACAACGACGCAGATGTGCACTCACACACACAAACACACGTGCACACCTACACAACCTCAAAAATATGACCTCATACATGTGACCAAATATTCCAGGTTGGAGACACCATGCGAAATAGCAGAATACCCGGAAAAACTATCCATTTCGGAGTATTCAAACCCTTTTGTAAGGCACATTCGCACCCAGGACATGGTGGCATGGGTGCATTTACAGTTACATTTATACATGTGAAAATGTCTTCCCATGGGATGCATTTGGAATTCAATAAAACATTCCACAACTCCTCTTGCCAAGCTGTGGATATTGCAACTTTGCAGGAGTACTCCTGTAATCCTGTGATTTCTGAATGTGGGGTTAATTTAACGGAGTAAATATGCAACAGTTTTTAAACAATTGGGCCACAACCACATACACTTGTTCAAGATTCTTTCACGAAATGACAACCAAAGAAAGGTTTCAAGAGCTGACACAACATTGCCGTATTAAGGAAGGCTATGGGTAGGTGGGACACCACAGGCGTGAATATAATGTAACCCAAGAGACTGCTAGGGATTCTCCTGGTTTTGATTCTGGCAGACACATGTAACTGATTGTTTTAATGTCTATCTTGGGACGTAGATCAGAGAACTGTTAATATGATCTACACTTGTGTGTCATCAGTAATCTCTGTAGAGGTCATATCCTTACCATATAGAGGAAGAACCGTCTGAGTGAAAGAACACACATGTCATGCTCAATACAGCTTCTTCTCCATAGAGTGTGTAAGTTCCGGGAAAGAACTTAGGACCATCCTTTCAATAGCGTTTTCAGTGAACATGTATAGGCACTGAAAGCCAGGATATGTAGATGTGTGTGTACAGATTTTTAGGTAGCATTTAATATGCTAGATATCCTGTTTGGCTGAAAAAGACTGAAACACCGGCAGTCAGAATAGTTTAACAATGTAAAGAGACAATATTAGGACACAAAGTAAGACTTCAAGGCTCAAAACTGTGTAGTACACTGATACGGATTTTGAGGGCAGTACAAAAATGCCTGCTCCTCATGAAGCTCTTACAAATTGAGCTGTTCAGTCTGCCCTTTGATTCAGTGAGCGGGGTTATTGGATTACGTGATTTGCTCTGTGTTTGACTGGACTTCCATGCCTCATATCACAGCACATGTATGTAAAATATTGTGCAGAGTACTCCACAACAACTGTGAGGAAATGGCAGTGATGGAGCAAGATTTCGCAAAAAAGAAACCTGAAAGGATGAATACCCCCATAATACGTACTAACAGTAAGTGGTAAAAGAAAACTAACGTGCACCTTACATAAATGAGAGGGAAAATGCTTTGCACATACATGCACCAACGTGAGATAATACATGAAAGAACTAAAACCGTATTTACATAGTGCTTTGAAAGAAACAAGAAATAATGCATGACTAGGCCACATGTGCATTTCAAAGTTTGCATGTTGCATCTTCCTTTGAAATAATAAATAATGCAGCTTTTGCTTAAAGCTGTGCTAAGAAAAACGCTAACAGGGAATAGTGCAAAGGTAAACAGTGAAAAAGTGCATTATCATAAAATTAATGAATGTCTATATTCCATTTGCTATAGTGAGCTGGATGAGACACCATTTTCCCTTAACTTCGCCGGATACAGGAGGGGCTGGAATCAGAACGAAATTGTCATGACAGAGAAGCCAGAAGTGCTGAGTGCTGCAAAGAAAGAACACAGGTTCAAGGCCAATATATTGAAGGAGAATATTGGGTGTCTGCCAAGGGATGTAACGGACCGTGGGACCCCAGACTCTTTCTGCGGACATTGCGGAAAATTATGAATTAAAATGTTTAAATCTATCTTGTGAAAAAATCTTAGAACTGAGCTATGGGAAAGGATGTAGAACAATAACAGGACTAAAATGTAAGTGAAGTCACAGTGGTGTGACACTCCACCTGATAAAATTCACCAATCCACTGTCGAGTTACGTGAAATGTTTCAACTGATGTGGGACGGACATGTAGGTTTTAGGGTATAACTGGGGTGCCTTTAGGGGTGTAGTTTAGGCTTGTGAGGGAATAGAGAAGAAGGGTGAATGCGTCGCTGATCGTCGGTTCTGCAGAGAGGCCTAGCTGTTTCTGTCCTGTACTGTTCCTGTCCTTAGAATCTTTGTTCCCAGCTTCTATTTCGGGGGACCCCCACCATCGCTTTGGCCACAGGGGTGGTTTTCCACAAATCCTTTAGGTTTGTATTATTCTGACTCGTTTCTTGCAAAATTACTTGCAAATGTATTTTGTCTCCGGAACTTTTGTCTCTTCACCTATCCACTCCGTCACAGGTATACTGTTACGTATTATTTAGATGAAACTATTGTCTCTTCATCTATCCCCTCCGCTAGATGTATCTTTGTTTCACAAATGTTTTGCTGAAACTTTTGTCTCTTAATCTATCCACTCCTTCATGCACGTCATAATTGACTGTTGAGTTTGTATCTATTGTAAATTGCTGATGTTTTCTCTCCCTTTTGTGAATGTAATTGTTTGCATTTGTGACCGAATGCATTGAGCATTTTAATCATTTTTGAGATAAACCTTTATTAACTTTTCAGAGAGTCTGTGATTTTTTGCTGACTGAATCGTTAGTTAGATAGTATTATCATTACTATCAACTATTCAACTAATTGGTTCACCGACCAAGTAAAAGGAAAGTTGGCGTAGAAGTTAAATATGTATTTTAAGATGTCATACATGAATCTAGGAAAGAAAATAATTGAGCGTCTTATAAACTTGACCCCAGCGCATCAGGGATTCTGGGTGAATATGTATGGGCCATTATATTGTGATGTTTGTATTGATCCCTGATCAAGTATTGGTGTCAGGCTGGATCAGCTGCATGGTTCGGTGAGCTGAATCCTCACAGCTAGAGCATGCACTGATCTCAGGGGCACACCTTTGACTCCCAGCAAGGTGGACTCAATTTCCAACCTGGCAAATATCTGCATACTGACTGCCAGTTAATTGGATAATAGTAACATCTGTTGATTGCAGCACGTAAAAGAGTGTGGTATGAAGTGTTATTTAAAAACAAGCTATTATTATAAATAGAACTACTAATAAAATAAACACCACAGAAAACAATGTGGAACAAATCTGATATCCCAGAGGAAGTGTGAAAAGTAAAAAGTGGTTGAAGAAAACTAGAAGTGTGACCAAAAGTAAATAATTAAAAATAAATACAGCTATAAGAAAAGCCATGGATTTGCGGTGGTGAAACGTGGACGAACAGCTGTATAGCATCAGGACAATGCATTCTAGCACACAGAAGAGGGAAATTGGGTGACAAGACTGTGTGAAAAGCCAATGAAAGGTAAAGACCGTAGAATGTGGTTTAAGCATGAGAAAACATAATACATGCTCCTATGTTCTAAAGTCATTGGTGAGATCAACCCAGAAATATTAAAGTAAGTTCTGGAGGTCTATAGTGAAGGGAAAATATGGATTGCACAATGAAAGGATCCCAAGATTTCCGAGTTCTTTATCAGATATCATTGGATGGACATTGGAAGGACTGAATTCCAGCATCCTTAAATATCTGCATGGAGGAAACATTTAATTACACTTCGGGTAAAACTATAGCATGGGAATCAACGATATTTCTGAGGACGTATTTATGAACAGGAAATAATCTTAGTGCAATTATAATGATGGTGTTCTTCAGAGAAGCAGTGGTAAGTGGCAAGAGCTTCCTTTCAGCAGCACTGTTGCATACAAGTACGTAAGAATTTTTTTTAAAAGCCTGAAATATTGCAGTTTGTGAAGAAAGGAGAGCTAGAAACTAAGGGCCGATTACGAGTCAGGCGCAACGGTATCTCCAGGTGAGATACCATCCCACTCGATCAAAAGAGGCCTTGCTTTTTTGCTCCTGATTGCCTAGGTCTGATTTTACCACCTGGAAAATGCAGTTGGATCAGGCAAGGACTGTAAACACAAGGCAGCCTTGCCCAATCCGGACCCACTCCTAAAGCCCGAATACATGCCTCCCCACACCCTGCCCTGCCCAATGGCACCATCAACATTCGTCCACTGCCCTGCCCCCCCCCACTACAATTTACTACCTACTCAGGCCAGGTGATCAATGGGAACATTCATTCACCTGGAATTGAGAATAATATGCGAAATTGGCTGGAAAAAGTGAGCCTTCACTGTTATTCCCCATTCTGTAGTATTGTGATTGCATGCTACTGACTGTGTGTTTTCGCATAGTAGATGGGTGCAGAGTTTTGACTACACTAGTACCATGCAACTTGTAAGTAGGTCATATGCAGGCTAAACGGCTAGCCAGAGACCCACGACCAGCCTTATCTATAGTTGATATCTACAGATCCCCAATGCGTTTATCATTCTAATAGGAATAGCAGAATGCGCTGGTTGTTTCTAATGCTAAAATAAACAAAATCACATTCTGGAATCTCACCTTGATTCCGAGGCTGCATTTTTAATTTCCTTACATTTGGTGAGAACAGCCTTGTTGCTGGAAAGGTTCAAAAGGATTATATAAACTGCTCTATTGCTTTGACCGTGGAAATGCTGGAGCCATGGTCGAAGCAAGTAACCGCTGAGACAATTTACAGCACCTGCTTGGATTCGTGCCAAATACTGACAAAGAATTCTCCAGTCGTTTTAAATATTTTTTGAAGCCAGAAGATGCAAATGATAATAGAAAAACTCGAAGGCTAAATTCAAGTGACTACTAAAGAAAGCATATGATTTTGTTCTGCACTGCGATGTAGGTCACTCATAGACCGTAACAAATAGTCAAACGCTTCCAAACAAAATGACCACATTCTATCAAAATTCAGGCGAAAAAAAGCCATTCGCCGCTGCCAAATGTAGCCCAACCCGCAGCTATCACCCTAGAACGCATCTCCCAAGCCCTTTCTGTAATCCTATCCATCGAAATTAGGATAGCAGTTATGGTTCCGAAAACTAAAGAGCAAAACCTACAGCGATAGATAGACGCAGGGAAAGACAAGAGAAGGAGGGATGGCAATGAAATGTCCTGATGATGGTGTTATGATGAAGCTATGTTGTTCTATAGAACACTGTTGGAAATTGGGTTGTTGGTTGACTGGAGTGTGAGCCCTAGTCAAGCAACAGCCACAATCCCTTTCAGGGTGAACCACAAAAACTCACTAAATTAATCAGTGCCTAACCCTGGGTAGTTTAGCACAAAAATCAGCCAGTCGTTAACTTAAAGGCAATGTGACATGTATTCATGCAGCACACAAACAGTAATAAAGTGAAAACCCAACACAAATAAAATTCCACACCAGTTTTAGTAAATTATTTGACACCAAATGACAAAGATCCAAACAGTATAACCAGAGTTTTGTACTTTAAAGGCATTTTTGTGAAACCTAGTAACTAAAAGATCAAATTACCAACGTCGGACATCTAGTTGTGTGAGACTGGGTAAAAGTAATAAAATATGGGCAACCGCGATGCAGCACCTTTCGGATACAAGAAGTGGATAGGACCCAGTCAGAGGACTTCGAAAAATGTGTGTGAAGGTAAAGGTCAACGGGGCAAGGCTACAGTAGGTGTGCGAGAAGAAAGCGTCATTGTCGGAAAGCCTTGGGTCGAAGCCGCTGTGAAGATTTCTATCTTCGGACTTAGTCTCTGAAATGGAAGTCAAAAATCTCCAGGGGGACAAGGCAGAGTGCTGTAGCCGAAGACAGTTCTATGAGGTCAGATACCCCTTTGGTGAAGGTCTGATGAAAAGGATTTGCTGCTGCAGAGAAAAACGTAGCAGGAGAATCTGCAAAGTCAATCCGACTGGTGATGCACCTAAGGAAGATAGACAAGCATGTTAGTCTTGGTCTCCTCCTGGTTCTTAGAGCAGTTTTTACCCAAAAAATGTTAAGTTCCCACTTTTGGTCTTTGGTTATCTGGGCACCTTTTGCACCACTTCCAAGAGTGGAGGGGCACCATTTGGAGGGTCAGGACTCACTCAGGCTGGGTCCTGGTGTTGGGTTAAGATTAATGAAGCCTTTTGAGTCTCTGTGGCTCTGAACAGGATGCCAGCAAATTAGCCCTGTGAGTAACTCTGGAGACCCTGGGACAGTTGGAGATCTAGTTCTAGTCTCCAGTCAGAAGGTAGATGAGCAGCATGACAAACAGGGCAGCAATCCAGTAGGGTAGCAGTCTTTCAGAGCAGCAGTCCAGCAGAGCGGTAGTCCTGCCTTCAGCACAGCAGTCCTTTTCAGTAAGTATAAAAAGGTCCAGAAGTGCACTGAAGAGTTGATGTCTGAGGCCCCCTTTTTAAAACCGAGGTGCCCTGGTTCTGGTAGGTGGGAGAAGCTTCTAGACAGTGGCTTTAAAGTGCATGGAATTTCCTGCCTCGCCTGCCCTTGTCCCAAGCTAGCTGTAGTGAAAATCTGGGGGTTTTAGGCTCTTTGTGTGAAGATAGAGCACAGGCTATTTAATTGTAAGTGGGACTGGGCTCAGCTCTGCCCTTCTTTCTGTAGGGGGATGGACCATTGAGGCACACCTAATCCATCTATTGTGTGAGTGTCTGGGAGGAATCCACAAAGTCTAGCTGCCAGTTACACCCAGGCATGTGACCCAGGCCAGGCTACAGGCACAAAAGGGCTAAGTGCAGACCTGGGGCCCGTACTCGCTATGCCACCAGATTCAAGCTAGTCTGACTGATGAGGGGTGATACCCCAAATCTGGCCACAGCAACCTTGTTTCTGGGCCGAGGAGGACCTGGCTCAGCAGTTTGGGCTGGACTGTTTCCATGGGGAGTAGGGTCAAGACGTGTTTGCATATGGTGGGTCCAAACTGGAATGGCAAGCAAAAAAACAACGGATTTAACCTAGATCTGTGACTTGGGGCGAATGTGTGTTTTGTTCAGCATTCTATCTATCATCTGTTCTTTTTGAACTTTTTAAAAGTGACCTTTTGAAAATTGTGATCAAAACCCTGACTTTATTATTAAATGAGGCTCTGACACAAACATGATATAGCCACCAGTTCCCGTTCTGGAAATTATAGCTTATTTAATGTAATAAGGAATTTCTAATGTTATCCTATGGGAGGGGTAGGCTTCACAGTAGTGAAAAATCAATATAGGAGTTTTTCACTACCAGGACATTTAAAACTTAAAAGTACATGTTCAACCTTTTAATAACATAGCACCCTGCCCTATCGGCTACCTAGGGCCTACCTTAGGTGTGACATATATGTAATAAAAATGGGAATTTAAGGCTTGCCAAGGGGGTTTAAATCCCAAGTCAACATGGCAGTCTAATACTGCATTCAGGCTGCAATGGCAGGCCCGGGCAAGGTTTTAAGGTGCTACTTAAGTGGGTGGCACAATAAGTGCTGCAGGCCCACTTGTAGCATTTAATTTACGGCCCTGTGTATATGGTATAGCAGTCTACAAATATGCCAATCAGGTGTAAGGCAATCAAACCATGTTTAGAGGAGATAACGCAAGCGCTTTAGCACTGGTTAGTAGTAGTAAAGTACACAGGGTCCTAAGGCCAACAAAGATGAATTCAGCTAAAAAGTGGAGGGTAAAGGCAAAACGTTTGGGGATGACCCTGCATAGAAGGGAGTTCCAACACTACCCCTTCCAGCCTAAAGCTTGGGAAGACTAATAAATACCTTAATGGGCTTCCCTGTTTAGGCAATAGAGCCTGTACACTGGCCCTCGACTGCAGAGGCCTGTGCCAGTTCTTTGTCCCTCTGAATTCAGTTGGATCCCTCAGTCTACACTCTCCTGAGCCACAGAAGTGACCCGTAGGGAACCCTTCTCCTCACTTGTTGATCCCATCTGTGCTGAACCTAACCTTAACTTGCTTACAGATGCATCCCAAAAGGCAGACAGTACCACCATGACCAACATACTGATGTGGTCCATTCCACCTCTTGAATCCTGCTTCTGTCCTCAACCCAAGGAAAACTCTGCCTATAAGGACAGTAACCAACAGAGGCCACTGGCAGATGTCAGTATCAAGGGCACAAGGGCATCCAGGGGCCTCTGTCCTCTATGGTTTCTCACTGTGGAGGGGAACTGCCAGAGGGCTTAGGCATCCATCTCAGCATGGATTCCGGGCAGGGCACAGTACAGATTCGGCCCTGATAAAATCAGCCAAAGATATAAGATCAGTGATGGATGCAGGAGGCAGAGCCGCCCTGATCATGTTAGACCTGTCCGCGGCCTTTGATACGGTCCACCACAGGTTGTTGGTGGACCGGCTGGGGGCCTGCGGGATTCAAGGAAAAGCCCTCAAGATCTTGCAGCCCTTTCTCTCCAGTAGGACCCAGGTGGTGGCACTGGGAGACTTTGAATCGGACCCTTTTGTAGTCCCCTGTGGAGTCCCTCAGGGCTCATCCCTGAGTCCGACTCTTTTTAATGTGTATGTCTCCACCCTGGCGCCAGTTATTAGATCTTTCGGCTTTAACTTAACATCGTACGCAGACGACACGCAGATTGTAGTGTCGCTGCTACCGGATGGAGTGGAAGACACAGCTGACAGGTTTAAGGACTGCATGCGCGAGGTCAGTAACTGGATGGCAGAAAACTGTCTTAAGCTGAACTCGGCAAAGACTGAAGTCTTGCTATTCGGGGCCAAAGATAACTTTTGGTCCCCAAGATGGTGGCCTGAAGAAATGGGGATACCCCCCTCTCCAGTTACGAAGGTTAAAAACCTGGGGGTACTGATGGACGATTCACTCTCCTTTAGACCGCAAGTAAACGCCCTGTCCTCATCAACCCACAATGTCTTAAAAACAATACGAAAAGTTCTGCCTTTTCTCCCTGATGAGTCTAGCAAGACAGTGGTAACGGGATTAGTGATGTCCCGGCTAGACTACTGTAACAGCCTGCTGCTGAATGCCCAACAGGGGTTGCTAAACAAACTTCAAATCCTGCAGAACGCGGCTGCACCCTGATCACGGGCACACCTAAATTTGCTTCGGTAGCACAGGTCCTGGTAAAGCTACACTGGCTACCAGTATGCAGAAGAACAGCTTTTAAGACACTCTGTGTAGTTTTCAAAGCATTAAAAGGGCTGGGTCCCCACTGCATGACCCCGCTCTTCCAGTGGTATAAACCTACAAGATCACTAAGGTCGGCCTTCAAAGGACTGATTGTAGTCCCTAGAGTCAGGAAGGCTCGCTGGGGGGGGAGGAGTTTCTCCCTGGCAGCAGCTAAGGCCTGGAACGCTCTGCCATTGGCCCTCAGGCAGACGTCAGACCTGCTGCCCTTTAGGAGGGCCCTGAAAACATGGCTTTTCACACATTATTCTTCCTGTCATGCACACCAGCGGTCACACAGCGCTAGGACACCGTTTGGTAACAGTGCGCTTTACAAATGTGAAAATAAATAAATAATTCCACCCTCCTCCCCACCTGTCCAGGGGTGGTAGTCTGAGACTGGTCACTTAGCCCAGGATCTGTATCCTGAGGCTGAACAGGAGCCAGAGGTGAGTCTCTCCCCCCACTGCCAATCCATCTAGAGCTCGGTACCCTCCATTTTGGAGCTGTAAACCCTGATGTCTGATGTAGGAAGGTGGATATCTGACTATGGTAGCCCCCAACTTTCTGCCTGGTGTTTAGCTGGTTTTTCGACTTAGTTGACCTGGGGCCCTGCTATTCAGGACCCCAGGCCCACTGCTCTCTCTGTAAAATGGATTCCATGTACTCTAGGTACATATCCAATTGGATACTGAGTCACCTTATCAGCCCCTGTACAGTGTACCTTAGGTACCCAGGGCATAGGTGCACCCAGGGCCTACCAGGGGCTGCAGCATGTGTTATGCCACCCCTGACTGGCCATCCAAATCTGACACAACTGGCTGATCAATAAGCTGGGGCAAGGTGGTGTAATCACCCTTTCCTTTAGATATAGTATCTCTATATCTAACCCTAAAATGGACACATATACTCCTATAAGTCACTCCTATGGCAGGCCTTAACAATCCTGGAGGCAGAGTGCTTGGAATTATGTGAGATAGTGCTCTGGCATGAGCTGAGCCTGTCTACAGCTTTCGAAACCAAGTCCTTTAGCTGTTTCCATGATAACGCTATACCATATATTCTTAAGTGCATTATAATCCTCGCGGTTATTGCTAACTTTGGTATAGCATTATCAAAACATGTTGAGTAAGGTGTCATACGAATTGGAATACTACCCCCTCACCAATTCTGGTGACGGGGGTAGCATTCCACCCTTCTAGAGGGACACAACATGTAAGTAACTGCGAACCCCGGTTAAAGCCTCAGCATCACAAAATGGATGCTGCCACCAGACACAAGTCTGACCTCCTGCTGCTGGGAGTCCTTCCAGCGAGGGAGGCTTGGACAAAGGGTTACTAACTGGTGTTAGTGACAGCTAGGTAATAGGGAGATAATTTTATCTCCGCTTTCTTGGCTTTTAAAGCAAAAAAAGCGGAGATAACCCCCCTTGATAATATGCCCCCTAATTCCATGGATATCGCTGTGAGCAACTACCTAATATGCTCTCTTTCATTCATAAACATCTGAGATAATAATACACTGCAGTATAGCTGATGACCAATTTCTAAGTAGTATATAGGGTTTGTCCAGTTTGGTAAAATGATTACATCCAACGTAAGAAGACTTTTTCACTCTGTCTCCTCTGACTATACCCATACTGTCAAGCGTTACCTTTTTTGACTGCTTTATAAGTATCCATAGATATATTGAGGAAGCTTTAGAGGGAGCACTGTATTCTTTCTGTATATGTCTTTTATATTTTCAGTCTTTCAGACACCCCTTAGAAAGACCCATAGATCGCTAAAATTGCTTATCTGTAAAATATAGGGTCTAAGTTCCTTTGGCTGCAACTTAATATATCGGCAAGTTCTACATCAAAATACTTGACATCACGTCTGGACATCACAGTAGACATACACGTTATACATACAACATGCAATGACGACACCGATGCGTTTCTCCTACTCATTGACACACTAAAGAACACTCGTGTAGTGTGACACACGAGCTAGTTTTTCCAAGAGTGCGCATGCGCAAGAAACTAGTATCGCCGGACACTGGGCAAGCCGCAACACGCGTAACTGCGCATGCGCGGCTTATAAGTGTTCCGCGGCGCACGCGCTGTCTTCAACATCTCTTGGGAGCATTGATGCGGTGATCACGGAGGTAGTCAGGCACCATATGTTACCAATTAATCTATTAAGACGACTATAAATAACGCGATAGTTGGCGCTTTCATTACCTCCACTGCCTCTCGGACGACGGACTGGGGCACCGACGGATAGGTAGGTCTGAAAATATCTTTTGGTCTCTACCTTATTAGAACTTGAGCCTTCCCTTCTTTTAAGAAACTTCTTACAAAACTCTGTAGAGGCTCACTAGATTTCTGTTTTGACCTTCTGTTGGCATATTTCCTTTGGCATATTTTCTGCTTATATCTTCAATATGGCTTGCTCAGCTTACTCTATAATATGTCATAGGTTCAACAGCAACCTTCAAAACAACTCTCTTTATGAAAGTATTTTCATATATTTACATCAGACTCGTTTCTGCAAGTCAGTTCAGCCTATGGTCAAGTGATAAGTTTCCACTAGTTTATCACTAGGTTTTACTTGTTATAACAAACTATTGAATGCTAATGAGTCGGACACGATAACATTAGTGTATTGATTTTGTCCATTTTCTTCTTATATACCTAGAGCGGGGCCTCATATTCCCGAGCGGTTGCCGGGTGAGGTGAGGCTATTCCCCACTTTAAAGCTGGGTGAGTACACTATGACATCAAAAATTATTCTCTTCCATTTTTTTGTCACTGAATGGATGAAGTAGAACAGCAATTGAGTACAGTTCTGTTTAGCGGAGTGGATACGCTCTCCGCATGTGTGTGTTCTGGGTTGTTTCTTGTTGAGTGCAGGTCATTTTTACATGCAATGATTATGGGATATACTTACATCTTCTTCCTATTTAACTATCTCAATAGGAAGAGTAACACGTACTTCGTCTCCACCAGAATACATTGGGGACCCAAGTTCCTGGTGGTATGGTATGAATTTTATTTATCACAATTTCAGTTACACTACTTTTCACATATAAATGCAGTAGCTTACATCTTATCGGTCCTGAAGAAAGCCGTACACTGTTTCCTAAACGGCTGAAACATGTCGACCCCTCTGCACATCGCCATTGCTTAGTCATATTCTCAGACTTTCAGGCGCTTTTTTAATGTTGGCACCCAGACAATACGGATTAAACATATTTTTTGTCTTGGTAGTCATTTTTAACCTCACTCACTTGTTCATATTGAAGCACTGCACCCCATCAGTACCATCAAGACACACCTTGGTTAGAGTTCATCTTTGGTATCCAGTTTCGCACCATCAATTGGATGAGTTGGGCGATCTCTGGATGTACCATATAAATCCCACATGATGATGCTCTGTCGTAAGGGTGGGCTGATGGGAATTTCTCAACCAGGTGTTGCCCTTGCTGTTGCTGTTTGATGGTCTGCGTTCTTCAGTCTCTAACATTGGACACACACATTCTTTCCCTTGACCGGACACCTCCCTGATTTGTTGTTGTCATACCACGTTGAAAGCCACGGATAGATTAGGAAAAGCAGCTCAGAAGAGCAGCTGAGAAGGATGCAGTAGCTGGAATTGTTCTAAATAGACAGACAGCTGGCAATTGATCAACTGCTCTAGTATCTTAGCAAAAGCTAGTAACAAAGAAATCGATCTGAAATTAGCCAAAATTGATTTGTCAGCTGATGGCTTCTTCAATAAGGGAATCAATTTGGTCTGTTTCCAGCAGCCAAGTCCGATTGCAGTCTGGATGGAACTGTTAAAAGAGAAAATTAAGCACAGGATTTTTAGCTGGGCAGTTAAAAACAAGGATATGTGGCAAACAGAGATCCTCAGGAGAGCCTGATTTGCAAGCTCCTTAAATCTTCGCAGATTCCTCCAACGAGATGTGCATATAGTAGGGCAAGGTTTTTAAGGGAATCCCCTGTAGGTCCCCTGACCCACTCACATCAAGCGGGCCCCATTGCTAAATCTTAATTAGTTATTTTTGTATCAAAGAAGTCTGATAGTTGTACGCACCACTTAGGGGATGCATCCAACAGCTGATGCAATGCATCAGGGTAGGTCGATTTCTTAACTATCTTGAATATGTCACACAGTTTATTTCAGAGGTCAGAAATTTGGATGGCAAAAAAGTCTGCTTGAGCTCTTTTATTTGCACAATGATAATTATTTAGTGCTCTTTTCTATAATACCTTTGCATGGGGGATTTCATTCTTTCTCCAGCAACTTTCCAGTTTTTTATACTGCTTATGTAGCTCCTTGAGCTCATCATTAAACCAAGGAACAGAGTATAGTTTTCCAATGAGGGAGACAGATTTCACCTTTGGAGGCAACAGTATTAGCCATCTATAATAGCCATGCATTGACTGCCAAGGGGTCTGATTCAATGACTCCACTCTACTTTCACCCAGAGTAGAACTAATCTCCAAGCTAGCAACAATGTCCCAATTTCTGCATTGTACAGGGGGACGAGTCCTTCAACCTTGAAGCCCATGTTTAACTCTCCATTCAAAATGAATAAAATCATGATCTGTCCATTCACTCTTTTTAATATCAAAAGCCACAAGCTGGCAGTTAGAGAAAATAGGATCAAGGGTATGACCCGCCACATGTGTGGGCTGGTCAACAAATTGTCACATGTTCCAATAAACCATATTTTCCAGTAATAATCGGCCATGCTGGTCTAAGGCCCCATCCACATACCGTGAAATTTGAGCATTTCAGCATATATTTGGGCATACACTCATTTAAAGATGATAGGAACTCTCCTGTGTGACCAGGTCGATAAACTAAAATCCCGGCCAAGGATTTATTCGCTGATAATGTAAGGAAGAATCCATGTGTTTCAGCCCCCTGAAGCTCCTTAGAGTCAAATGAAACACAATTAAAGGATTGTTTAGAGACAATTGTGACTCAGAGCCATGAGACCCTCACGGGTGAGAAGTGCGCTTCACAAATCCTTGATTGATTTATTGAGTGCTCTGTCACCTCTTTTTCCTATTCTGTTACAATGCATCATAGAATATCCCCCCAGGATACCAAACACCACATCAGGGGCAGAGCTGTCAAACATCCATGTTTCAGTAAGAAACAGTATATCCGATTTATCATCACAGAGTAAATCATACCTATGCAAGGCATCCTTATGAAGGGAACACACATTATAAATGTGCCTGAATCCCTAACAGATATACTGATTTCCAAGAGAGGTGAGGAGGCAAATATGTACAAGCTTGTCACCTATTCGGTCCTTGCAGAGCGCAAGAACAAAAATGACACACAGGTAATAAAATTATACCAGGAGTATTACCCATACCTCTGCAAGACATACCAGTCCTTAAAGAGAGCAGTTCTGATGAGGAGTCAACTATACTCTGGCCCAACTCTGAATGACAACAGGCAGCATGGCTGGTGCTGAGTGCGGATGCGCGCAGGCAGGTTTGTCTTAGGCGTGCTTTCGACATGCCAGCGGCGCATCTGTGCACCGGCATGATTTAAATAATGTGCAGGCATTCAGGTCCCTCAACTGACCACTGCATGGCTCAAAATTATGGCTCGAGCTGCAACAAGGAAGTCCAAAGCCCGACCCTCCGACCCACAGTAAAGTGCAATTTAAAAAAAAGCAAAAGTGTTGTCAACTAAAAACAAATGAATGATTTAAAAACACGTGTCATTCACACAAACTTTGAATGTGCAAACATGCAAGTAAAAACAGTGTTTCACATTATAAAACATTTTTTAATTGGCATGTTAGTAAGCCCCAAGGTCAGACAATGGTCAGCTAGTCTGAACAAGGACGTCGATTACGATGGTGGACGGAAATTGGTCCGACCGCCATGGTCGCGGCAAATATACTTCCGACCGCACCGTGAAAAAACAGCGGGTGCGATTAGGATATTTCTGTCATCACACACCGACCGCGGCGGATGGATCACATCAAAGACCGCCACACGTGGACGGAGCCACAGAAACACCGTCCGCCGCAGACGCAATGACCGCGGAAACAAGCCCAACCGCCGCCAGACCTGTGGAGGGTCCGGGCGCACGATTAGTATAACGCCGCCATCCCAACGGAACTCACCATCGTCCTCGACCGCCGCGGAAAAAAAGCATCGACAAACGGAGCATGACTGCTGAAGGACCAAACGCACATCACCCCTGCTGTCAAACCGAAACAAAAATGGCGGACGGAAGTAAATAGAAAACCCAAAGAACAGGACACACACCCACCTGGAACACCCACCCCCAACAACTACACGCCCCTATGACACCCCCCAGCACAAACAAGAGCACCCAAGTCTCCAAACCCACAGAACACCTGACTGCTAAAAACCATTGGGACACGACCACTACACAGAGTATAAAAGGATTCCCTCCCATTACCACAATCCTTTGCATGACAGTACAACTGGAAGAAAGAGGCAGCACATCACACACAACAGACACACACAAACACACATACAACCTGCACACCAACACACCCACCACACAAACCCCCACAACACCATCCCTACATACCACACACCTGCACACCCCACACCACCAACACCTTGCACATCACACACCATGGCCCCCAAGAAAAATTCCAAGTTCACAGAGAGTGAGTTGAAGGTCATGGTGGATGAAATCATCCGTGTCGAACCACATCTCTTCGGTACCCTAGTGCAGCAGACCACCTTGGCAACTAAAACCACTATGTGGGACAGGATAGTGACCAGAGTCAATGCTTCAGGGACCGTGCCACACACCAAACACGACATCCAGAGGCGGTGGCACGACCTCAAGGCAAGGGTGAAAGGCATCAGGTCCAAGAACCACCTGCGGGTACACGACACTGGCGGTGGTGGTCCCGCGGATCAAATACCATACGCCGAATGGGAGGAGAAGGTGCTAGGCATACTGCACCCTGAGAGTCTGGAAGGAATAGAAGAGGGAGTTGAGGCTGGTAAGTACAAACCAATGACCACTATCACACTGTCATGTTCTTCCTTGCACAACTGCCAAGACACATCTCCCAGGCTAAAATCCATGCATGTGGACCACACAGTCACCCAAATGTGAAGGCCAGGGCTCAAATGCACCCACCACGATCACCTACAAATGTAGCCTCCTACGTTCCCGGGGAATGTCTGACATAATATCGACAGACAGAATATCGAAAGACAAAAATATCGGCACAAAAATATCGACATCAAAAATATCGGAGTCATATCTTCATAAAGGTAAGTACAAAAATATCGAAAAAATAATATCGTAGTACAAAAATATTGAAATTAAAAATATCGTTTTTTAAAATGTATTAATAATAATGTAAAAATAATTTTAAAATACATATAATTTTACAAATATTACATAAAAATATTAAAACAAAATTAAAACTAATACATATACATTTAAAATAAATAAAACACTTAATAATTTAATGTAATTTTTTTTTCATTTAATTGATTTAATGTAATTTTTTTATTTTTACCCTGTACGCCTGTACCCCAAAAACCCCAAACTGACCCTGAACCCTAAAAATATCCCTGTACCCCAAAAACCCCAAACTGACCCTGAACCCTAAAAATATCCCTGTACCCCAAAAACCCAAAACTGACCCTGAACCCTAAAAATATCCCTGCACCCCAAAAACCCCAAACTGACCCTGAACCCTAAAAATACCCCTTTACCCAAGAACTGAAAACTGACCCTGAACCCTAAAAATACCCCTTTACCCAAAAACTGAAAACTGACCCTGAACCCTAAAAATACCCCTTTACCCAAAAACTGAAAACTGACCCTGAACCCTAAAAATACCCCTTTACCCAAGAACTGAAAACTGACCCTGAACCCTAAAAATACCCCTTTACCCAAAAACTGAAAACTGACCCTGAACCCTAAAAATACCCCTTTACCCAAGAACTGAAAACTGACCCTGAACCCTAAAAATACCCCTTTACCCAAAAACTGAAAACTGACCCTGAACCCTAAAAATACTCCTTTACCCAAAATTAATTAATATTATTTAATTACCAATTAATTATTAATACACAATAACAATAAAGTAAATATATTAGCACATTAGCTGTAATTAATTTAATTTAATAATTAATATTATTTTTCCCAATTAATTAATTAAGAATAACAAAAAATGTTATATAAGAAAATTACTCTAATTAATGTAATTAACTAATTAATATTAATTAATTACCAACTAATTAATAATTAAAAATATGTACAAACATATATTAATTCATTATTATTAAATTACTTCCCACCCTATTCCCCTATAAACCCATAACCCGCTACAGAACATATTTATTTAATTAAAATTAATTAAAAATTAATTATCAATTAATTAATTAATAATTCCTACTAATTAATAATTAATTTAACATAATTAAATTACTTCCCACCCTATTCCCCTATAAACCCACAACCCGCTACAGTAGTAAAAGACAATATTTAATTAAATTACATTAAAAATAAATAATAAAACATAATAAATACAATATAATATACACTAAATTTATTTAAAAATTGATATTAGTAACATCGAAGTTATTATTTCGATATTATTGACATCGATATTTAAAACTTCGATATTACTGATATCATACTAATATCGATATTAAGACTGTCGATATTACTTACCTTCGATATTTTGTCCCATCGATATTTAAACTTCGATATAATTGTATATCGAAATTTAAAACTCAATATTTTGTCTGTGTACCGTTCCCGGGCTTGCATGTGGTCAAGCAGCTAACACCACAACTCCCAACAGGCCCCCATGTCTACAGGAAGGTTGGTTTTCTACAGTGGGTCCAGCACTACAACTCCCAACAGGCCCCCATGTCTACAAGAAGGGTGGGGGTGGGGGTGGGTCCAGCACTACAACTCCCAACAGGCCCCCATGGCTACAGGGAGGGTGGGGGTGGGTCCAGCACTACAACTCCAAACAGGCCCCCATGTCTACAGGGAGGGTGGGGGGGGAGTCCAGCACTACAACTCCCAACAGGCTCACATGGCTACAGGGAGGGTGGGTGTGGGGGTGGGTCCAGCACTACAACTCCCAACAGGCCCCCATGTCTACAGGGAGGGTGGGGGTGGGTCCAGCACGACAACTCCCAACAGGCCCCCATGGCTACAGGGAGGGTGGCGTTGGGTCCAGCACTACAACTCCCAACAGGCCCCCATGGCTACAGGGAGGGTGGGGGTGGGTCCAGCACTACAACTCCCAACAGGCCCCCATGGCTACAGGGAGGGTGGGGGTGGGGGTGGGTCCAGCACTACAACTCCCAACAGGTCCCCATGGCTACAGGGAGGGTGGGGTGGGTCCAGCACTACAACTCCCAACAGGCCCCCATGTCTACAGGGAGGGTGGGTGTGGGTCCATCACTACAACTCCCAACAGGCCCCCATTTTTACAGGGAGGGTGGGGGTGGGTCCAGCACTACAACTTCCAACAGGCCCCCATGTCTACAGGGAGGGTGGGGGTGGGGGTGGGTCCAGCACGACAACTCCCAACAGGCCCCCAAGTCTACAGGGAGGGTGGAGGTGAGTCCAGCACTACAACCCCCAACAGGCCCCCATGGCTACAGGGAGGGTGGGTTGGGTCCAGCACTACAACTCCCAACAGGCCCCCATGTCTACAGGGAGGGTTGGGGTGGGGGTGGGTCTAGCACTACAACTCCTAACAGGCCCCCATGGCTACAGGGAGGGTGGGGGTGGGTCCAGCACAACAACTCCCAACAGGCTCCCATGTCTACAGGGAGGGTGGGAGTGGGTCCAGCACTACAACTCCTAACAGGCCCCAATGTCTACAGGGAGGGTGGGGGTGGGTTCAGCACTACATCCCATCCCAGAGCAAGATGAATTCGGCCTACGATGTGCTGACCAATGCATCTACCTCTTCAAACTTACATGTAGGTAACCATCTTCACAGGGGCACCATCCAATAGCAGTACAGGACCACACATATCCAGGTATTGTCTCCCCACCTCCACAACACCATAATGCCCAGTACTGTGTACCACACCAATTTGATGTCACCAACAACCATGTCCTGATTCCCTAGAAAATTGAAATGTAACAACAACAAACCTGTCATGTCCACAGCATTGATTCTTAAATTTTTGTCCCTCAGGCGACCAAGACTTGACAGGAGAAACCAGCAACTGTTAGCACCAGTCGCCTCCCTCACAGCCTGGACTCTCCGGTGATGATCCCCTGCACACCTCAGGTGCAGAGGACGATGCCGGTCCAACTACACTCCCAGGGCCATCAGGCTCCCAGGACATCCCTGCCTCCACCACCTTGGACAGTGGAACAACAGCAACTACTGCCATTGTGACCTGTACAGCTACCGCCACCACCACCACCACCACCACTCCTGCCAGTGCCATCCTGCCTGACCCATCTGACGTTGATGGACCATCAACATCACAGGCTGTCAGGGAGAGTGAACGGGGGAGGACACAGGTGAGGCCACAGCTCACGAACACGAGGGCAGGTGCAAGGCGAGGTCAGGGTCAAGACCCACACAATCCTGGGACCGAGACCCTGGTTGCCATTGCTAGAGTGCAAGCGTTGTACGAGCGGTCGCAGGCACAGGCGGATCGTGCACGCCAAGACTCACTTGACACCTGCCAGCTGTTGCGGTCCATGGACAACCGTATGGGACAAATGGTGCACCTCATGGGGCAGCAAACAACTCTTTGGAGGGAGTGGTTATCCCGTGCCACACCACCTCCCCCTCCACCAAGTGGCCAGCTGGACAGGACACCACCACCGCTGGCAACATCACCTGAGGCCACTGACAGGCAGGTGTCCCCTGAACAAACTGCCCCCATAGATGGGTCCACTCAGGCTCCAAGACGGTGGGGCCGTCCGAGGCTGGATCCAGGACAGAGCAGTGGCAAAGCACCAGCCACCCGCACAAAGAGGGGCCGGCATTGACTACACCCTTCCTTGAGCCTGGCATTCACTCTGTGAACTATCTTGCCCCACATTGCCAAGCATTGTCACACGTCTGTTGTACTAGGTGTACATCACACAATGTGGTGTCCCCACGGTGGTGTCATCTGACATGACCTTCAACTCACACTTCCCCTTCACCACCTATTTGTAAATATGTACTAACACTAATCCAAGCCCTGTAAAAAAAAATCCCGGAAACACTCAAGGCTGTGTGATCTCCGGGCCCGATTCACAGAACTAACTTAAGACAAAATCATAAACTTACTACCATTTTGGTATTCACAGAAGGTACTTACTCATTTCGGTATTCACAGAAGTTAGGAGTACTAACTTTAGGACTCCTAAATGCCTTCTGTGAATACCAAAATACTTAAAAAAAGGATTTTTCTCAATTTAGTAGTAGTAAAGTTAGGACTCTTACCTTTAGGACTCCTAAATGCCTTCTGTGATTACTGAAAGTCTTAAAATTAGGATTTTTCTCAACTTAGTAGTAGTAAAGTTAGTACTCCTAACTTTCGGACTCCTAAATGCCTTCTGTGAATACCGAAAGTCTTAAAATTAGGATTTTTCTCAATTTAGTAGTAGTAAAGTTAGGACTCCTAACTTTCGGACTCCTAAATGCCTTCTGTGAATACCGAAAGTCTTAAAATTAGGATTTTCTCAATGTAGTAGTAGTAAAGTTAGGACTACTAACTTTAGGACTCCTAAATGCCTTCTGTAAATACCGAACGTCTTAAAATTAGGATTTTTCTCAATTTAGTAGTAGTAAAGTTAGGACTCCTAACTTTCGGACTCCTAAATGCCTTCTGTGAATACCGAAAGTCTTAAAATTAGGATTTTCTCAATTTAGTAGTAGTAAAGTTAGGACTCCTAACTTTAGGACTCCTAAATGCCTTCTGTGAATACCGAAAGTCTTGAAATTAGGATTTTTCTCAACTTTACTACTACTAAACTGAGAAAAATCCTAACTTTAGGACTTTCGGTATTCACAGAAGGCATTTAGGAGTCCTAAAGTTAGGACTCCTAACTTCTGTGAATACTGAAATGAGTAAGTGTCTTCTGTGAATACCAAAATGAGTAAGTGCCTTCTGTGAATACGAAAATGGTAGTAAGTTTAGGACTTTGTCTTAAGTAAGTTCTGTGAATCGGGCCCTCCATGTTTAAACACAGGTTTGTCTCAGTTGTTGTCATCAGCAGGTGCAAGGATCAATGTTGTTTGGAATCATAGCTCTGTGTGAGTGACCTAGGGACAATCAGAGAACAACAAGCACAGGTCAGGAAACTGAATCACACCCATCACACAACAACGTACTGCAACATCCCACAAACCACAATCATCACAAAGTAAGCGGATCACAGGACACACATCGGGGAGCATTGCTCGTACACCATGTCCCACACTCATGTGCAAACTGAACAGAACAGAACAGGCAGCATTCACATACCACATCCACCCATCACCAGCAGACATACATCACGCATTGAACAGCAGCACAAGAGGTAGTTACTCACATTCAAGGAAAGTAGCGATCAATGAGCTGACGCCTCTGGTCCACACCTTCTTCCTTCCCGCTATCCTCATCACTGGACATGGGTGGGATGGGAGGCGGATTAACCTGTTGGTCTGCAGGGTCCATGATCAGTTCAATATCCTTGCGCAAGGCCAGGTTGTGGAGCATGCAGCAGGCAACCACGATTTTGCATTCTTTGCCGGGGGAGTATGGCAGGGCCCCTCCGGTTTTATCCAGGCAGCGAAACCTAGACTTCAGCAGTCCAAATGTACGTTCCACCACCCGACGTGTCTTCCCATGGGCCTCATTATAGCGCATTTCACCTGGGGTAGTAGGATTCCGCAGAGGGCTTAGCTGCCACGGGAGGTTTGGGTATGCAGAGTCACCTAGATGGGGGGATGACAGACACATACATCATTACCAGGACTGGTGGGAACAGCATGGCACACATACAACACAGTAGTCATCACAGCACACTCACCTACAAGCCACGCACGTTCTTGACGCAGATTAGCCATCAGTTGGGAACAATGCTGCTCCGCAGGATGTGTAAGTCATGTGCAGACCCAGAAAATCTGGCACACACATGGGAAATGATGTTGTCAGCCAGGCACACCCCTTGCACATTGATTGAATGGTAGTGCTTCCGATTGCGATAGATGGGTTCACGTGCCTGGGGTGGAACCAGCCAATATGTGTGCCATCGATGGAACCCACTACGTGTGGAATCTGGCCCAGGGCATAGAAGTCCCCTTTCACTGCAGCCAGCTCTGCCAGACGTGGAAAATGGATGTAATCATCCTTGTAATGCATCATGGCTTCCAGCACATCCCGCGGTACCATGCTAAACATGGATTGGGACACCCCCCGGCATGACCAACTGTGTACTAGAATGTGCCTGTAGCAAAGAAGTGAAGTGCCGCCATCACCTTTTCTGTGGGTGTAATTGCTCCAGGATATGGCCTGCGTGGCTGCAGATGAGGTGCCAATTGTGCTACAAGGTCCTGCAATGTCGGTCGGTCAAGCTGGAATTTGCGGATCACCTCCTCTTCAACCATGTCCTCCAGCACAGTGCATGGTCGATGCACATTTGGAGCCTTCCTGTGTGGGAGTAGATGGTAGCAGATGTAAATTGTCCAACACCGCACAGCTGTGCCACACTATCATGTCTTGACCAACACAATACAAATAATACATGTATGTGTGACGTGACAGAAATATAAGGCACTACAGATAACTATACACTCACTGTTCACCCACAAACAACATCCTGTGTGCAAACATGTCCAATGGTACGTGCACACATGTTGAAAGAACAGCCAACATCACATGACTGAGGGCCCATGTGTGGACAAGCAACCCCACAGACACACATGGATGTGCACTCACAACACGAACATGGAACACACCCTCCTTGTCTTCATGCACCCATGACCCCACCAACAATGCTGTGCATCCTCACATGACAGGCATGGACATACAACAGACAACACACAGATGCATACACAGAAAGCATGTATACCCCCATCATTGCTACTTGCACACACAAAGCACACACTCACAACTGCTTCAAAATGTTGGTACACAGCCTTAATGGACTGTGTAGATGTGTACAATTACAAACGTGTGACCTCAAAACCAATATGTCACCACATTGCCATGCACATCTGACGCAACTTGACTCACATCACTGTGCTTTGTAAAGCACTGGCAAGGTCATTAGTATGATCACACATACAACAAATGGACATTAATGTGACACGTGGACAGGGGCCATTTACATGACATAACGAGTATTGTCGTTTTCCGGACATGGCCTGACACACATGTACACCTACATGTGTGCGGAGACATGCAGTGTGTATACACACGGCATCCGGGTACGCCTTCCGCCATCACAGAACATGATCCTTGATACTGCAATTCTGCGTACCATTGGCTGCATGGTCAAGGTCCATCACGGTCACACACCGCCAACCGCATGTGCGAGGTGCATCATTTGAAATTCATCACTCACTAGCATCGCAATGGCGGAGCACGCATTCCGCGGGGGCGGGGCAGGCTAACACATACATTTGAATGTGCAAGTGGAAATGGCAGTTGGCACCCCCCCTTTCAGTCACATTGCAGCACCCACCACAGACCGCCGGGTGCGGTCGGTCAGCCACCACCTGGTGCGGCCGGTCACCCAACACGGCTGCTGGCGGTGGGTGACCGCCCTGTGTATTGATGTTACCCTGGCATGGATGGCCATGGCCGGTCACCAACCACCGGGTGCTGGCGGTGGGTGACCACCCTGTGTATTGATGTTACCCTGGCATGGATGGTGGTGGGTGCTGCAAAGTGACTGAAAGGGGGGGTACCAACTGCCATTTCCACTTGCACATTCAAATGTATGTGTTAGCCTGCCCCGCCCCCGCAGAATGCGTGCTCCGCCATTGCGATGCCAGTGAGTGATGAATTTCAAATGATGCACCATCTCGGTAATGCGCACATGTGGTTGGCGGTGTGTGACCGTGATGGTCCTTGCACATGTAGCCAATGGAAACAGGTAACGCGAGACGCATAAGCGATTTCAAAAATAGTGGAAGCCCTGCACCGCCACAGCAGGGCCTGTCATTGGTTCATTTTTAATGAGGCAGCCCGGGAATACCAATTGCTGCAGACGTGTGCCACTGATATCAGCTCAGGGCCCTATAAATGTGTGAATTTGAGCAGCACACATCCACTGCTTCCAGCCACTGCTGCCTGCACACATCACCTCTACCTGCTGCTACTGAGCACTCCACCAACTGCTGCTGTTGTGCCACAGTCCTGTACCTTGCCATGCCGATAGTTCGAGAGATCAGGTCTCGTCCCTTTGCCGCAGTGGAGCTGGAGGTCCTTGAGGACAGTGTGCTCTGCCACTATGAATGGCTCTACGGTGCCCCAGGACAGGTGGTACGTGCAGTGGGGGACATGTTGGTGTACATGAGGTGGCCACTGACTCCTGGCCTCTGCAATCTTGGCGGTGTGCTGTGGGACCTTCACATATGTTGTACTGTGCATGGATGCTGAAAGATACCTATCTGTGTGAATGGACAACTGTTCACTGACTTGCCCCCTCTTGTCTCCCATCATGGTAGGTCAAGCTGCACCTTCGCAAGGCCGTGTGGAGGACCATAGCACGTGATATACGGGCAGTGGGGGTGTGCAATAGGTGACACACACACTGCCACAAGCGGTGGGACGACATCTCCAGTCTCAGCAAGAATGTGGCAGAGATGACACTGGGGATGATTCCAAGATCAGGCCGGCTTGCACGACGTACCATGACCTCTAATGCTCCGTATCATAGCTGTGACACATCCTGACCTGTCTGCCCGGTTGAGAGGGGAGCAGCAGCAAACTAGCGGTAAGCACACTGAATGGGTTTGTGACTTGTGAGTGCATGCATGTATTGCTGCTCGGACAGAGTAGTGACATCCGTGGTGTATCTGTTGTGCTGTAATTGCATGTTGGTGCCATTAGCGGAGTGAGCGTTGGCATCCATGTCAGCCAGGTGGACATCCCAGTTGCATTGTAGTGCAGGGTCCCAGGACATGCCATTGAGGTCTGTGGTCCCATGGCATCACATGTGCGGTGGTCTGCATGCACTTGCCCTGTTTGTTTGATGTACATGTTTCACAGGCACCCCCGGTTCTTTCACATGAGGATGTCTGGTAGGGGTGGTTCGTGTGCAGGATGGGTGCTACATGTTGGTCAGCAGTCAAGGAAGTTTGGATTTTGTAATTTGCAGTACGTGAGTGTGGCACTTAGGTATACCTCTTTTCTCTCTTTTTCAGCTTTGGACGAGGGCACTGACCCACAAACGACGGAGCTTAGTGGTGCCAATGCATCCGGATCAGAGATCACACTCACGCAGACTGAGATTGAAGAGAGCAGCCCCGGAGAGGGCGACCGAACTGTCCAAGAGGACTCACATGTGGAGATAACATCGTACTCATCTTCAGACAGTGGTGGCGAGTCTGCACTGTTGGTGGAGACAGGGAGTGTACAATCCACACCTTCAGTCGGTACACAGCAAACTGGGCCCACACTGCCACCAACTGCAACAAGTACTGCTCGTGCTCGCCAGAGTAAGGGGAGCAGAGTGGCCTTCGGTGCAGGCACCGCTGCTCCTGCCCCTGTGACACAATCTGCCCTTAGTGCTGAGGCAGTTGATCTGCTGCGACAGCTGTGTGTAGGGCAGACAAACATGATTAATGTATTCCTGGACCACGATAGGAAGTTGGGTCAGGTGGTAGCATTCATGGAGGGGGATGCATGGCGATGTTGCTGGTCTCCACAGAACAGTACAGTCATTATCCAACACAGTGTCTGCAGCTATTCAACAGTCACATAAACTAGGTTCTACTTCAGTTCCCCGATCCACACCACTTAATGTCTCAGGGGAGAGTGACATTTCAGAACAGGCCTCATTTTCGGGGTATTGCACTAGAAGCAAGCACAGGCAGCAAGGCAGGGCACGGAGCCACAGGCACCATACCCTGGGACAGGGAAATCTGTCACAGAACACGACACCAGCTACCCTGGAGTTGACACACAGGATGCTCAAGGGGTGTTGGGGGACAGGGATTCACATGGCACACAGGCATCCCCCTCAAAAAGTACTCCCAAGGCAAGGGAACCTCCCAAGGACAGGGCACCTCCCAAGGACAGGGACACTACAAAGGACAGGGACACTACAAAGGACAGGGACAACACAAAGGAAAGGGCACCTCCCAAGGACAGGGCACCTCCCAAGAACAGGGACACCACAAAGGACAAGCCAACTCCCAGGGACAGAGAACCGCCCACTGATAAGGCACATTCCAAAGACAGGACACCTCCTAAGGCCAAAGCATCTCCCACGGCCAAGGCACCACCCAGGGAGCAGGCACCTCCCAGGGCCAATGGTTCTCCCATGGACACGACATCCACCAAGGACAGGCATACATCACCCCTGCATCCCCTGAAGCTGGTGTTGTTGAAGGAACGTAAACCACATGTGTCAGAGGTGGAGTCCCCCCATACCTCTACTCCCATCCACACCCCGGTGAAGCAGAGGAAGGAGTACACTATTGTTGCATCCCCCATTACACATGATGCAGAGGGCAGAAGGCAGGGCCACAGCAAACATCAAGCAGGGTCCAGCACGTCCCCAGAGAGCAGACCCCCACCAGCACATTATCCACCTTTGATGGGTGATGTTTGTGATGAGGCCACACCACTTACCAGTCCAGTCATGTCCAGGGTGCCCTTACATATCCCAAAGAAATGGAAACACACACCGGTGACACCTGTCCACCCCAATGTCGCTCCAGTACAGCTGTCCCCAGCTCCCAGAGCCACCCTGCCTCCTGGCCCATACAGCCCTGTGGCTCATCATTTCAGTGGTTCTAGTGGGTCAGCTGCAGTTCACTTTCATGTGTCAGATAGTGGCACTGTGTCAGTTGTGTCCTCTCCTGTTTCAGGTACTGCCACTGTGAGTGTCCGCCACTCTCATGTCTCAGATGCTGGCATGGTATTTGTTGGTCACTGTACAGGGACATGTCCTGGCAGTGTGTCTGGGTCTATGGCTCATGTGTCAGTCACTAGATCTGTGACTGTGTCTCACACTCCTGTATCTGGTGCTGCCAGTGTGTCTGGGTCTATGGCTCATGTGTCAGTCACTAGATCAGTGGCTGTGTCTCACACTCCTGTATCTGGTGCTGCCAGTGTGTCTGGGTTTATGGCTCATGTGTCAGTCACTACATCTGTGGCTGTGTCTCACACTCATGTATCTGGTGCTGCCAGTGTGTCTGGGTCTAAGGCTCATGTGTCAGTCACTAGATCTGTGGCGGTGTCTCACACTCCTTTTTTTTTTTTAAAGAGTTTTATTTTCTTTTCACCTGGTATAAGACTTCGAAACATTCAAAATAATTTCAGTTCATCAAGTATGTCACATACACAAACAAACATAAATTACTAAGTAAAAACGCTAAGCCAAATCACAAAACTCAAATAGACAATTAAAAGTAGTCTTGGATACATCAGTTCAATTCTAGGTTCCCCCAAATTTTCTCAAATTTCTTTAACGATCGAGCACCCCTAAGTTGGTGCGGCGCGGGGGTGACCTAGTTCTAGGACACCCCCGCGCCGCACGGCCACCAGCTGCTGCGTGTGCCCCCTTCTGCCTGTCTGCCTCGCTGCCGCCGCGTGACCACGCCCCCTGCCTTCCAGCGGCGTGGCCCGCGATCGCCGTCCTGCCCCTGTTGTTGAGCTGTGTAAAGTGTTTATTTTGTCTTCTGTACTCTGTATTGCCTGTCTGATAGTTATTTTTGCATTTCCTTCCTGTTTTTGCTGTTTTTGTGCTGCCCTTCGCCCTCCCTCCCCGCTTCCCGCCACCGCCGCTAACCCCGCCCCTTTTTCCCTTCTGTACCCTCCCCGCTCCCGCCTCCCAGCTGCTCCGCCCCCGCACACTTCGCCATATATGGCGACCGTGCGAACGCGCAGCGGGTGCGCCGATTGTGCGCTGAAGGCGCGCCAAAGGTACGCCCGTCCGCGCCTGGACCGCGCCCAGTGCCAGGACCCCTGGCCCTCGAAGACCCCGGGCGACCCGCCTGACGTACACCGCCGCCAACCTCAGCGCACTCAACGCCGGTCGACTCCCAGGATGCTACCAAGCCACACCACGACGCACCCACGGACCCTACAGCTGCCACGCCTGCAAATTCACCTGCATCCGGACCTGCCTCGCACCAGCACCCGCCAAGTCGAACACCAGCAGCACCCACCTCAAGTGCATCCTGCTCAACACCCGCTCCGTCCACAGACACGCCATCGAACTCTGGAACCTCCTCGACACCACAGCCCCTGATGTTGCCTTCCTCACGGAGACCTGGATGAACGCCTCTTCAGCGCCCGACATCGCCATCGCCATCCCAGAGGGCTACAAGATCACCCGGAGGGACCGCACCACCAACCAGATGGGAGGAGGCATCGCCATCATCCACAGAAACACCATCCGTATCACGACCAGCACCGACAACACCCTCACCACCGCCGAACACCTGCATTTTCAGATCCACACCGACCCGAAGACCACCCTCAGAGGCACCCTGATCTACCGACCTCTGGGACCACGCACCCAATTCAGCGAGGACATCGCCGACTTCGTCAGCCCGCATGCCCTCCCCTCCGCTGACTACATCCTCCTGGGGGACCTCAACTTCCACCTGGAGAACAACAACGACCGCAACACCAGCACCCTGCTCGACAACCTCGCCAATCTTGGACTCAAGCAGCTGGTATCCACCCCCACCCACCTCGCCGGACACACACTCGACGCAGTCTTCTCATCCAGCACAGACATCGCCTTCAGCCACGCCACAGAACTTCAATGGACGGACCACAGCTGTGTCCACTTCACCTTCAAAAGAACGACGACCCACCACCACCAGCAACAGGCTGCCCGCAGAAGCTGGAACGAGATCACAGCCGACCAACTCGCCACCTCCCTGAGCCAGCACCCTCCTGCCAGCTCAGCGAACCCCAGCCAGGCCGCCGACAACCTCACGAAGTGGATCAGCAACTGTGCGGACGAACTCGCCCCGCTGAAAACCCCGCCCAGCAGACCCGGCAGCAAGAAAGCCCCATGGTTCACCGACGAACTCAAGAGCTCCAAGAAGAACTGCCGAACCCTCGAGAAAGTCTGGAGAAGGGAACCAACACCGGACAACATGACCACCTTCAAGCTTGCCACCCGGAAGCACCACCAGCTGATCCGTGCCGCCAAGAAAACTGCATTCAAGGACCGGCTGGACAACAACGCACACAACTGCAAGGAACTCTTCAACATCGTGAAAGAGCTATCCAACCCCAGCGCAGGAAACAACGACATCACCCCATCGCAAGACCTCTGCAACTCCCTCGCATCATACTTCCACAACAAGATCGCGGACATACACAACAGCTTCAGCAACCAACCATCGCACACCACGACCGAACCACCACCCCCCACCACCACCCTCCGCGCCTGGACCCCGATCAGCACCGAAGACACCATCCGCACGATGAACTCCGTCCACTCCGGATCTCCGACCGACCCCTGCCCTCACCACGTCTTCAACAAGGCCGACGTTGTCATCGCACCCCACCTGCGAGACATTATCAACACCTCCTTCGACACCGCCACCTTCCCTGAGAGCTGGAAGCATGCCGAACTCAGCGCTCTACTCAAGAAACCCAGAGCGGACCCCACCGAACTCAAGAATTACCGCCCCATCTCGCTCCTCCCGTTTCCAGCCAAAGTCATCGAGAAGACCGTCAACAAGCAGCTGGCCGCCTTCCTTGAGACGAATGGATCCCTCGACCCCTCACAGTCTGGCTTCCGAGCCAACCACAGCACCGAGACCGCCCTCATCGCCGCCACCGATGACATCCGAGCCCTGATGGACAACGGAGAAGCAGCGGCCCTCATCCTCCTAGACCTCTCCGCGGCATTCGACACTGTCTGCCACCGCACCCTAGTACAGCGCCTCAGCAACGTCGGAATCCAGGAGAAGGCACTGGAATGGATCATCTCCTTCCTCGACGGAAGAACACAGAGAGTCCGCCTACCACCGTACAAGTCAGAGGCCACCGAAGTCATCTGCGGCGTCCCCCAAGGATCCTCGCTGAGCCCCACCCTCTTCAACGTCTACATGAGCCCCCTCGCGGCCATCGCACGCCAACACAACCTCAACATAATCTCCTACGCCGACGACACCCAGCTGATCCTCTCCCTGACCAACGACCCCGCCGCCGCCAGAGCCAATCTGCACGAAGGGATGAAAGAGGTAGCCGAGTGGATGACGACCAGCCGCCTGAAACTGAACTCAGACAAGACGGAGGTCCTCATCCTGGGCTCTTCGCCCTCCGCCTGGGACGACTCCTGGTGGCCTCCCGCCCTGGGCACCGCACCCAAACCGACAGATCACGCACGTAACCTGGGCTTCATCCTGGACTCCTCCCTCTCCATGAACAGGCAAGTCAACGCCGTCTCCTCGGCGTGCTTCAACATCCTACGCATGCTACGGAAGATCTTATGGTGGATCCCCACCGAGACCAGGAAGACCGTCACCCAGGCCCTCGTCACCAGTCGACTGGACTACGGCAACGCCCTCTATGCCGGTACCACCGCCAAGCTCCAGAAGAGACTCCAGCGGATCCAGAACGCCTCAGCCAGACTCATCCTCGACATTCCACGAACCAGCCACATCTCCGGACATCTGAGAGACCTGCATTGGCTCCCCGTCAACAAAAGAATCACCTTCCGCCTCCTCACCCACGCACACAAAGCCCTACACGACCAAGGCCCGAGCTACCTCAACAACCGAATCCACTTCTACGCTCCCAAACGCCACCTCCGATCAGCCAACCACGCCCTCGCCGCCGTCCCCCGCATCCGAAGAGCGACAACAGGAGGAAGGTCCTTCTCCTACCTGGCCGCCAAGACCTGGAACTCCCTCCCGACCGACCTGCGCCTGACCCAAGACCACCTCTCCGTCAGGAAGAAGTTGAAGACCTGGCTGTTCGAGCAGTAACGGCACCCCCCTCCCCCCAGCGCCTTGAGACCCGACAGGTAAGTACTGCGCTCTATAAATGTCTTTGATTGATTGATCTTTGATTGAAGTTCTGCCAACGTGCACTTCATAATTTTAATTTCATTGACCAAGTACCACCATTCCAAAGCATTGGGTGGGTTAGGGTTAATCCAGGCCCTGGCTAAGGTTAATTTGGCACATGAAAATAACATTGATAACAGTATATGATGTGGTTGATTTGTCAAATGTGGGCCTAGTATTACCATAGGTGCCGTTATTGGAGAACTAAGAATATTTTTTGCAACTAAAATTTTTTCCACTTCTTCCCAAAATTTCCCAAGTTTTGGACATGAAAACAACATATGTACAAGGTCTGCCGCATACTCAGCACATTTCGGGCATTTGGTTTTCTCTCCCAAGATGTTATTTGAGGACCATTTAGAAAATTTTTCTGGAGTATAATATAACATATATATAGTTCTATATTGTTGTAGTCGTAGGCTAGATGATCTTACATGATAATGGATATTAGTGTAAGATTTACTTATTTGTTTTCCTGTAAGATTAGTTCCAAATTTTAAATTCCATTTATTAGCTAGTGCATCGTTGTCGTCAGATCCTAAACCTATAAAAAATGTATATGTTGAGCTGATTATAGATTTCTCTTTTTTAGAATTTAATTTAATACCCCCGCTCGACAGAGTGTTAATTCTGTTCTTTTGCACTAGAAAGTCATAGATTTGCATATATTTAAACCTGTGTATTTCGGATAATCCATATAAGTGTTTTAAAGTAAAAAAATTCAATATGCCTTGAGAGTTATATAAGTCACCCAGAACCATAATTCCTTTCAGTTGCCACCTTCGAGATTCCCCGTCGCTAAATATACTCGGAAGACCGGGGTTGTTCCATAAAATTAATTGAGAATGAAATATAGTAGTTTTACAATGACCGAGGATATCCTTCCATATTCTTACTATATCCCGTGCAGTCTTGAATTTAACCCGTTTGTAGTAGTTGGGATCTGTGATATGGAGTAGAAATTGTTTAGAATCTCCCTTTAATAATAAATGATGATAGAAAAGCAAGTCCTCTGTATTCAGTAATGATCGTATACGTCTTACAAAATAAGCCCAAAAGTATAATTTCATGTCGGGAAAATTAAGACCGCCAGATCCGATTTGGTTTTTCAATGTCTTTAACGATCTCCTAGCCTTCTTGTACCCCCAAATAAAGTTACAAAAGATCCTATCTAGTTGTTTAAAAAAAAGCCTGTTCTGTGCCAAAGGGATTGATCTAAATAAATATAAGTATTTAGGTATAATTTTCATTTTTATCAGATTTATTCTACCAATTAGATTTAGTGGGAGTCGATGCCATTTTCTCAAATTCGAGATGGTAGTTTTCATTAAATCATTATAGTTGATGGTATTAAGTTCTTTAATGTTTGAGGTAATTTTAACTCCGAGATAAGTCGCGATCTTACATATTTCAGGCACTGGTTGAGGGGGGACGAAGTTAGCTATTATTTGGGTTTAATGAGCATTTAATTTGTAGCCTGATACAATGCCAAATTTAGATGCTTCAAAATTTATAGCTCTTAGGGATTCAGTTGCTTCGGTCGAATAGATAGCGATATCGTCAGCATACGCAGTGATTTTTAAGCTTTGCCTACCAGTCTTAAAGGGTATTATTCCTGGCTGAGTATCCAAAGCTTTTAAAAACGGTTCCAATGAGAGGGCAAATAATAAGGGTGACAGGGGGCACCCTTGACGTGTGCCCCTCCTAATTGGAAAGCACTGTGACGTGAGACCACCATAGCTGGTGTATGCCGTTGGATTGTCATAAAGTGCCCGAATCCCGTTTAAACATTTTCCACTGAACCCCATTGATCCCATTGTATGCCATAAATAGTCCCATCCCACCCGATCAAATGCCTTTTCGGCGTCGAGCATTATCATGGCAAGGGGAGTAACCTCTACCTCTGCTATGTCGAATGCTGTTATTGCCGTGTTGACATGAGCTGATGTATCCCTCCCTGTTATAAACCTGTGTTTCTGCGTGTTTACAATTTTAGGCATTAGTGGTGCAAGTCTTCTAGCCAAGCATTTTGCAAAGATCTTTGCGTCTGCGTTGATCAAGGAGATCGGTCTATATGAGCCCATCTCCTCTTTAGGTTTACCCTTTTTATGAAAAAAGATTATTTTGGCTTTATTCCAGGAACGAGGGGCTGACCCGGTTCTGCCAATATGAATGATTACTTCTAAAAGAAAGGGTGTTAACTCGTCCAAGCATAGTTTATAGATTTCTAGAGGGATGGTATCCTCACCCGCGGCTTTTCCTAATGGCAGTGATTGTATAGCCTCCTTTAGTTCATCGCTAGTTTTTTTTATAGCCAGTTCCTCTGTTTCATTTGTTGTTATCTTATTCGTTAAATTTTATTTTAAATAATTCTCAATTATATGGTCATTAGGCATGTTCTCCGGTGTGTTCTCCGGTGTATACAGAGTTTCATAATATTTAGCAAACTGTTGGATTATATCATCTGGCTGATTGTATCTCTTATTATCAACCCCCAAAATTTGGGGAATCGTAGACTCCGCTCTATCCTCTGCTACTTTAAATGCTAAAATTTTTCCGATTAGGCGGTGTCTCACACTCCTGTATCTGATGCTGCCAGTGTGTCTGGGTCTATGGCTCATGTGTCAGTCACTCGATCTGTGGCTGTGCCTCACACTCCTGTATCTGCTGCTGCCAGTGTGTCTGGGTCGATGGCTCATGTGTCAGTTACTAGTACTGGGCCTGTAACTCCCATTCTTGTATCAGATCCTGCGACTGTGTCCGAAGCTACGAGCTTACACAGTCCACCTGATTCTGTGCTGTGAGGTGTAGTTCCCATCACTGAAATGTGATTGTAATTGATGCCAGGAATGTCCATTGTAACCACCCTTGCATTATTATTGTCCATCGGACAGTGCGCATGACACACGTCCTTGTGCTGCCTCAGTCGTACCTGTTCTGTACCATGGCCTGTTGATGCACTTAGCCCCTCTCATGTGCTGCCTCAGATGTACCTGCTCTGTTCTGTACCATGGCCTGTTGATGCTCGTTGCCCCTCTCATGTGCTGCCTCAGATGTACCTGCAATGTGACATGTACTGTTGATGCACTTAGCCCCTCTCATGTGCTGCCTCAGATGTACCTGCTCTGTGCCATGGACTGTTGATGCTCGTTGCCCCTCTCATGTGCTGCCTCAGATGTACCTGCTCTGTGCCATGGACTGTTGATGCACTTAGCCCAGGGGTCTTCAAACTGTGGGGCGCGACCCCCAGGGGGGCCGTGGAACGTTGCAAAGGGGGTCGCGCCTTCACAGTGTCACTTATGCCTCCAGGGCTTCAGCCCCCCTCCTCCCCCATCCGGTGTCTCAGCCCGGGCTGCTGCAGTGCAGCTCGCGCTCCTGGGGCCTCGGCTGGGCAGTGTCTGGAGTCTTATCTCCGGCCCGAGTTTTCACAGGTTAAAGACCATTAGCATATTTACATGCCTTTGTTAACCAATTAACAAAGATTCGTTTTTTATGGTTCCAGTACCCCCTGGGCCCCCACTCTGCCTATTTTTACATTTGTATTTTTACACTTAGTGCTGTAGTGTGAGAATGCATTTAATGAAAATAAATATAAAGTTGGGTTGCCAAAAGAAACATGCCTGCTATGTGTTGTTTAAAGATTCTGCAGAGGCCTACTCTTGACACTAAATTGAGTTATAAATAAAAAAGTATGTATTAATTAGGTATGTGACTTTTCTGTCTTTATTCTCTTTAATTATTAGTCATGGATCATTAAGGCATCCCTAGAACACAATTAAAAGTGCTTTCTATTTATATTTGCTGTTCTAAGTATTCACAGATAAGTGCAAACAATACAGCTGTAGGTGACTGCTTATTTCTGGGCCATCAAAATAAGGAGCTGGTAACCCTAATCATTAGACTGGAAGTTTGTTGCAGGATCAGCACATTATTTATTTCCTCCACCCTCGAACCCTGATTTAATGCCATTATAGCAATAATTTAACTTATATCTGAAACCCTACGCTTCAAGTTTTTGGGAATGCACCCTGCTTTCAGACTACTCACTTCTCATTCTCGCCTTCACTTTCACGTTCATCCAGCGATCACAATGCACTCACACTGATCACAATGCACTCACACTGATCACCATGCACTCACACTGATCACCATGCACTCACACTGATCACCATGCACTTACACTGATCACCATGCACTCACAGCAATCACCATGCACTCACAGCAATCACCATGCACTCGCACCAATCACCATGCACTCGCACCAATCACCATGCACTCGCACCAATCACCATGCACTCGCACCAATCACCATGCACTCACATTGATCACCATGCACTCACCCTTGCTGCTCCCGGCCATGGCCAGGTGAGCTTCTAATGTGGCAGCGCGTATTCCTGAGGATTGGAAGGCCCTTCACAGAGGTTGACTAGACATCTTTCTGATGTTAATTGCTGTATTTTGGTTATAAACTGATACTGATGGGGTGAAATCTTTCCTCAGTATTACTGTGTTTAAAAAAATTCTAAATAATAAAGCAATGCTACCCCAAAATACGCAGCATCACAGAACATTATTTACATTTTCTACTCACACAATTTAGTCAAGCCTGTCGCATAATTTGGTCCTCACCTTCCTCATAACCTAGAGGTTTAGAAATTTTTGTCAGGAGGGGGTCCTTACGCTTGAAAATGTTGACAGGGGGGTCTCGGCATCCAAAAGTTTGAAGACCTCTGACTTAGCCCCTCTCATGTGCTGCCTCAGATTTACCTGCTCTAAGCCATGGACTGTTGATGCTCATTGCCCCTCTCATGTGCTGCCTCAGATGTACCTGCTCTGTGCCATGGACTGTTGATTCACTTAGCCCCTCTCATGTGCTGCCTCAGATGTATCTGTTCTGTGCCATGGACTGTTGATGCTCGTTGCCCCTCTCATGTGCTGCCTCAGATGTTCCTGCTCCTTTCTGTACCATGGCCTGATGATGCTCGTTGCCCCTCTCATGTGCTGCCTCAGATGTACCTGCTCTGTGCCATGGCCTGTTGATGCACTTAGCCCCTCTCATGTGCTGCCTCAGATGTACCTGCTCTGTGCCATGCACTGTTGATGCACTTAGCCCCTCTCATGCGCTGACTCAGATGTACCTGCTCTTTGCCATGGACTGTGGATGCTCGTTGCCCCTCTCATGTGCTGCCTCAGATGTACCTGCTCTGTGCCATGGACTGTTGATTCACTTAGCCCCTCTCATGTGCTGCCTCAGATGTACCTGTTCTGTGCCATGGACTGTTGATGCTCGTTGCCCCTCTCATGTGCTGCCTCAGATGTTCCTGCTCCTTTCTGTACCATGGCCTGATGATGCTCGTTGCCCCTCTCATGTGCTGCCTCAGATGTACCTGCTCTGTGCCATGGCCTGTTGATGCACTTAGCCCCTCTCATGTGCTGCCTCAGATGTACCTGCTCTGTGCCATGCACTGTTGATGCACTTAGCCCCTCTCATGTGCTGACTCAGATGTACCTGCTCTGTGCCATGGACTGTGGATGCTCGTTGCCCCTCTCATGTGCTGCCTCAGATGTACCTGCTCTATGCCATGGACTGTTGATGCTGGTTTCCTCTCTCATGTGCTGCCTCAGATGTACCTGTTCTGTGCCATGGACTGTTGATGCACTTAGCCCCTCTCATGTGCTGCCTCAGATGTACCTGCTCTGTTCTGTACCATGGCCTGTTGATGCTCGTTGCCCCTCTCATGTGCTGCCTCAGATGTACCTGCTCTGTGCCATGGACTGTTGATGCTCGTTGCCCCTCTCATGTGCTGCCTCAGATGTACCTGCTCTGTGCCATGGACTGTTGATGCACTTAGCCCCTCTCATGTGCTGCCTCAGATGTACCTGCTCTGTGCCATGGCCTGTTGATGCACTTAGCCCCTCTCACGTGCTGCCTCAGATGTACCTGCTCTGTTCTGCACCATGGCCTGTTGATGCTCGTTGCCCCTCTCATGTGCTGCCTCAGATGTACCTGCTCTGTGCCATGGACTGTTGATGCACTTAGCCCCTCTCATGTGCTGCCTCAGATGTGCCTGCTCTTTGCCATGGACTGTTGATGCACTTAGCCCCTCTCATGTGCTGCCTCTGATTTACCTGCTCTGTGCCATGGACTGTTGATGCTCGTTGCCCCTCTCATGTGCTGCCTCAGAAGTACCTGCTCCCTGCCATGGACTGTTGATTCACTTAGCCCCTCTCATCTGCTGCCTCAGATGTACCTGTTCTCTGCCATGGACTGTTGATGCTCGTTGCCCCTCTCATGTGCTGCCTCAGATGTACCTGCTCTGTTCTGTACCATGGCCTGATGAGGCTCGTTGCCCCTCTCATGTGCTGCCTCAGATGTACCTGCTCTGTGCCATGGCCTGTTGATGCACTTAGCCCCTCTCATGTGCTGCCTCAGATGTACCTGCTCTGTGCCATGGACTGTTGATGCACTTAGTCCCTCTCATGTGCTGACTCAGATGTACCTGCTCTGTGCCATGGACTGTTGATGCTCGTTGCCCCTCTCATGTGCTGCTTCAGATGTACCTGCTCTATGCCATGGACTGTTGATGCTGGTTGCCTCTCTCATGTGCCGCCTCAGATGTACCTGTTCTGTGCCATGGACTGTTGATGCACTTAGCCCCTCTCATGTGCTGCCTCAGATGTACCTGCTCTGTTCTGTACCATGGCCTGTTGATGCTTGTTGCCCCTCTCATGTGCTGCCTCAGATGTACCTGTTCTGTGCCATGGACTGTTGATGCTCATTGCCCCTCTCATGTGCTGCCTCAGATGTACCTGCTCTGTTGTATCCAGTGGCCATGCTCCTGGCTACTCTAGGAGTCAACCTCTATTATGTGCAATGAAGCAAGTTACTCCTGTGTAGTGGTTTCTGTGTTATTCCTGGTTGTCTCCTTGCATTGTTGATATATTGGTGCTATCGTAAACGTTGTGTCTGCCACTTTCGCATTACCATTGCCCAGTACTGGATCCTTTCCTTTGGCTGGGGGGATAGTCATTACAATGTGGCTGTGGACTGTGTAAGTCACTCTGAGGCTTATTTTGGGACAACAGTGGCTTCCCATGCAATGCAGGTTATGTGGATGTTTTTCATTCGGTGCATGTGTCACACTCATGATTTGTGGGTACACAGTAGGTTGTTCAGTGTCGACTTTGGCAGTGTACATGTCAGGGCTCATTGTGTGTGTGTTGGTTGTTTATGTGTGTGCAGCAGTGTTGTTTTTTGTGGTGTGTGGTTTACGGGCCCCTATCTGTTAGTGGGGTAAGTGTGGGGTTGGCCTGAGGGTGGGCCAGCATGTCTCCTTATGTGTGGTATGCCTTGTGTGTTGGTGTGTGTATGTGGGCCTGTGAGCTGTGTGGCCTAGCCATTCCTGCCTGCCTGCCTAGTTGATTGTGGGCATGATTTCCGTCGTCTGCTCTGCTCCGTTGCGTTGTCCGTGGTGTGGCTGTTTGCTGGCGGTGCGTGTGTGTTCTGGGTGAGTGGGGTCAGAATCGTTCGATTTATTTATATGTTGACTTACCTGCATACATTTGTTTCCCATACATTATTGACCCACAACATGCCCCTCCCCCTCCCTACGTCACAGCCCCGGCAGGTACTCTCCTTCCGACAGCGGTTGTTGTGTTTGTGTACCTGCGTCGTCATCGGCGACGGACCATGACTTGCTGGTGGTGGAGCACGAAGAGGAGCGGAAATGCGTGTAGAGCTGGGTCCATGACGGCGCTCTGCCTGTGGTGGGTATCTCTGCAATGTTTTGCCTTTCCGCTGTGGTGAATCCGCCGTGTTCAGGCTGGTGGTTTCTCCACAGCGATTTGCTGTGTCATTTCCGCCATAGTTATTTCGAGGGCGGTCGGAGATGTCATTCCGTACGGCGGTGTGTCTGGATTGGTTACGTCGTGTGTATTTACGCGGCGGTGCATGTTCTTCCGCGGCGTACAGAAATTTGACAGTGCTTCCCATCCTAATATGGCGGACGAACTAGCCGCGGCTGGCGGACTGTAAAAGGCATTTTACTCATACTCCAGGCCGGCATTCGTCCTTCCGTCCGCCATCATAATCGACCCCTTAGAGCCAATGTGTAAAGTATTTATGCAGCACACAAACAGTAATAAAGTGAAAACACAACAGAAGACAAAAATCCAAATGGTAGAATCGGAGTTATGAATTTTGAAAACTACCACCTAAAGGATCAAAGCACCAGCAGTGGACAAATAGTCACCTGAGACTTGGTCAAAGTAAAAAAATATGGCAGACCACAATGGAGCATGGGTTGGATACAAAAAGTGGATTGGGCCCAGTAAGCGCTTACCATCTGACTGAAAAAATACTTGTGAAAAATGTTCAGAGAAGGTAAAGGTCAATGGGGCAAGGCTGCAGGAGGTGTCCGAAAAGGGAGCATCATGATTGGATAGCCTTGGGTTGAAGCTGCAGGAAAGATTTCTATGTATGGACGTAGGGCCTGATTACAATGCAGGTGGTTGGATCTCTGCCTGCCCTTCAGTGGCAAATATATGTCTTTACAACGCATGCTTTACATTGCAAGCCATTACAACATGATTGTTACAATGACCGCGTTGTTACAATGCGAACCATTATATCGCAAGTCGTTAAAAAGACTTGCTGTAGGGGGCGCTCTGGACTTAGGAATAGTGAAATTTACTATTCCTACTCCAATTTTGTGCAACAGCAGGGAAGGTGTTGGATTGTAAATCCAACACCTGCTGCCCCCTACAGCTAGTCGTTGTAACAACTTGAGATGTAATGGTTCCTGTTGTAACAAGGCAGTCGTAACAACCGCGTTGTAATGGCATGCAATCTAAACCATGTGTTGTAAACGCTGTTTTCCTTCAGTTGCTGTGATACCGCTGTGAGTCCGTCGGCCCGACTGCCGAAATAGGATAGTGGCAGTCGGACCGATAGCAGTGGGAGGCCACACTGACACCACCACCAGGGCCTTGGATTCTGACAGAGTGGCGGTCGGACCAGCAGCAGGCAGTGGCAGCTGTGCAGAGGTAGCCACTGCCGTCGGAATTGTGATGTCCCTTTCTGACAAGCTTATCATGGTGGGAATCCCACCATGCAAAGCTTCACTGAAAGTGCAAGAAGGGGCCCCAGACAGGGCTCCCGGGAGTGGAAGCCTGGAGAAAAATGTGCCTCAGGACACATGTAGTGCCTCCTACCATGGCACTGACGTGCGTGCACTGTGTGCCATGCACATGGTGTAGGTGCTGCACTGTAATGGTAGGAGCTAATGCGGCTCTTTCCTTTGGCTGCAGCATGCCCCTGCTGTAGTGCCGCCAACTTTGGACCGCCAGCCTGTTGGTCCAATTGTAATACAGTGGTCACACCACTGCATGCTGGTCAGCGGTCTCCCGACCACTACAATGGCGGTCCATTGGTCCAACCGCCATTATTGTAATTGGGCCCTTAGTCTCTGCAATGAAAGTCAAAAATCTCCACGGGGATGAGGCAGAGAGCTGTAGCCGGAGACAGTTCCACAAGGTCGGATACACCTTTGGCAAAGGACCTCTGAAAAGGATTTTCTGCTGCAGAGAAGAACGTAGCAGGAGAAATTGCGAAGAGAATCTCAGCAGTGATGCACCTCGGTGGATAGGCAAGCAAGTTGGTCCCGGTATCCTCCTCATTCTCAGAGCAGTTTTTAGCCAAAATATTTTTAAGTCCCCAATTTTTTCTTTTGGCAGTAATCTAGCAGGGTAGCAGTCTTTGAGAGCAGCAGTCCAGCATAGGGGCAGTCCTCCTAGCAGCACAGAAGTCCTTCTTCCTGGCAGACTATCCACAGGTCCAGAGGTGCACTGAAGAGTTGATGTCTGGGGTGCCCTTTCTATACCCTGGTGCCCTGGTTCTAGAAGGTGGGAGAAACTTTTAGACAGTGGATTTGAAGTGTATGGAATTTCCTGCCTGACCTGCCCTTGCTACAAGCTGGCTGTAGTGACAATGTGTGATCGTTAGGCCCATTGTGTGACGGCAGAGCACAGACTATTCAGTTGCAAGTAGGGCTGTGCTCAGCTCTGTCCCCTCATCCTGCCAGCAGATGGCCCATTGAGGCACACCTAATCCCTCTATTTTGTGACTGAGTGGGAGGAATTCACAAAATCTAACTGTCAGGAACACCCAGTCTTGTGACCCAGGCCAGGCTACAGGCGCAAAAAGGTTCAATGCAGAAAAATGCAAACTTTCTGAAAGAGGCATCTTTAAAGTTGTGATTAAAACAGGCTTTACTTTTAAACATGGCTCCTTACCACAATTCCAAAGACACTAAGCCTAATAGAGCTATTATCTCCCATTTGGAAATTACAGCTCATTAAATGCAATAAGGAATCCCTATGTTATCCTATGTTAGATGTAGGCCTCACAGTAGTAAAAAACTAATTTAGGAGTTTTTCACTACCAGGACATGTAAAACTTTTAATTATACAGAACCTTGCCCTATGCTCTAGCTAGGGCCTATCTTAGGGCTAACTTATATGTAATTAAAGGGAAGTTAAAGGCATGGCAAAAGGGTTTTAATGCCATGTCAACATGGCAGTCTGAAATTGCATTCGGGCTTCAGTGGAAGGGCTGTGACAGGTTTTAAGGTGCTGCTTAAGTGGGTGGTGTGGTTTGATTGGCTTGCACCCTATTGGCATATTTATTTTACTTGTAAGTCCCTGTAGAGTGGTATACCATATACCCACTGATAGCATTTAATTTACATGGCCTGGGTATATGGTATACCACTCTACAAGGGACGTACAAGTAAATTAACCATGCCAATCAGGTGTAAGCCAATCAAACCATGTTTAGAGGAGGGAGCACAAGCACTTCGTCACTGGTTAGTGGTGTTTAAGTTTACAGAGTCCTAAGGCCAACAAAAATTAATTCAGGAAAAAAGTGGAGAGTAAAGGCAAAAAGCTTGTGGTGACCCCGAAGAGGAACAGATCCAACACACAGCTATTATACACGCTTGATAAAACATTGGCAAGGCCAAGAGGGATGTCTTTAACATTTCAACACATGTAAACACAGGCCTTCTCAAATCGTGCTGACATGAATTGCAAGCACAAATGCTGTTTATCACATTAAAACCTGCCCAATCACGGCTTTGCCAATATGGTGGGAAAATCATTAAAAACAGGTTGCTTTCTGTATAGAATGCATAAAATAGTTAAAGAATTGAATGTGACAAACAATGTGATGGTTGAGTGTACTTTTCAGATATAAAATAGTCTTTTGGTGATTCCAATTGAAGCAATCTCCGGAAGGGGGATTGATGCACCATCTCTCACTTGCATGAAGTAAGAGAGTGGTACTGCTCTGGGTGAAGCCAGCCATGCCTATTTAATATTTAAAGAATTGGTAAGAATGTGTAATGCAGAAAGCTTTGTGTCAAGCAAAACTTGAAAATAACAATTGTTGAGAAAGAGCCGATCTGAAGAGCTGATCTGAAGTAATGAAGCTTGTGGGCTTGGGGATAAACTTGTTTGCTAAATGCAGGAATTCCAGTTTTCGGACAAAATATTGAATACAAAATATTGCAATACAAAATATCCTGTCAAGAATATTGGGATGCCAAAAATATGGTCAACATGAATATCAAAGGTAAGAATATCATTTTAAGTGTTGTTTTTAATGTTTGTAAAAAATAACAATTTAGAAAATGTTTTTCTTTCTAATATTGTTTGTAAGTGGTATTTATTTTTTATGCATTTTATTGTAAGTGTGTTTGATCTTGTATGTTGAATTTTATTTTACGTGTGTTTAGTAAGGTAATTTATAAATGATGAATGTTTGAACATTTTATTTTTAGTTATATTAATGTATAACAACAATCCAGATATGTTTTTTTCTAGTAGCGGGATGTTGGATGGGGAGATTTTTATAAGTGAAAGTATAAATTTAAATGTAATGTTAATTATTCTAATGGCATGCAAATTAGCATTGTAAAACTTATAAATTAATGTTGTTACAGTAATCATTTTTCTTAATACTATATATATATATATGAATTCCAAATTGTTTTATAAAAACAATTTAGTGTGTCACACATACACAATGAACCCCGTGACTTTTGGTTCGTGTTTACAAAACGGGCACTAGACCCAGTATTGTGTTTTTCTTAAGTACAACGAAGGTTTTTTGTACTTATAATGCAGATGCAATTTATTTAATCGTTTCAAACACACAATGATATAAAGTATACATTTATTTGCTTTAAATAATTTGTGAAAAGTGTAATGTTCTTTGGCTAATATTTCACAATCGGCAATGAGATTAATTGTCGATTAGTTATATAGCATGATTTACATGTGGTGAAACCTCAGAATGCTTTTAAAATGTAAGAGCGGTAAAACTACAAGTAACGCCAAAATCCTTTGGTGAGTGTGTAATTGGTAACCATGACTACGGGGAAACCAAACTGAGATCCAATGAAATGCTGACATGTTTAAAAGCAATGACTCACTGTTTGCTCTGTGTTGTGAGCAAGGCGGCTGTGACCGTCGAAACGCGTCAATCCTTTTTGCACTGAGAAAATAAATCTTGTTTCTGAACATGACCCCACGGAGTCAGCGCCTGATTGTCACTGGTTTGGTCAGGATTGGAGATAATATATATATATATATATATATATATATATATATATATATATATATATATATATATATATATATATATATATATTATATTCAATTTTAAAGAATATTTTACCCAAAAATAACAAATAAGGGCCTGATTTCGATGTCTGGTGGAAAACCATCTGACAGACTGCTAGAGGCTTTCCACACGACATCAAGGGTTTCCCTCCAACTGCTGAATTACGATGATGGTGGTCGGAGGGAAACCTGCAAGGGGATTCCGCTCCTCTTCTGACAGTCTCACCAATTGAATTGTAACCCCATGAATGAAGGTGGATCAGCCTCAGCTCCGTCGTCGGGGTTAGAATGTCAGTTTCTCACAGCCTTTCCATGTTGGCATTTCTGACATGAAACGACTGTCGGAAAGTGACTTTGGGAGTGGGGGGGACATGGCGGACGGCTGACGCCGGCTGCGGGAGCTCCGTTCTGACAGGGGGAAGCCTCACTATGTCCGTGTCCGCTAGAGGCTTGATGCTACTCTAACCCCTTCGATGCTCATGACGGAACGGTTCCGTCATGAGGCACAGTGGAGCTGTGCTGATGATGGAACCATTCCGTCATGACCACACCCATTATCATTATAGTACAGCACCAGAGGGGACTATGACTAGCTGCGATGAGGTTACGAAGCGGTGACAGTGCTGAGATTATGCACCTTTATCTGTATAGCCATATAATTACACATTTTCTACTGTATTTCATTGGACTGCGGGACCCCGGGGAAATCTCTGATGGGTGCGGAGACGGTTACGGAGACGGAGGAGGAGGCGGGCTCTAACGCGGAAGCAATCGACGCCTGCTGTGGACGCCGAGCAAGACTCTGGTGCCGAATCCGGGCAGCAGCGGCAAAAATCAATTTCCGAGCCGCGAATCGTGCCGTGAGTGGTGCTCGAGTTGCGGATACACGGTCAGTGACGGGGGTAGTGACGAGGGCTGAGGGGAGGAGAAGCGCACAGAACCAATACTGTGCTGCTAGTGCTGGTGCCCCTGGAATTGACGATTGCTGGGAGAAACTGTTGGTTGGACGCAGGTCCGAGGTTCCCTCGCGGTTCGGCAGTGAAGGGATGGACATTGTGTCGGAGCGGGTCCTCAGTATTGCGCTTGAAGAGCGCCCTGTTAGGCAGAGTGTGCCACAAGGGCGGGAAGGTGGTTGTAGAGGAAAGTGAGGGTGGAGAAGGCGGAGAAGCCAGGAAAGTGCCATCCGAAGTGGTAGTGCAGTCCCCCCCTCCAGTGGCCAGGAATAGATACCAGCTTCGCTCTCAGCCCGATAAGGAGCTGTTATTACCATTTGCTGGTTGTGCAGGAGGGTTGGTCCCCCTTACCCCACAACAGAAAAAGAGGGAAAGGAGAACAAGAAGCATGACAGGGGAGGCCAAGAAACGTAAAAACTGCCCCCCCATATTAAAACCTACCCCCTCGCTGAAGTCCTTCTTCAAAATAATGGAAAAAGTGACCGTCCCCAAGGTCTCCCCTACTGCCCCGACTGCCAGTACAGATAATGTCTGTCCATTAAAAATAGCTCAACAGGCGGTCAGTAGGTGCTCCCCCTGGTACTCCTCATGCACCTATTGCACTCGAGAATAGGTATTCCCCATTGCTCCCTGAGCCTGAAACAGATCTAGGTACCTGCAAACCTACGTCTTCTCTTGAGGGAGCGAGGGGTCCGTATCCCAGTCACCACCAGAGCATAGTCCCCAGCCCCCGGCTAGACCATTTTGCGATAACTCCGCAACAGATTCTCTGGGGACTCAACCGGCAGAGACGGGTAGTGACCATTCCTAGCTTGAGTTACTCCTCCAATCCCTGCGTGAAGACCTACTCTCTAAATTACTCTCCAAATTTGAAATTTCTGAGGTGAATCAGAAGGAGATTAATGAGAAATGTACCAGCCTGGAGACAAAATTAGACAATATGTGTAGTCGGACGGAGGCGCTGGAAGGAGAGGTTGGTACCCTTTCCCAAGTGTCTCAGGCCCACTAAAGAGATATAACTGAGTTAAAAGCACAGAAGAGGTCACCGCAAATGGACATGGAACGAGGAGAGATTCATGCCAGAAGGAATAATTTAAAATTTCTGAAGATACCTGAAGGGGCAGAAAATGGAGATGTAAAATCTCTGGTCTGTAAAGTACTGAGAGAAGGGGTGTTAAAAGACAAACCAGATATTGACCTCGAGAGTGAAATCCAGAGGGCACATAGAGACCCATTTAGGCAACATCCAGATAGGAAAGCTTCAAGAAAGATTTTGGTCAATTTTCACACATATGCAGTAAAGGAGCTGATACTAGGTAGGGCCCTCATGAATTCATCTCTCCAGATAGATTCCACTAAATACCTCATCCGCTCAGATGTAGGCAGAGTTACAGCACAGAGGCAGTGGGAGCTGGGGTCTCGAATGTCGGACTTGAGAAGTCAGGGAGCTCAGGTATTGATGAAATTCCCTGTGGCATTGAAGGTGGTGTGGAGGAACAAAACATACAACTTCACCTCTCCTCAGGAAGTTGACACTTTCCTAATCAACATGAAAGAGACTCAACGTTAGAACTTTTTTTTCTTTTTTTGGTCTTGATAGGGGATCACTGACAGAACATCGACAGACAAAATATCGAAATGCCAAAATATCGAGGATAAAGTATCAACTGACCGAATATTGACTTCCTATCTTCAAACAGGTAAGTACAAAAAGATTGACTCCAAAATATCGAGTGTAAAAAATATAGAATGTCAACATATCGAATTTTTTAAGTATGTTAAAAGTAACTTAAAAGTAATATAACAGTGAATTAAATTATTATAAACATATTTAAAATACTTAAATAAACGAAAAATTAAGAAATAATTAATGTAACTTAAAATTTTGTTTTATTAATACTTATATATATATCTACATATTATTAACAAAACATATACAATAATTTTACAGTAGGATTGCGAGAGGGTTAAATGTACTCTAACGACTCCAGTGAGTGCAACAGTAGGGAAAGCGTTGGATAGCGTAAGGGTAAAAATTACTATTTTAACTCCAATGAGTGTAACAGTAGGGTAAGCGTTGGATAGCGTAGGGGTAAAATTTACTATTCCAACTCCAGAGATTGTAACAGTAGGGTAAGCGTTGGATAGCGTAGGGGCTAAAATTACTATTCCAACTCCAGCGAGTGCAACAGTAGGGAAAGCGTTGGATAGCGTATGGGTTAAAATTACTATTCCAACTCCAGTGAGTGCAACAGTAGGGAAAGCGTTGGATAGCGTAGGGGTTTAAATTACTATTCCAACTCCAGTGAGTGTAACAATAGAGTAAGCGTTGGATAGCGTAGGGCTAAAATTTACTATTCCAACTCCAGTGAGTGTAACAGTAGGGTAAGCATTGGATAGCGTAGGGGTACCATTTACTATTCCAACTCCAGTGAGTGTAACAGTAGGGTAAGCATTGGATAGCGTAAGGGTAAAAATTACTATTCCAACTCCATAGAGTGTAACAGTAGGGAAAGCTTTGGATAGCGTAGGGGTTAAATTTACAATTCCAACTCCAATGAGTGCAACAGTAGGGAAAGCGTTGGATAGCGTAGGGGTGCAAATTACTATTACCACTCCAGAGAGTGCAACAGTAGTGAAAGAGTTGGATAGCGTAAGGGTAAAATTACTATTCCCACTCCAGTGAGTGCAACAGTAGAGAAAGCTTTGGATAGCGTAAGGGTTTAAATTACTATTCCAACTCCAGTGAGTGTAACAGTAGGGTAAGCATTGGATAGCGTAGGGCAGTGTTCTTCAATCTATGGGGCGCGCCCCCCTGGGGGGGCTTGACACCTTCCCAGGGGGGGCGCGCACTCCACGCTGACCTTTGTTCCTTGCTTTCCCTGTCTTCTTGGAGGACTCCGGTATTTGAAAGGGGGAGGTAGGGGAGATCGATGGCATCTTTTGTGTTGTTAAGTCTCCCAGGAGGGGGTTAATTTGTAGGTGACATGCTCGAGCTGCAGTGGGGGGCAAGGAGTCTCCTCTGCTAAAACCGAACGAAAACAAACAGACACGCTTTTAGTTTTAGCAAAGGAGATCCCTTGCCTCCCACTGCAGCTGAAGCATTTCAGCGCAATGAATTAACCCCCTCCTGGGTGAGTTAGCTCTCCGTAGAGAAGTTTACGGCATGGGCCCCAGCCTTTCAAAGGGGGTGTGAGGGGGGGTTGAAAGAGCCAGCTCTATTCCAGTGGCGTCACTATGGCGGTGCGGGGGGGGTGACAGTTCCACAGGCCCACACTAGGAGACAGAGACACTCGCAGACAGACACAGAGGCAGTGGAGGGTCACAGAGATGCACACAGGGTCACGGACATTTGCTTCCATTTCCAAGTTCCTAGAAAGACGGTGACAGAAAAGCAGTCAGGCGGAATCTCTGGCTGCGGAGCCCCCATACAGGGTGAATTGACAGGCAGACACCCAACAGAGGTGCAATGAAAAACACACACCCATGCACAAAGCGAGCCAAACTCTGGAAGGGCGGGGGGGGGGTGCGGACCAGCATTGCCTCAGTGTTTACTTGTCTTCCGGTGTCGGTTCATTCGCCTCATCGCATGTCAGTAGAGACAAGCTCCATACCAGGCGACCCAAGCTCTGTGTCCCTGTGTCTGCAGCCACGGCTCACCCTTTCACATTTATTTATTTAATACATTTCTATATAGTGCGGACTTTACTCAAAGGTGTCAGAGTGCTTCACAAGAGAAGCATGTGCGTTACATGACGAACATTTACATATTTACATGTTACAGATACAAACGAAATAGATGTGAAGTAGTGTGGCTCACTGGTTAGAGGCGGCAGACCCGAGAGCAGAGGACGGCCCGGGACCAGGGTTCGATTCCCGGCGCGGCAGGTTTCTGGACCAGGGTCAGCGGACTCGATAATTCTCTCGCCTCGGTGCCCACTCTGATCAGCGATCACACTCGGCAACTCTGGGCATTAGCTTGCCTCATCTTCACTAACGGCCCCACCAGACTGCTGGGGATGCCTGGTCTCACCCTGGAGATACCCATTAAGGGACCATCTCTCAGGGAAGCCAGGAAGGGTTTCGCAGCGGTCGAAGCGCCTTGGGACCCTACGGGTAGGTAGTGCGCTATATAAATGCCAATACATTTACATTTACATTTACATGAAAAAGTAAAATAAAACAATAGGTGGTAGTCACATCAAAAAATAAAAACACATTCAAATTCATAGTAAAGGCTTAGCCTGTGTCCTGGGTAGGCTAGGATGCGAGCCAGGAAGACCTCAAGGTCAGGCTGGAACTGTGCAGACAGGGGTCAGACATGTACAGGCATACTTTGACCCCACCTCTCCATGTTTCCCTCTGTGACTCCCTGACAGATACTTGTATGTCTCTCTGCTCTTATCGCAGCCTCTCTTCCCTGGTGTCTCTCTTTCGCTCCCTATCTGCTCTCTTCTCGTCTTCATTCACTTTGCCCCACTTCTATGTCCCTTTCTTTTGCTTTGCCCTTAATCTGGAGTAATCTCGACAGTTTTGTGCCACTCTTGTCACGTCTCTTAGTTGGCGGCCACATAGTAGAACGAGTTAAGTGATAAGCTACCTGTGTGTGAGTTGCAGGTTTAATTCCCGCTAGTATTGAGTCAGCTCCAGTCAGAGGTCACTGAAATCAGTATTGTCTTCGACTGAGGCAAAAATGATGTATATAAAAATAACAGTGGCGTCACTAGGGGGGTGCGGGGAGTGCGGACCGCACGTCACCTGAGTTACCGCACTGGGTGACACCAACCCTAGTGACGCCGCTGCTCTATTCTACAGTCTTGCCCTCATGATCTTGAATCCTTCTTTAACACAATGTTGTAAATAGCGTTTTTCAATCATTCATTTTTTATGTGTAAAAGTCTATTACAGACATTTTGCAGATGTGTTTATGCGTCATGCGACATCCATAGAAAAAGTTTATTTTTGATCAATACATTACCTCACATATGAGAAATAGAAGGGTGTGACAGATTATTTGCAGTAATATTAGTGAACTGCTGTTGTGTTACATAGTGAAAACAAACATCACTATCCCTGAATATCCATTGTACACACATTTAGTATTTGACCAAAGAAGGCATGAAAGAGCTGAGACTGGATCATAAAATCAAAGCTGGTCCGAACAGGGGCCCCAAAAATACATTTGGCCCACAGGCCCCAAAATCCTTAAAACGTCCCTGAAAGTTTTTTTTTTTTTAATTACACAGACAGGCGCACAAAATACCAGTCAGCCATGTGTTGTTTAACCCCTTGCATGCTGGTGACGAACCCCAGCCGTCACGCTCCGCAGTGCTCGTGTGCTGATGACGGCTGGGGTTCGTCACGGCCCCGCCCTGTTCGTTTGTTTATCGCACAGCGGCGGAAACGGGCCAGCAGCGAAGGGGTTAAACAGCTTGCAAGTTGCTAAATTGCTTATAAATAAGAAGTATGTATTCATTTGTGATGTTAACAAGCTCCCGGTCCCCCTTCTTTTTGTTGATTCATTTGTAATGTGAATTTTCTATATTTGTTCCCTTTTATTATCAGTCATGGATCATTCATGCAGCTCTAGAAAACAAAAGTTCTTTCTATTTATGTTTGCTGTGACAAATTATTTTTATACCATCTGTGACATCAAAATAATGAGCTGGCAACCCTAATCATAAGACTGGAAGTTTGTTGAGGGATCAGCACATTATTTATTTGCTCCACCCTGATCCCTGGTTACTGCCATAATAGCAATAATAGCAATAATAGCAATAATAGCAATAGTTTAACACATGTGAAACCCTACGCTGCCGTCAATAACATGTTGAGTTACCTTAAGTGTCCGGGAATGCACCCTGCATTCAGACCACTCACTCCTCATTCTCGCCCTTCACTTTCACTCTCACCCAGCACTCACACTGACCCCGATGCACTCACACCATTCACCCACGTACCCTACACTTACAGAGATCACTCTGCACTCACAGTGATCACAATGCGCTCACACTGATCACCATGCACTCACACTATTCACCCACTCACCTTCTCACCTTGCACTCACACTGATCACCATGTTTTCACACCGTTCACCCCCTTACCCTCCACTCACAGTGATCACTCTGCACTCACAATGCACTTGCGCTGTTCACCCTGTACCTCACCCTGCAGTCACACTAGCACACTACTCAACCTGCACTCGTGACACTTCACTCACCTGTCCCCCTCACTGTTTAATCTGCAATCTCACTCAAATAAGCCCACCACTAACCATACATTAATTCGTCCCAGTCTACACTAATATGCGCACCCAAATTCATATGGTCGCCTGACTCACCCCTGTACACAAGTATGGGCATGTCGTGCCCCATTAAGGTTTTCGTCCTAAATTACAAAAGGAGACATCTAAATGCACTACAATCCAGCCTTCCAGGGGCCCCTTGATAGAGACAGTTCTGTTTTTTTTCTGATGGACTGGAATAATTCCTAAACAAATTCTTGTAAATACCGTTTTGTTTAATTTCTTTTTAATGTAATTGATGTGAGGGCGTCTATTACTATTTGTAGAGAAATGTTTGCTTCATGCAACAACCATAAAAAACTTATTGTATTGAATGTTATTCCCTGAATATGCCCGGAATGTGCGCGTGACGGTCGAGTCCAGAAATTTCTGTTAGGTGGTGGGGGGACCCAACATCTAAAAAAATTCAGCTGGGGGGGCTCAACCTACAAAAGTTTGAAGACCTCTGGCGTAGGGGTAAAATTTACTATTCCAACTCCAGAGAGTGTAACAGTAGGGTAAGCGTTGGATAGCGTAGGGGTCAAATTTACTATTCCAACTCCAGTGAGTGCAACAGTAGGGAAAGTAAATACTTCTTATATAAATATAAATACCATAAATAGTAAAATCTATTTCACAATATTTTAAATATTTTAGAATTGTGTAAATTATAATAATTAATCTATTAAATTGTAAAATACAAATTATTTAATAATATAAATTACCTACTAATACTAATAATTTACCTATTAACAATCAATTAATTTAAAATTTAAAATTGCTTTACAAAAGAAACTCAATATATTTTTTAAAACAATGTCATTACTTACAATTAAATTAATTCCAAAACTATTCCTCTATAAACTCACAACCCACTACAAAATTAAATTAATGAAATTAACATATTTATCAATTAATCATTTAAATTGTAATTAATTACCAATTAATAATTATTGAACAATTAATTTTAAATAATTAACTTTTAAATTTATTTACATATTTAAATAATTACATTTAAATTACTTCCCAACCTATTCCCCTATAAACGCACAACCCGCTAAATTATCAATTTATCAATAAAAATTAAATACCAATTATATTTTAATTACATACCAATTAATAATTTATTAACAAATAATTTTAAATAAATAACAACTATTTAAATAACATATTTTATTAATTATAATTAAATTACTTCCCACCCTATTCCCATATAACACCAAAACCCGCTACAGAAAATAAATTACAAAAAATATAATATATATCACTTAATCAATTAAAATTAATTACCAATTATATTTGAATTAATTACCATTTAATAATTAATTATCAATTAATTCTAAATAAATACAAATTAATTAAATAACATATTTAATTAATTATATTTAAATTACTTCCCACCCTATTCCCCTATAAACCCACAACCCGCTACAGAAAAAAATTACTAAAAATAATATATTTATTAATTAATCAATTAAAATTAATCACCAATTATATTTTAATTAATTACCAATTAATAAATAATTAACAATTATTTTAAATAAATAACAATTATTTAAATAACATATTTAATTATTTATAATTAAATTACTTCCCACCCTATTCCCCTATAAACCCACAACCCGCTACAGAATTATATTACACAAAAATTAAACATTAATATTAACTTACCTTAAATTCGATTTTTTTGTTGTCTATATTTCTGTCTAGTCGATATTATGTCCATTCTATATTTTTGAATCAATATTATTGCTATTCTAGTCGATATTACATTTTTCTAGTCAATATTTTTGTAGTCTATATTACGTCTAGTCGATATTATGTCTAGTCGAAATTAAAAACTCAATATTATGTCTAGTCGAAATAAAAAACTCGATATTATGCCTACTTACCCTTGATAGGGCCACTAATAGCATTTCACATTTCGTATCTCTTTATACTTAGTTTATTTTTTGGAAAGGGAAAGGGAGAGTGAGAAAAAACAAAGGAGGGGTGAGGACAAAGAGACAAAGGGAAAAAAACACTAATATAAAATATGAAACATAAAAAATAGTTAAACACTTTAGAAATATAATCAAAGGAAGGAAAAAAAAAGGAAAAAAAATCTTTTTGCGATATTTGTTTCCTTCTCTCTCACCTCTTTATCACGTAGGGGCATAGTCGGATCTATAGCTTTTTTGTTTTCGATACGGAGGCAGATCCTAAGTTGGAACCGAGGGTTCCTAATTGGTGACAAGATCGCCAAAGATCATAAGGGGGGTTCCTCAAGGGCAGTTGGTGGGTGCAGGGGGGGTGGGATTAATAAAGAGAAAAACGATTCCTCATGTAACCATGAAGGTAAAGAAAAATAAGGCGCTACTCTCTAGTAGGAAAAAGATTTGAATTTGTTTTAAGTTTTCTCCAAGATATCCTTTCACATGACAAGTACATTTAATAAAATAAAAATAGTAAGCTGGAATGTAAACGGGTTAAGGGATAGCAGGAAATTTTCTAGAATCTGTGAATTCCTGACCAAATCAAAGGCCCATACTTGTTTGCTTGAGGAAACTCATTTAGAGCCACAAGAGTGCAGGGCAGCATTTGGGAAACAAAGGTGGATTCAGGACCTTCTCTGCTCCAACCAGAGTGGAAATACTAGAGGAGTGGCTAAATTAATTAGTGCAAACACCGGGATTAGGGTAGAGAGGTCTGAGACTGATTATTCAGGCAGATGACTGACTGCATCCTTAGTAGTAGACAGCTCACAGCTGGCATGCGCAGTCTATTATGGGCCCAATCCAGACTCCCCACGGGCCTTGTTGAATCTAAAAACTAGTCTCTTGGATCTGGCGATACCCATTATTATAGGAGAAGATTTTAACCTGATCTTTTGATGCAACTTTGGATCGCACTTCTAGGGCTAAATTTACCCCCCCACGCAAATCACAAATTGAGCTTAAAAACATCATTAAATACTTTAATTTATTGGATATTTGGAGGGTGGAAAATGGCAATGGAAGAGATTATTCTTTCTATAGTCGCAGATATAGGCACCACTCTAGAATCAACTTTTTCCTCCTGGATCAGGTGCTTCTCCCTGCAGTTGACACCATATCATACATTCCAGCTCTGTTATCGGATCATTCGATGGTGGTCCTAACAATTAAGCTTAAACAGGGAGATCAACTAAGAAGGTGGACCCTGGACAGATCAAAACTCCTAAAAGAGGAGGTAAAAATTGATCTGGAGATGCAGGTAGCTGAGTATTTTAGGCTAAATTGAGGTACTACAACTGATCAAATTGTATGGGAGGACTTTAAGGCCTGTATGAGAGGATCTCTAAGCACTTTAATGATTTAGAGAAATAAAACAAGAAGAAGAGTAGAAGAAGAATGTCTCGTTAAAATAAAACAAAAAGAACAGCAGTTACAGAGGGCTTCGTTAGATCAGCAGACTAATCTGGCTGCTATACAAAGTGAGTTAGATTCCTTACGGGCAGAATATCAGGCTAATCTCGATAAAATACTCAAAGATAGGTGGGATGCAAGTAAATTGCTAAATTTCTCTTATAGGGAATAGTGCGGACGACTTCTTGCCTGGAAGGCCAGGACTGACAGGGTCAGAAATCAGATCAAGGGACTAACCGTGCGTAGCTCAGGGGCACCTCCTATGATAATGACCAGATCTGTGAGGAGGCAAAATTGTTTATGCAAAATCTTTATACAGAAGATAATTGCTTTCCATCTCGAAGAGCAGAAGATTAGTTAAATCAGCTCAAATTACCTCAGTTAACAGAGGCAGATAGAGCATTCCTGAGCTCAGACATAAGAGAGGGTAAAGTTCGAAATCAGATCAAAAAAATGGTGAAGGGAGAGGCAGCCAGCCCCGATGGGCTCCCGGTAGAGTTATATCAAATAGGCTCTTATAAAGTGGTCTCTGTCCTAACGACCCTGTTTAACAAGATACATCTTTTAGGCGAGACTACCCACAAACTTGGTCAGAAGCCACAGTCACTCTGATCTTGAAACCTAATAAAGACCCCTTAACAATTGAGTCCTACAGGCCAATCTTGCTGCTAAACACTGACTATAAGATCTTTGCAGGGGTTTTGGCAGCGAGATTGGCTAAAGTCATCAAAACTATAGTACATAAAGATCAGAGAGGCGTTATTCCGGGCAGGCAGTTAAATGAACTGACTTTCCAAGCTATCGCTGCCATAGACGTTGCCACAGATAAGAAACTCCCATTGACTATTGTAGCCATTGACGCCGCTAAGGCTTTCGACCAAGTAAACTGGTCATATCTATGGTTGGCATTATCTGGCTTTGGAATCCCGGAGAACTTTATATCATCGATCAGATCTCTCTGTTCCAGCCCTAGGGCAAAAATTCTTATAAACAGACTCCTCACGGATTGGGTCCGTATATCGCGCGGAACCAGGCAAGGATGTCCCCTATCCCCGCTGTTGTTCAATCTGTAAATTGAACCATTTGTTTGTCAGTTAAGATCAGACCCTATGATTAAACCTTTTAAAATCGTAGATCTAGCTTTAAAATTTGCCCTATATGCAGATGATATGCTCATGTTCACCTCTAAACAGGAAGAAGCAATCCCCAGGCTATTCGATCAGGCTGAGTCCTTTGGGGAAATCTCTGGATACAAAATAAATAAAGATAAAACCGAGATTATGCAATGGAATCGGGAGGTGGCGGCCCCAGGTGTTAAGTCACGAATGAGATATCTTGGAATACATCTAGCCCAAGATATCTCAGAGATATCCAAAATAAATCTAATGAGATTTTATAAGGATATCTGCGATCTCTTGCAACGGTGGTCAGGTCTCCCGTTAAACATCTTTGGGAGGGTGAACCTAATTAAAATGATCATCCTACCTAAAATCACTTTTCTTTTTAATTCAATCCCACTAATTTTTAATCCATATGACATAGCCAAAGTACAGGGGAAAATCGGTTCCTTTTTCTGGAATACTAAGACATCAAGAATCTCCTGGAAAAAACTAAGGAGAAACCTAAAAACAGGAGGGTTGGCTCTGCCGGACGTACTTATTTATTGTTATTCTTTTCATTTCAAACATTTCAGATTCTTGGCCGACAAGGCAGATGCATCCTCCTTAGGTCTTTTGTTTCAGGCACTACTTCATGGCATTCCACAAGGGCAAGAATACTTTCTGTTTAAATACGGCGATCCAAGGTTCTACAAAAAGGTGAGGCTAAAGATCTTGGGTGCGGCCCTGAAAAATTGGATATTTATTAGAAAAAGGCTGGGAATTCCATACTACACACCCCAGGCCCCGAAATGGGACTCTCCAGGGACGCCAGATTGCCTTAATGATCAGTTATCTCGCCCTCTTAAATTAGCAGGATTAACGTGCTGGCTTGATCTGCAAAAGAATTCACAGCTTATGGATTGGGAATCCCTGTCTAGTTTGACTGGCGGGACTCTTACTAGGTTCAAGTATTATGAGCTGTCAGGATGGTGGGCAACTGTACCATGGGATTCCAATACATCTAATCCAAAGTTTGATTTAGTAACTAGGAAGGTGGATGTAAAAAAGAGCTATCCTTTTGGTACTGGGCCATGATTGAGGCAGAGGGAGTGACAGAGCCTGAACTCCAAAGATTGTGGGTTAACATTGTTGGTCTAAATTCCAACAACCTAAAGGACTTTTGGGTGGACTCCTTTATTATGCTGAAGGCAGTGGTCAAGTCAGCTCCCCTCAAAATAAATCATCTTGTTACTATGTATAGAGCATATATATCACCTAAAAAACTAGTAAAAATGACGGGTCTAGAACACTACTGCCCAAGGTGTAAACAACTGGCTGCTGATGACTTTCACATGTTTATAGATTGCCCGATGATAATAAATTATTGGACTAAAATACAGGATTTTCTGTCTGAGGTACTACATATACAACTGGTGGTCACCCCGGGGAAGATTCTGTTTGGGTTAGCCACAGACCATCATCCCAATGATATGGCGTCCACATTTATTTTCTACGTTATCATCTTGGCAAGGCGAAAAATATGTAGGGCCTGGAAAGATGTGAATGCCCCCACTTTTGCAGAGTGCTTGAAACATATCATTTTCACAAGTGAGTCTGATATAGCTTGTGATAGTACAAGCTATAGTAAGGTCTGGGCGGCCCTCGTGGCGTGGCGGAACAGATGACGGTATTCTAATGATTTCCCCTGGGCACTGTTGGTTCTTTGCCTCCAAATCATCACAGGAACATCAGGATAGTGTGAAATTGAGTGGATTAAGGAAACAGCTGCTGCTAGAGGGGCTTACCCCTTCTCTCTCCTCGGGTCTCAAACAACGGAGCCGGAACATCTTGAGTAGAGGAGAGAGGTTGGGATTTTCCATCTAGAACGCCCACATTGGTATATGAGGAATACAAAATAAAAAAAAAGGGAAAGTTACTTTGGGGGCCCCTGCAGGGCCCCCTTCCCTCCTGGCCCTCCGTTATGGGGCAATCTCTGAAACGTGTGGCTGGCACTGTGAGGATGCCAGCCACACAGTGTAGGGGTGTTTCAAAACATCCATTTTACAATGGCAGTATGTGCTGTGGGCCTTTTCCGCCCGCCACACCAGCTGCAATTGTAGAATGGATGTTTTCCACTGCCCTATGTGCGGTCGCATCCTAATTCTGTGGTCGGGGCCTCTGACATATGGTCGGGCTATTCCTTTCCGCAATGGTGACTGGCAGATGCAAGTCCACCCGACATCGTAATGAGGCCTATAATTATTCGATTTATAGAATATTTGATAAAAACAGGAAAATTATATCAAATTTAAATTTAATGTAAAATATTTGTAGTTTATTTTTATACAAAATGTTATATTCAAATTTTTTTTAAGTACATTTTTTCATTTATTTAAAAATGTAAAAAAATGTTGTTTAAATGTCGAAAATTATAACATCGTAAATAAATGTTTGGAAAAAGTTTGATATTTTATATTTACATTTATTTTAACAATTGTTTTAATGTTGTCTAATTAAATTATGAAAATAGAATAAATATTTCTTTTATGATGTATACATTATTATTTTTTGTATATTTATATGGTACAGGTTTATTTATTAACTATATATTAAACAAAATTTAATTGGTGCCATTTTTATTGTTTATTATTGTAATAAGTTCTGTTGTTTGGGATATATAATCTGAAACGTATTCATTTTAAAGTAAAACTATTTATTTTTCATATTTAATTTGAAAATTAGTTTAATACTTTAGTTTTAACTTTTATGATTTTCATTTTTGGAATACCGATTTGTCTATGCTACGTTTCAAAGTTTTGGAATATTGGTAAATAGTGATAAAATATTTTTATTATTAATAAAGATAAACTTAGGGCCTAATTAAGTTGACACGGACAACACTGTTTCGGGAGGGAACCATCCTCCATAGATCGGTGGTTCCGACAACCCCATTAGGACGCGACCGCACATGGCACGCAGCACAAGCCCCCATTGAAAAATGTAAGTTTGTAAAAATCCCTGCACCATGTGGCAGGCACTGTGAGTCTCCCACATGCGGAGGACCGTGGGAATGGGGTCCCTGCTAGGGGCCCACAAGGACAGTTTCCGACAGCCAATCCATGTCAGAAAGGCTGACATGGATTGGCTGTCAGAAATGGACATCATAATAAGAGCTTCGGGTCTGGCCGACGGGCTCTTTGGTGCCCGTTGGAACAACGTCAGATTTCCGCGCAGGTTTAAACTCCAACCACCATCATCATAATACTGTGGTCGGACATGAAACCTACCATGTCGGTAGGGACAGCCCCTGACCAGCGTTGGAGGCTGTCCGACCAACAACGTAATCAGGCCCATATTGTTTTATATGCTGTTTCATTATAAATAAATATGTGACAGTAGTATCTCTCCCCCTTTTTAAATAAGTGCACACCAATTTCATTAATGCTAGTTGCACTTTCCTTCCCATACACACACCATGACATTTCTCAAATCTAGGTAGTTAGAGTAAGCATTGGGCAGTAAGGTCCCGAAAGTCCTGGTGGAGTGCGATAGATCAGGCTAGCTACTCGAAGAATGAAACATCAATAGTCAAGTACTTGCCCTTCTTGTATTCATGTTGTTCACGTAGACATGATTAAAAAAGCCTTAGTTTACCCTCGAGAATTTCATCCGTTTAGGTCCCAATGCAGTACTATTACAGGGTTAACTAACTAATCCACCTTACCATATGACAGGTGTGGAGACTGACAACCAGGGTTATGTTCACAGTAGCAGAACACTGACAACTGCTAGTTCCACATATTAAAATGAGTTGGATTAATGTAACCTTTGGTTGGGTGAAGAGACCTTTAACATGGGTCTCATACCCCGAAAAAGGGCTCTGTGTTTTGATGGACCCCACACTGGGGGTGAGGAACAGCCTTCATAATGAAGCATGCCACCTTGCATGGGTGAGGGCTAAGCGTTCTTTTTACTTAGACTCTACTGAACATTTTATTTGTCTGGCAGTAACAGCGATCTTTCCTGGTTATCGTTGACCACTTCCAAATATTAACTCCAGTCCTACATTCCTCATGTTTGTTGTTTTTCATTGGAATGTGCAAATGTAAGAAGCCCTATGTAGACTGGGAAATGAGATCCATGCACAAGAGAACCAATGCTTGGTGCACTGACTTGAAAGTGCAGACATGATGAGAAACATACATAGACTGAGAAATGAAAATGTGCTGATTGTAAGGCAACACTATGATAAGAAATGTGTGGAAATCAAGAAATGAGAACAAAAATTGAGAAGAGAAACTTTGAGAACTGATGCTCAGAATAAATGGGCAATCTTAAAAATGTGTATTCACATCAAGAACTGTGAAATGAGAAATATGTACGTCAAGAACCAGTGAAGACAAATGCACCAATTGGAGCGAGTGAACATGAAAGGAAAGAATAGGAAATGAACATGAAAAAAAGACAAGAGTCAGAATGTCTTATTTACTCCATCAAAAATCCTTAAAAGGCAACATGCTCACATTGTTCAATTTCGGGTACTTTTGTCATGCAAAAAAAAGAAAATTCTCTACCTGATTAAATGTCAGAAACAAAACACTGAAAAGGTGAAAAGCCAGCATTTTGTTTTTATATGCTGTGATGTTTGTCCACTCTAGCTAGGACTACCATTGCTGAAATGCCTAGAAGGTTACGGGAGGGGCATGGGATGTTGGGCCTGTCCTGTTTGTGTGCTTGTCATACCAAAGGTGTGGGTTGGTGTTGGTTCTTTATATGGTGCACACCCTGGGTCTGAATAGAGAAACGGAAATGATATATGATCTTCATAATTATTAGCTCTGTGTGCAGATGTAGCTTTTAAGGTAGGTCTGTTGCTACTTTTGTTTCAGTTTGGCCGAAATGTGTGAGAGGCATGCGCGCTTATGCTCTCTTCAAACAGGCCATGCAGTGGTGGTGGAGCATGGCATACAGGATGTGTTACTCCATGAGGGGCAGTGGGCCTGATTACAAGTGTGAGGTTAATTACTTTCTTGATCAAAAAGGCTCCGAATCAGTCGGGTCTGTCGAATCCGATTCGGAACCCGTCTTTCCGACTGATTCGGAATGCTTTCCGAACGAACAATTCCGATGTTCAGAAAGTGGTCAGACTTACCGAGGCATTCAGAGCCGACTCATACAGGTCTACGGACTGCGTTTCTGACCGAGCGATTATGATGTTGGATTAAGACAGCCTTTCCAAATCAGTTTGTTCGACATGGATCGGCTGTTAGTATCTGACTTTGGGGGCCCATAGCAGGTCCCCCCATAACCCGGATCCTTGTAAATGGGTCCTGTGAGGGTCCCCAAGGGACCCCCTTTTCAGACCAGGAACAGTGTGGCAGGCACCAAGGGGTACCCGCCACAGGGTGCGCGATATATCCCACCCAATCCTTTCTTCAATGGGAGCCTGTGCATTCAGTTGTGGCACAGGCTCCCATTGAAGTCAACGGGGGTCCAACCGATTGGTATATGGAACCATCGTAATCGGTCGGTCGGAGTCCCTGAATCTGATTCAGTCGGAAACTATTCCGAGATCGATTTGGTAGGAAAGCTTTCTGACCGACATAGTAATCAAGCCCTTTGGCGTGGTTGAACCGGCTCGCCGCCGACACAGCTGCACTCATGTAAGTCCTTCGCCTTTCCCATGGTAGTGCCTGGAAAACAAGCACTGCAATGGGAACGTCAAAAAAGTTCCAGGAAGGCATGAACGGTAACGTCCATGCCTTGCGGGAACTTTGTGCCCTGTTGTGCCCCCCTGAATATATCCCCATGGCGGGGGGCATGTGGGCCCTGTAGGGCTCCCTTTGTTCCTCCACTGGCAGCCTTTTAAATGACTGGTGGTGGTGGAACTCATAATAAGCTGAGCGGCACTGCGTCAGTCCCGCTCAGCATGTTACATTGTGGCGTTCCCTGGAACAGCCGGTGTTCCTCCGCCGCAACAACCTTTAAAGTCGTAATGCTGAGGTTGGACCACTGTCGCCACGGGGCTGGCGGCCTACGACCGCCAGACTCTTAATCAGCCCTATTGTTAGAGATGCTTATGTTCCACCACCATAAATTACATCTGCACTTTTTTTCCTGGCAAACCTATTCTCTCTCTCCCACTTCTTTTTAATTTCCCCCATGATAGGCAAACCCACTCCCCATAGCATTCACCTGACTAGTGACTTCCTGCCACATGGCCTACTTTTCTGCTGAACTGAGGTTGTGTGAAGGACGACCGTGGAGTTTTCCTTAGTGAGCAATGTAGGAAAGGTGATTTTGATTTGCGTTTGTTTTGCTTTTGGACCTCTGGTTTCTGGACTTTTCCTGTGACTGAGTGGTAAATGTTAAATACTATATTACATGATGTTAAAATGATATAAATTAAATATATTCCACTGAAATGTAATACTATATATATATATATATATATACTATGAATGTGTCCTCATGTAATGCAACTTGTGCTATGTAAAATCACTCTGATACCTGATATGTTCTGGTCAAGGTCGCGCTATATAAAACTCCATAAAAAAAAAAATATATATATATACAGTTACAAAAATATTTCTTTTACGATATGTTTATTTTGCTAATTTTAAAATTATTCACATGAAAATATATATCTATCCATATACATTCATAGTAATACATTTGAAATTTTATTAACTGTAATATACTCTTAAATATATTTCTTAATAATGTTGGACTATATATATCATACATACACAATAAAACCATACAAAATATACATATCATAGGATTAAATATGTAAATCAATGTACACAATAAATAAAATATCAAAACTAAACTGGAACAATACAAAACATACATTTACAGATAATACTATAATCATGAAGGTAAATTGTAAAATAAAAATAATGATAAATATAAATTTAAAAAAACAATGAATGCTATAACTCTATTTAACCAGCAATATCAAATCTATCAGAGTTTAGGAATATTAAATATACTAATCCCACTCTAATTTATGCAACGATAGGGAAAGTGTTGGATTTCTGAAGGGTGAAATCTACTATTCCCACTCCAATCTGTGCAACAGTAGGGAAAGCGCTGGATTTCAGAGGGTTGAAATATACTATTCCCACTCCAGTCTGTGCAACACTAGAGAAAACGTTGGATTTCAGAGGAGTAAGATTTGCTATTACCACTCAAAACAGCACAACCGTAGGGAAAGCATTAGCCTTTAGAGGGGTAAAATTTACTATTCCCACTCCAATCTATGCAACAGTAGGGAAAGTATTGGGTTTCAGAGGGGTGAAATTTACTATTCCTACTTCAATGTGCGCATCAGTAGGGAAGTGTTGAATTTTGGAGAGGTAAAATGTACTATACCCAGTGCAGTCTGTGCAACAGTAGAAAAACACTGGATTTCATAGGGGTGAAAATTACTATTCTTTCACTCCAGTCTGTGCAACAGTGGGAAAGGCATTGGATTTGAAACTGCACAACAGTAGGGAAAGCGTTGGATTTCGGAGAGGTAAAATTTACTATTCCCACTCCAAACTGCAGAACTGTAGGGAAAGCGTGGGACTTTGGAGGGGGTAAAAATTACTATTCCCACTCCAGTCTGTGCAATAGTAGGGAAAGCGTTGGATTTTGGAGGAATGACATTTAATATTCCTACTCCAGTCAGCACAAAAGTAGGGAAGTGTTAAATTGCAAAGAGGTTAATTTTACTATACGCATTCTGAACAAGAGTAGGGGAAGTACTTCAATTCAAACACATTAAATACATAAGGGACACCTTGAATGTAGGAAAAATATTAAATTGTTTAAATAAAAAATATTAATTAACAATAATTATATATGTAGCAATTTCTTTTTACATAGTAACTATTCATGAAAATAAGCAATTATTATTTAATTAATAATTAATAAATTGTGATTTAATTATTAATTCATTTCCCACCTTATCCACCAACAAATCTAGAAACCCACACTTAAAATATGACTTTAGAAATAAAGTATTACATAATCCATATATTTAAGATCAATTAAATAATTGACAATTGATAAGTATTTGGTAATTCATTATTACTTAATTAACTTCCCAGCCTAGACCCTTACAAACCTAGCAGCTTCCAACTAAAATATAATTAGAATAAATAGTCAATTATTTAAATATTTAAATGCAATGAAATGCATAAATTACAAATAATAATTAATAATCAATGACTTTTTATTTAAATAACTTTCCACCCTATACCCCATCAAACCTAGCATCCCTATAATATTAGTACAATACTTCAGTATTCCATATTTTGCATAATTAAAAGTTAACTAATTAATTACAAATTATTATTATATTAATAAAATTTTCCACCCTAGACCTCTACAAACCTCAACTAATCTGTAAGCAAAATAAATATGTATTCCATAAATTCCATCATTGAAATCAATTAAATAATAAATTAACAATTAATTGTTAATTCATTATTATTTGATGTACATCACACACAACCCCCTACAAACCCAACAATCAATTATGACACTAACAATGATTATAAAAATTCAATTCGAAATTCAAAATCACTTAAAATTGCACACTATGGGGCTGCTTAAGATGGCAGGGAGACCGCCACCGACAGGCTGTTGCTGGCAGTCTCAACACCATCCTAAGCTGCTTTTCCGTCCGCCTGATCTTGATGGCGGGAGGTGTGCAGGCGGGCGGAAGCCCGACTGCGACGCATCCGACAGGCTCCTTGAGCCCGCTGGTGCTGCGGAGGGCCTCCCAATCCCTACAATTGTGCCTACCAGGCACCACCGTCGGGATTAGGATGGTTCCTCCTGCCAGCCTTTCCATAGCGGTTCACCCGCCATGGAATGGCTGCAGGGATAGACAAAGGGGGCCCATAGCAGGCCCCCCTTCACCCTGGACCCTTTTCTTTGGGTGTGGGGGGCACCTATGGTGCCCCCCAACCGATCCCTGTACCAAGTGACAGGCACCTCATGGTGCCTGTCAGGTAGTACAGGGATGTGTTACACATCCCTTTTTTCCATTGCGGTCAGCAGCACTCACCATAATGGAAAACATGTACAATGCGACCGCCACCATGGCAGTTGCATTGTAATTTGACCTGTGGGACCCCCAACATTGTGGGGGTCATTAGGATGTCGGGCGGATCGCCACCGCTCGCATGATCTTTACGATCATAGATGAACTTGTCAAGCCTGATCGTGTTATATTAAAGCCTACTCCGTCTCAATTCTTATGTGACTCCCTAATACTTATTTTGCTGAAATAATTGCAAACATTAAATCCAGTATCCCTCAGTCCTCAGCAGCTTCAGATCCTCATGGCTCATATTCCAACTCTTGCCACCTCTCATTACCCAAGCGTTTTTTTCTCCTTACTTAAGAAGGTGTCCTCTGGCTCCCCTACAGACAGTTGCCCCCATCAGATTCTTCGGGAAGTCTTTCTTAAATGTCCGGAGCCCCCGATGTCACTTGTTAATAATTCCCTCATCAAGGGCATTGTTCCTAATCTGTTCAAAAGTGCAGAAGTTGTACCTATTTTAAAGAAACCGGGTGCTGACCCGTCAATACCCAGCAACTTTCGCCCAATTTCATTGTTGCCCTTCTTGGGGAAAATCTTGGAAACCCATGTGGCCAACTGTCTTAGTACTTTTGTCAAGCAGTCACATTATTTGGATCCTCACCAGGCTGGTTTTAGACCTGAACACTCCACAGAGTCTGTTATTTTAGCAGTCCTGGATGAATTACGTAGGGGGGCTGACCACAGCTCTATGCAAGCTCTGGTACTCCTGGACCTTTTGGCACCCTTCGACACGGTCGACCACCTTCTGCTGGTCGACCATGTCGAGAGCGCGGGGATTCAGGGCCTCACACTGAAATGGGTATCCTCCTTCCTCGGGGATCATTTTCAAGCAGTTCGTCTAGCTGGTTTTCTCGCGGAGAAAAGGAAGTTGACGTGCGGGGTTCCTCAGGGCTCATCGCTCTCTCCCCTCCTTTTTACTTTGTACATTTGTCCGTTAATGTTGTCCCTTCAAAAAAGAGAGGTGGTTATATTTAATTACGCTGACGACCTCCAGTTGGTGTTCAACGTTGGTGTTCAACGTTGACGCCTCCCCTTAATCTAGGGAAAGCTTCCAGTCTACCATCCTATTTATTAGCAATTGGAGGATTGGGAACCATCTGTTGCTAAACCCCGATAAAACCGAGCTGATTCTCACTGGTAGCCCAACGAATCCTTGGAATTCCAACTTTTGGCCGCAGTCACTGGGCTGCCCTCCATTTCCTGTCAGCTTGGTCAAGAGTTTGGGAAATGTGATTAGCGATGACCTTACGATGAAGGCACAGATAAGCATTGTATTATCTGCTTGTTTTTTTCATCTCCGGAGAATTCGCAAAATAAGCAGATACTTAAACACTGAGGCTACGATTTTAGTCATACTGGCTCTGGTTATGTCGTGCATTGATTATGCTAACTCTTTATATACCGGCATTCCAGCTTACCAATTACGGCGGCTTCAACTAGTGCAGAACCAAGCCTTCAGGTTTGTCTGTGGCCAACCAAAATCTTATCATGTAAAACCTCTGTTGAAAAAGCTACATTGGCTTCCAGTCACCCAACGCTGCCTTTTCAAACTCGGCTTCATAATTTATAAATCCCTCTCTGCCCGCGGCCCGGCTTTTATTTCTTCTAAAGTACGGCGCTATGTTCCGTCCCATGAGTTATGGACCGCAAACATGAATTTGTTGACTCGTTGTCCATACAAACGCAAAAAACAAGGAGGTTTAAGATTTTAATTTCTGGCATCACAATTTTGTAACTTTCTTTCTCCTGAATTGCGACTGTCTACTTCTTACGCCCAGTTTAGAAAGTCTCTTAAAACTTGGTTATTTGTCCAAGCCTATATTTGAAAGTTCATGTATTGTTACGGTAACTGATTGACTCTGCTTAGCGTCAAAAAACCGCAGGTGAACGTGCGCTTTATCAATTATTTTTAACATAACATAACTTGGTCGGTGGAGATCCGTCTGACATCCGTCCCCGCCCGCCACCCATTTCCCCCCGCCATATTACTATGGCGGGGGGACCACGGCGAACGGAAAGACCGTCTGCCGCTTTTCCGCCCGGTCGACAAGTCGACCTGGCAGAAAAGAGTTTAATATGGTGGCGGTGTCTGCTAGACACCGCCATCCATATTATGATGGGGCAGACACATGCCTTTCTGTGGCGGCGTTGCCACCACGGAAAGACAAGCAGGAATCTCTTGCGGGGGCCCTTTGGGGGCCCCCAGGGATTCTGGGGGTGCACATGGGGGGCTGCATTTCAATGTACAACGTGGCAGGCATCACGCGGTGCCTGTCACGTTGTGCATTGAAATGCATGACGTGCATTTTTAGCATTGCGGCGGGCGGTGCTTTCAGCACCGCCTGCCGCAATGTTTATTATGGGGCGCATCCTAATGGCCCCCACAGGACCCCAGCCCTTATGGCGGGCGGTCCCTTTTTTACATTGAGATGGCACATCCTAATGGGCCCCTATGTCGGGCGGTCCCCATCTCCGTTAGGGTGACGGGGGACATGAGTCCTCCCTCCATACCAATCAGGCCTTATATTATAAAAGAATACCTTTTATATAAATAATAGTAACACATAAAATTATTATATCAACTAAAACACTTCCAAATAATTAAAAAGCTATATTTTGTAAAACAACATTATTGAAAACAATATTAAAAACACTGATAATATTAAAAACAACATTTCTTACCTAAGAAATCTATATTCTCGTCAAACATATTTGTGCACCATGATATTTGTGTATCACAATATTTATTTTCCGATACTTCTGCCTCTCGATATTTTTTATCTGATATTTTATCCAAATTCCCATGCAATCATTTATGAAGACTGAATCTCTACCCAACAGCTGTCGCAGGCCTGTTCTCTTCAGCAGTGAGGTAATGTTTGACGTGACCCTCACTGGCGGGTCACCCCCAAGCCTTTTTCTTTTACTCTACACTTTTTTTCTGAATTTGTTTTGCTTGCCTTCGTACTCTGTGCACTTTACCATTGCTAACCAGTGCTAAAGTGATCTCCTCTAAACATGGTAAAATTGGCTTATTTAATATACTTATAAGTCCCTAATGAAGTGGTACTACATGTACCCATGGCTTGTAAATTAAATGATATTAGTGGGCCTGCAGCACTGGTTGTGCCACTCACTTAAGTAGCCCTTTCAAACATGTCTCAGGCCTGCCACTGCAGCCTATGTGTGCAGTTTTTAAATTTCCATTTCGACCTGGCAAAATAAACCTTTGACTAGGCCCAAAGCTCCCTTTTTAATACACATAAGTCACCCCTTTGGGTAGGCCCAAACAGCCCGCAGGGCATGGTGCAATGTATTTAAAAAATAGGACATGCAATTTTAAGTTTTACCTATATTGGTAGTGAAAAAACCTTAAATTTGTTGTTCAATACTGCAATGCTTGTCTCTCCCATATTTTAACACTGGAGCTACCTTATTACATTTAGTAAGTGATAATTTCCAAATGGGAGCAGGTAAGCAGTTTGTGTTTAATTGTAATGAAAAATCGACTCTCGTGGTGAAGCCAGATTTTAAACAACAATTTTGAAAATGCAACTTTTAAAAGGTTGGCATTTTCCTGCCTCAGCTGTTTAGGGCCTCATTAAGAGTTTGGCTGTGGGGGACGGCACACCACTTACACGCTCCCGCACTGTCAAACTTGGCTGCCGGCTGCCTGCCAGATTACGAGTTTCCTTGTTGTCTAGCAGGTGGTCCGTTGGCGTTATTTGAAAAGGGCACCGCAATGGGAATGCCAAAACAAATTTCTGCATGAGTCCATGCCGTGCAGGACCTGGTATGCATTCAGGCAGGGGGCACACCATGCGCTTCCCTGCCTGCATCCCATGACCTAAGGCACTAGGGGGCCCTGTGCTGCCCCCTTAGTTTCCTCACCGCAAGCAGTTTGATGGCATCAACACCACTATAAGACCGTTGGCAGTGCAAAATCTTGTAATATGCTTAGCGGGTCCACAGCGGCCTTCCAAGCAAATTATGGCCTCATATCACTGCACCATAGCCAGGGATTGTGGATCCCTTGTGGTGTCGCAGTGTCATGGATGTCCGACCGCTGCAGTTGCAGCCACGGCCCGTAGTAGGTGTAACTGCAGGGTGGTGATGTGGGGAGGGGGAGGGGCAGGGTGGGGGGGTAGTAATGTATGGATTAAAGACTTTCTCAAATACTTGGGGTGTGGTAACGCACTCTTTGTTTGATATTTTTGTTATTTGTAGTATGCTTTTCACAATTGTCGGTGGTGCATAGGTAGGCTACCCTGCTGAGCTTTCAGGGTTAGTTGTAACAATGCTACTGACATGTGCTTCCTCTCCTCTCCTCGCTAACTCGGCGTGTGAGAGCAACACACGCCGAGTTAGCGAGGAGAGGAGAGGAATACCAGCATCGGCCTGAAAGAAAAAGCAAATCTTTCAAGATAAAGGAAATCCCCTGACGAAGGGCTTTATGCTTGAAATGCATTGACAAAATACCATGTGAAATGAAAGACATAAAAAATGAAAAATGAAATATGAAAAATGAAAAACTCGCTAATAAGAAACGTTTGGAAATGAAAATAAAATTTGCAAACATTATTTGAAAACGTGGAGTAATAATTGAGTGATAGTAAAAAGGAGTGCAAGGAAGGAGTGGTCCCTGTGGCACAGGAAGCACATGTCAGTAGCATTGGATTACAGACTTTAACAGGTAAGTAAACATATAAATAAATAAAAAGAATTTAGTTGTGTGCACTGCGTCACCAAATGCGATGCAGTGCGCGCTACAAAATTCGTTTTATTTATTTATATGTTTACTTACCTGTTAAAGTCCGTAATCCATACATTACAACCCCCCACCCTGCCCCTCCCCTCCCTACGTCACCGCCCTGCAGTTACACCTACTACCGGCCATGGCTGTGCAGTTGTAATACAGCAGTCGGACAACTGGTGCGGCAGTTCCCGACTGCCACCACTCCTCCCCCACGGGTATGACGATCCATAGTAATCAAATCCTTAGTGTAGTGTCTGTAGCCTGTCCCTGGGTCACATGACTGGCTGTAGCTGACACTTGAACTTTGTGTATACAGCCACACACAATAAAGAGCTCAGGTGCACCTGTATGGGTCATCACTGGCAGGATGTGATGGCAGAACTGGGCACAGCCCTACCTACATTTGAATAGGCTGTGTCCTGCCTCCACACAAAAGGATGTATACCCCCTCTAGTTCATCTGCGGCCAGGACCAGGAAGGAAGGATGCCTGTCGATTTCAAAGGGAATCCTCTAGCAGCTTCTCCCGCTTACCAGATGGAGGGCACTGGGTATAAATATTTAACAAACACAAGGAGATAATGGACGGAGTGATGGAACTTTTCAGACACTCACCCCCAGTCACAGATCTGGGTTTAATCCATCATCGTTCTTTAGCTCACTTTGCCACGTCAGTTCAGACCTAGCAATATGCAAATCAGTCTTGACCCTGTGCCTCATGGGAACAGTCCAGCCCGAACTGCCAATCCAGGTCTTCCCTGAAACGGAAACAAGCATCCTGGGACCGGTTTCAGACTAACAGCCCTCATCAGCCAGGCTAGCTTGAATCCAGTGGCAAAGTGAGCAAGGGACACATGTCTGGGCATACCCTGCCAACTTAGGGCGAACAAAGCAAACACAAGGAGATGATGGACGGAGTGATGAAACTTTTCAGACACTCACCCCCAGTCACAGATCTGGGTTTAATCCATCATTGTTCTTTAGCTCACTTTGCCACCTCAGTTGAGACCCAGCAATATGCAAATAAGTCTTGACCCTGTGCTCTATGGGAACAGTCCAGCCCGAACTGCCAAGCCAGGTCTTCCCTGAAATGGAAACAAGCATCCTGGAACCGGTTTCAGCCTAACAGCCCTCGTCAGCCAGGCTAGCTTGAATCCAGTGGCAAAGTGAGCAAGGGACACATGTCTGGGCATACCCTGCCAATTTAGGGCGAACAAAGCAAACACAAGGAGATGATGGGCGGAGTGATGAAACTTTTCAGACACTCACCCCCAGTCACAGATCTGGGTTTAATCCATCATTGTTCTTTAGCTCACTTTGCCACCTCAGTTGAGACCCAGCAATATGCAAATAAGTCTTGACCCTGTGCTCTATGGGAACAGTCCAGCCCGAACTGCCAAGCCAGGTCTTCCCTGAAATGGAAACAAGCATCCTGGAACCGGTTTCAGCCTAACAGCCCTCGTCAGCAAAGCTAGCTTGAATCCAGTGGCAAAGTGAGCGAGGGACCCATGTCTGGGCATACCCTGCCAATTTAGGGCGAACAAAGCAAGTAGATGATGGGCGGAGTGATGAAACTTTTCAGACACTCATCCGTCAGTCACAGATGGACTGTATATTGTAATGTTTCTTTTTTTTAAAATATTTTTATTGTTTTTTTAACATATATATATATATTCCCCCCCTCCTACCCCGGACAGGTAAACATTCTACACATTAACATCATGTGCTTTACATTGTTCTTGTCATACATACATACATACATGGTCATTATAATTATAGAAACTTTTTCAAAATATATAGCCGGCATCACGGAAAACAACAATAGCAATAACATACATAGATAACAATATTGAAAATAATGATTGGTTTTGTTTTGTGTGTCTCGCCATTGTGTAAGAGGAATCCAGATTTTCGTACCCCTTTGCGTCGCGATCTACCTTTCCGCTTATATATAGCTATCTCAGTATTATACATGACAGCATAAACTAATAATGATTAGTTTTGTGCGTCTCGCCATTGTGTAAGAGGAGTCCAGATTTTCATACCCCTTTTACGTCGCGATCTGCCTTTCCGCTTATATATACAGCTATCTCAATATTATACACAGCTAAAAGTCTAGCTAGCCACTGTTGAGAGGAGGGTGGTAGTGGGTCAAGCCAAGCCGAGGCTAGGCATAACCGCAAGACTGCCATAGCAACGAATATAAAATCATGGCCACTCTCAAGGTTATCTGGGTCTTCCGCCCCAAGTGCCATTGCTTTATGTGACAGGACTACATTTCTGTGAAGAACTGAGGTTAAGAACCTCTCTATATCTTGTGTCAAAGGTATTAATACTGGACAAGAGACAAAGATATGAACGGAATCTGCTTTAGATAGATTGCATCTCGGGCAGCAAGTCCCCTTGCCGGTTCCCCATTTTGCGATCTTATCGGGTGTATAGTAAAGAAAAGAACAGGTTTTGTAAAATTGTGCCTGAAGTTTGGTGGAAATAAGAATGGTTTGGGCTAGCTGATAGGAATATAAAAATTCTTCCTTTGAGATTTTGAGTTTACTTTGCCACTTCATTGCCGTTTTATCTAAGTCGTCCGGAAACATGTCCAGCAATGAACTATAAACCCCGCCTATTGAGTGTTTCTTAGAGTGTATAATTATCTCTACTATCGTACATTTTTCCTCGAGTATCCTTGCCCCAAGTTTATGTGTTAAGAAGTCCCTTATTTGGAGGTACTTAAAAAAATCCCGCCAATCTAAGTCAAATTCTTCTTTAAGAGCGTTTAAAGATTTAATCCCCTGCGTAGTGTAAAAATCCCCTAATTGTGTTATTCCTAAATTATACCATTTGTTCACGCAGTTATCTTTAAAAATAATTTGAGGAAGAATAGGATTATTCAATACCGGAGTATAGAGTGTAATTGGTCCTATTCCTAATATTTTCTTTACAGCCTTCCATACCTTAAAACAGCTATAGAGAGTCTTAAATTTGACCTTTTTGTGGTAGCTGTCATGTATGTGCCTCCAAAAATAGCCATAACTGGAATTCCCCACCAGTAGCTGAAAGATTGAAACGTTCTGTTCCTCTGTGTTTTCCACCCCTTGCAGTAATTCCTTGCTGTAAAGTAGTACACATGGCCAATAATATCTCCTTACGTTGGGAAGAGCTAACCCGCCTCTGTCCTTAGGAAGGGTAAGATATTTATATGCCCGGCGGAGTTGTGCATATGACCATATAAATCTAGAAAAGATACGTTCTATTGCTGTAAACCACTGATTCGAAAATTCTAGACAGATTGCCCTGAATAAGTATAGTATTTTGGGAAAATACACCATTTTAATTGCATTTGCCCTCCCAATAATGCATAAGTGGAGATTATCTAAACGTCGTAGATCCTTTTGTATTGTGTTCAACATTGGCTTAAGGTTTATGTCCACGACTTCCTCCAGCTTTGAGGAAATTGTGACTCCCAAGTATGTCGCTCCCTTCACCACCCTTGGATCATCCATCGCAATTTTTGAGTTTAGAACGATTTGTGTCTTACCTGAGTTTAGCTCGTAGCCAGAAACCAGCCCAAATTTCCTGGCCTCGGCCTCAACGGTCAGCATTGCTACTATGGGGTCTACGGTGACTATGGCAATATCATCATCATATGCTAATGTTTTGGTAGCAAACCCCTGTGATATAACGGGTGTTATGTTATTGTTTTTATCCAAATAGCGAATAAAGGAATCTATATATATTGCGAAAAGCAATGGCGAGCATGGGCATCCCTGGCGAGTTCCCCTGGAAATGATAATTTCCTTGGTTAGACTTCCATTCACAGATACGACGGCCCTAGGATTAATATACATTTTTTGTATTGCCTGAACAAACTTGATTCGAAATCCCATTATTGCCATTGCTTTCCAGAGAAACTGCCAGGAGACCCTATCAAAGGCCTTCTCTGCATCCAACAGAATTAGGGCCATAGGGTCTCCTGTAATTTCTGTTCCGTCAAATAGCGTGATCACCCTCTGGATATGATTTATCGTTGACCTCCCGGGAATGAAACCGTGCTGACTTTTGGTAATTACCTTGTGTATTATAGGTGCCATTCGGTTTGCCAAGATTTTAGAATATATTTTGGAATCGGCATTTATAAGGGTTATGGGGCGATATGACCCTAAATGTTCTGGGGGTTTCCCTTTTTTAGCGAAAATTTAAATTTTGGCCCTAGACCAGGAGCTGGGCGGTTCTCCCCCAGAAAAAATATGAATAATTAGATCCCTTAAGATATATTTAATTTTGTCTATGAATATAGCATAGAACTCCGAAGGGATGCTGTCCAGACCTCTTGCCTTCCCTTTAGGAAGGCTCTTGACTGCGGTCAACACCTCTTCCATGTTAGGAGCTTCCTCTAATGTCTGCTGCGTATTTACTTCAAGGCTTACACTTTCACAATTCTCTAGGTACCTTTCGATTTTGATCATGTCCCCTTTGCCATTCTCCGTATATAATTCTTTATAAAACCTCCAAAATGCTTGCCGAATCAGTTCTGGGTCTTTTAACTACCCTGCCACTGGATCTATAATCTCCCTAATCAAGTTTGCATTGACCTGTTGTCGCAATCGTATCGCCAATTGATGGCCCACTTGCTCATTAATTTCATAAATTAGTTCTTTTCGAGCCGTGGCTTTCCCGATTGCCTTATCTGTAAATATGTTAGTGATCGCTGCCTTGGCAATTGCTACTTTAGCTAAGGTGCTAGAGATATCCCCAGTAGTGTCCCTATTACCGGTGGTATTTATGAGTCCTACTTCTACTAACATTAGCTCATCCTGCAACCTCTGTATCTCCTCTTTCTCCCGTCTAATTGATCTAAGCGAATATGATGTCCTCTCGCCCCGGACCCCAGCTTTCACGGTATCCCAAACAATCTCCATTGATGTGCTACCAATGTTTTCAACTAGGAACTTGGGAATCCAATCTTTCATATGGAGATGATATTGAAGGTCATTCAGTAATGCTTTTTCGAATGTCCAGTGAATAGGCTCTGATTTAATTGGTCTAATAGTCAGTGAAACTTTTCAGACACTCACCCCCAGTCAAAGATCTGGGTTTAATCCATCACTGTTCTTTAGCTCACTTTGCCACCTCAGTTCAGACCCAGCAATATGTAAATCAGTCTTGACCCTGTGCCTCATGGGAGCAGTCCAGCCCGAACTGCCAAGCCAGGTCTTCCCTAAAATGGAAACAAGCATCCTGGGACCGGTTTCAGGCTAATAGCCCTCATCAGCCAAGCTAGCTTGAATCCAGTGGCAAAGTGAGCGAGGGACCCATGTCTGGGCATACCCTGCCAATTTAGGGCGAACAAAGCAAACACAAGGAGATGATGGGCGGAGTGATGAAACTTTTCAGACACTCATCCGTCAGTCACAGATGGACTGTATATTGTAATGTTTCTAATATTTTTATGTAGTCTTTATGTTTCTATCTTTTATGATTATGATGCATAATCGAATAAAGATGAATTAATAATTTGGGAATTGAATAAGAAATTATACCTATCTTTTCTGCTAAAGTTTAAAATCTTTAGTTTATAAATTATTTGTACATTTGTTGTAAAGGGAGCCTTAAATATAATTTTTCTGATTAGCATGCGGTAGAAAGGTAATTGAAGTCTCTTTTATTATTGGTTTCTGGGCCACAAAGGCATATGCAGAGTCAGTTTTACTCTACAGCCGGTCATTTTATCAATTTATAAAATTGTCCATCATTCCCTGACCCAACCATAATTGAATTTGTAATTTGAACTAACTGCTGCAACAGGTACTTACTCCGATGGCCAGCTGGAAGTTTAGATCTATCCTGGTAGATTAGCTTTCCCCTTAAAGAGGAAGGGGGTGTGAGGAGTCAGTGAAATCTCCATAAGCTACTTATCTGCATCTCCCTGACAAGTTCTGGTAAGATAATCACAAATGGAACTAAGGGAGAGCAGGAAGAACTCTTGCTCCAGTCACCACAGGGGCTTGGAGAAAAAAAGAAGCCAAGGGAAGAAAGCCAGGCTAGGAGAGATCGGCCTGTCACAGTTTTACTTCAAGCTGCTAACTTGGTTCTTTCCAGAATGCTGTGCAAACAGATTGGGCAGCCAAAGGACTAGCTCCCAGTGTCAGGGGCGGAGGATGATGGCGTATTTCTAGTTTGGGTAGGGACTCCAGGTTGGATGACAACCTTCCTTCATATTATCATGGACAATGTCTCCAGGCCTGAACTTTTCACCAACAAATCATTGTTTTCAGGTGTGTTAGTCTGAATATTTCTATGAAAGCAAAACAAGACGACAACATGCGTAATGCATTAGTCTTGAACTGTATACAATGCCCTTGAGTCAGGAGACAACAATGGATTGGACCAGAGAGCAGATGAAGGTGCTTAAATGCAGCTTCTGTCAAGGAAGAGAAAGCAGGGCCCTGTCCTGTAAACCACACATCTGAAACCACCAATAAATAACATTTAAAATGGTGAGGTTCCTGGGGACCAAAGCACATGCCTGTGGATGTGGCAGTATATCTAATCCCCTATTAGTGGGGAGGGAATGTTGATATAACTTTCTTGCCAATGGTGCCCATCCCAAGGAGCTCCCAGAACAAAATACGCTGCTGAATGGGCACCACATTAAAAATGTCACCTGTTTGGCAAAGCTCCTCTGCTACATGGAGTTGTGGCTTCACAATAGGAATAGAAATTATACGTGCCTGGCAGTAATCTCTAATATGATGGGCAGTCGTCCACCATGGAATCAGAGGTCATAGCCTCAGGTTAGCTGGCCGGCTAGCCTATCTACCTCCATAGTATATATCTGGCCCCAAATCTCGAATTATTTTCAGAATGGGATGAGTCAGGGCTAAATTGGTGACTACCCAATGTTCATGGGTGTGCACATACTTTCAGGGCACGCTCACACTGGAACACTCACTTCCTGACACTTGGAGTAGATTTATTAAAACGTAAATATTTCTTGAGTGCTTCTTTTTATTGGAATAACCCTTCATTTTATGACTAGCAACAGTAATGATATCATCATGCTAAAGGCTAATTACCAGTATAAATTAAACGTGTATGTGCTGTAATTTTCCTGTAACGAATGTGAAATCGACATTCACAGGTTTGCAAACTCACAGAGGATTTAGGATTTTTTAGAATTCACCATGGTGGACCCGAATAAGCCTTGGAAACCTGCAGCAGTCACAGATTTCCAGATGTAGAACGGGAAAACATCAGCCGTGGTCGGTAATAGATGTTCCTGCAGGGCTGTGACGTGGGGAGGGGGAGGGGCAGGGTGGGGGGTAGTAATGTATGGAGGTAAGTAAACACCAGATGGAGACCTTTCCGCAAGAGTAATTATAAATACTACACAATTGTGAATGCCGACATGTAACCAGACGGAGACATTTCCACATATGTAATTATGCATAATGTACAATTGCATTTGGTGATATATCTTCCCGTGCTCACATCTGTGCTTTATCTGTCCTTTTTTTATATCATTGGGAAAAATGTGTTTCTCTATGGAGAAAACCCTTCCCCTACACCCCGAAATTCTTGCTGGCTAATCACTTTCCACACGCCACTTTATGGGTGTGCACAGAATTTAATGGCACCCCCGAGCTCGAATGGCTACTCCGGCGCAGGGAAGTAAAATTACGCACATCTTTTTGCGGGTCTAAAACCAGCGGTTGCGACTTGCAGAAATAGCTTTACACTTCCAAGGAAGGCTACAACGGATGGGCAAAAAGCTATTAGACCCTCGTTGTTCAGAGGGGGTGGGGGACACCTGCAATGCACATTTTGTAACACATTGGTGTATGCATAAGATACAGAGAAAACATAGGTTCGCCAAGATTCCTGCCCCAAACACAATTTACATAATAAAGGCCCACCATGTGGCATGTTCTGGCTTCTGAACCCCCTACCCCGCTGTTTACGATTTGACCTTTCAGATAACAACTGAATCAAACTTAACCTGCTCATTATCTCTTTGATCTGCTTCTCTGAATTAATTACTGGATGGAATATTCATTGACATCTGGGGAAGTTTGTTTGATTGCAATAATGTGCATTTAAATACCAAGGTGTGCTTAACAATATGGAAATGAGCAGTGCCATGTGTGCTGGCGATGGTAAATCAGACTCTAAACCGCATTCAACCTCTGGCAAATGATCTGAGAGGCTGTGCACCGATTAATAGATTTAAAGGGTCTGTAACTCAGAAGTTGTAGGATTTTTAGGTCCTCACGAGCGCATTAGCATTTTAGCAGAATCATTCTGCAGTGATCAGTTACAATTTTATCTACAAATATTTAAATGCTTTCCGTGCAATGAACAACCCAAAAATAGAAGAGCAAAAACAGCTATTATAGAAAATAATGGGGCATATTATCAAGGGGGTTTATCTCCGCTTTTTTGGCTTTAAAAGCCAAGAAAGCGGAGATAAAATTATCTCCCTATTACCAAGCTGTGGCTAACACCAGTTAGCGATGCTAGTAGGAGATAGCGACCATCTTGGGCCCCACTTTGCATGTCAGTGATATTTATCACTAATGATATGCAAAGTGGGCGTGCCAAGATGCTAGCGACTGGAAACAGTCGCTAACATCGCTATCTCCTATTACCAACTTTTGGAGATATTCGCGCTAAGCGCGAATATCTCCAAAAGCTAACACCTGCCCTGAGCAGTTCTTAGCCATGTTATCCAATGGGAGGTGGATAACATGGCTAAGAGCATTAGCTCGGTGATGCATGAATATTGCGGACTTTTCAGCGATATTCATGCATTGCGGCCGATTTTTATCGCATTTGCGATAAACCTTGGTAATACCAAGGTTTATTTGCGATAAAATCGCCGCAGCTCAGCGGTAAATTTTTGTCTCTAACCAAGCAATAGCGATAATTATCGCTATTGCTTGGTAATATGCCCCAATGTTTTTTAGGTTAAGTTACCTTCATTGTATATGGTTAATTAAAACCGTTTACAAACGTTTTTTCTAACTCAGGTTCAATAAAATCAAGATTTAATACGTGATACCAAAAGTTTTAAAATTAGAGTTTAAATGTAACAAGGCTAGTATAGTCATCTTGGTCTAAAAAATAATGTTGGTCAAGAGCTCAGTTTCCACTATTTAAAGGGAATGCACTTCTACCATGTACGTTCACTTATTACAATTTATCAATTGAGCCCCCTTTGCAGAGCTAAACCTTTGTAAAATATAAAAAAGGAAAAAAAATCATAAAAAATAAAAAACAGATTTCTATAATTGCAAAGCCAGCCGCTCTTGTGTCACCCTGTTGCTCAGGGACCGCACAGGACAGCCAGCTGCCAGCTGCTGAAATCTTTGGAAGCAAAGCCTGGGAGGGACAAGTTCTTCAAATGACTTTGCCCAAGGAGAACGACAAGCCCAGGGTGGCAGCCAGGCCGAGGAGCGCTGTTAGCGCGCGGCGGCGGAGGACAAGAACTCCTCCAGGCGTTTTTTGTCGGAACGAGAGAATACATGGGGGAGATTTATTCTAAACTGCATAGTCAACTGGGACGGGCGCTAAATGCTCTTACAGTCATAATAGCTTACTGCTGCTAATTCTAGCCCCAAGGTTCACGGCTCTTTATGCCTGGATATAATGGGGAAAAACTGCATTTCTTTCTCGTCTGAGCAGTGGATTCCCTCCAACCTTGTCAAGTAAATGAGCCGTCTTGGAAGCTGAGAATAGGCCGAGCTCCCAAGGAATGCCGAGCAATGACATGCAAGACGTTAATATCCTTGGAGGCGCGGGATAGTTATTACGGATAATTGCACTTTTTATTGAATATTGGTAATGCAGTAACATTGCAAAAACCATTCAGATGATCACACGTCGGACATAAAAGTAGTGCTTATAAAAGCAGCGCGTGGCAGAGCTCTGGTGCTAAAACACCTCTTCAGAATTTAACGTACCGCCATGTTGGAATGTGTTGTCCCGTGAAGCTGAATTCGTATTTTAACACATTAGCATACAAGCCCGCTGGGAATACTCAGCTAATTCAAGGCACTCGACTCCAGACAGTAAGGTTCAATCTTACAGTGGCGAGGTGTTACTGGAAAATGAAATCAAGGTAATGGTAGCACGAACCTATATGTTTTAAGTTTATATAAATGTCAGATTTGCATTTGTACAAAAGGGCGCGATTTCAAAACTTTTTCTAATTGTTGTCAATATTTTTTCTCGCGTGGAAAGGTACATAAATTGTGCATACCTGGTTTATGTTGGATGTACAAAATGTTAAACAGTTGTAAATCCGATAGCTTACACTACACACCGTTCAGTGACTGTACACATGCAATACCAAATTTGCTGACATTCATGAGGCGCAGTGTTGCAAAAAATATCCGGAGGTTGTGTAGAGTGAACAGAAAAAAATGGTGTAGCACCAGATGTACTGTAAATTGCGTTTCATTGACATCATCATCACGCGTGTGCAATAACAACTCTTTTACTGTGACGCTAAACTTGGAAAGGCAAGTCAGTAGCACCTTGTATGTGATATGTACACGTGTACTATCACACAATTTTCCCATACATAAGAGGCCATATTTGTGGCCAAGTCACGCAGTGCTGCGTAGCAAGATATCCTACTTAGCTGCACTTGGTGACAAGGAAAGGGAAGGATTTCACTGCGTTTAAGGCAATGCTGCACATTCCTGTCCTTTCCCATGCGCTGGCACCCATTTGACTGCTTAGCTCCAATGCAGGCATCCGTGCACCATGGTGCAAGTGTGCCTGATTGGTAAAGAGGATTTTTGGAGCATGAATGGGCACTTTCCAGAACAAAAACAACCCCCTGGGGCTTTCTCCCTTTTTATGTATCCCTGATCCCCCGCAGAAACCCATGGACCCCAAAGCAGCGGAGGAAAAATGCGTCAAGCTGGCCACCTTCTTTGACGAAAAAATCAAAAAAATCCTCACCTCCCTTCCTGCCGCTAACCCTGACACTATAGAGAGAGCTAAGGAGTCTCCGCCCCCACCCGATAAGCCTTATCTAGCGTCGTTCGGCCCAGTTACAGAAGAGGAAGTGATAGCCACACTCATATCAACCAAGAGCGGAGCCCCTAGTGACCCAGTTCCCATACGGTTCTTCAAAAACATCTCTCAGACTATAGTCCCCCAATTGACGGCCCTCATTAACATCTCGTTGGCACAAGGAGAAGTCCCTTCAAACTGGAAGGAGGCTGTCGTAAAAGGGCTTCTCAAAAAACCATCGCTAGATCCCGCAGATCTATCCAACTATAGACCCATCTCACTCCTCCCCTGGATAGGTAAGGTCGCCGAAAAACTAGCGAACAAAAAACTGTCACACTTCCTGGAGTCAAACCAACTCCTCAACGACTCACAGACAGGCTTTAGACCAGGTCAGGGTACGGACACCGCCCTCCTCGCAGCAGTAGAAAAGACCAGGAAAATTATCGATACAGGAGGATCAGTGGCAGTGGTCCTCCTAGACCTGGGTGCGGCCTTTGACACGGTCAGTCACCAGGTCTTAACCCAAAGTCTCGATAACATCGGGGTAAAAGACAGGGCGCTAAAATGGCTCTCATCCTTTCTCTCCCGACGCTCCTTCCAAGTATAGGAAGGTGAAAGGCGCTCCCCCTCCATCCCCCTCCAGTGCGGTGTGCCACAGGGCTCATCCCTAAGCCCCACATTGTTCAACGTGTACATGGCCCCACTGGAGGAACTGGTCTCACCCTTTGGAGTCACTATAGTCAGCTACGCCGACGATACACAGCTGGTGGTAACGCTCTCCCACCCCAAGCTAGAGCCCTCCAATCTCCATGACTGCCTCTCCAACGTACATCAGTGGATGAGTGACTCTGCCCTGAAATTAAACGGCTCCAAAACAGAAATCCTGCTCCTAGGGCATAACACAACGAACCTCCCCCCTAACATCTGGCCCGCCTGCATGGGTGAACCCCCCACCCCCAAGACGGAGGTCAAGAGTCTCGGAGTGTGGCTGGAGACTGATCTCACCTTCAGGACACAGGCAAGAAAGACGGCCGGCATATGCTACGGACTACTTAGATCCTGCAGGAAGGTAATTCCTCTACTGCCTTTCCAGTCGCGTCTCCTGCTGATCCAAGGCCTAATTTTATCCAGGCTGGACTACAGCAACGCCATTTACCTGGGATCCCCAGAATCCACTCTCCAAACTCTGCAAAAAGCCCAAAATGCCGCAGCCCGACTCCTAACGAACACCCCGGCCAGAACATCTGCCAAGCCTGCATTGAGGATGCTGCATTGGCTCCCTATCAGGGAAAGGGTAACTTTCAAGGCCCTCTGCCTGGCCCACAAGGTACTGCACAATACCGGCCCCCCAATCCTCAATAATTGGATTACACCCTATAGACCCACGAGAGCACTTCGTTCCGAACATGGAAACTTCATCACGATCCCCAAGGTGAAGAAGGCCCGGATAGGTGGCCGCCGTTTTTTGGTCAACACAGGAAAAAAATGGAACGCACTCCCCCTGAGCCTCAGAGCAGAACCAAACCTCCTACGGTTCAGGAAGTCTCTCAAAACCCTACTCTTCCCCTGAGCCATCATCACTCCTGACTATCTCCCCTTGTGAGTAATAGGTTCAGCGCTGGGATACCCTCTGGGTGACTACGCGCTCTAGAAAAACCTTTAATAAATAAATAAATAAATAAATATGTGTGTTGCAGAACGCAACACACATAGAAGGAGGAAAAAAGAGGAGAAATAAACATATTTCTCCTCATTAAGCCACACATAGGGAGGCATAGGTTTTTGTGCATTCCCAGGTCTACCACTTCTGGTAAATCTCAGAAAATCCATAAATGTTGTGTGGGAACAACAACACCACTCCAATAGAAATGCCTTCTTGGTGAAGAGTAATACAACGTAGCGGTTTGTGTTGCGTTGCATTACTCAAGATTTCTGAAGCCATTCAAGGTTCAAAGGTTCAAAAAGTACTTTATTTGGTTAAAAAGACAATAACCATAAAAGCAACAAGTTAAGATTCCATTTACAGTGAATAATAAAGCAGTTTTTTTCTGAGGAGAAGGAGGCACAGTTTTTTCCCTAAAAGAACAATTACAATTCATCCATACAGATTGATTTTCGTAGTTTAAAAACATATTAAAAAAATTCTGATAGTAATGCAACAATAAAAACAGTGTCCATTCTTTGTAATTCAAGAAAAGCTAGACGACATCTATTTAAATTCATCTCTTTGAGGATGGGAACAATACATTTCCTACGAAACAGAGTGTAAAATTTACAAAAAAGTAATACATGAATATCGGATTGCAGAGACAATTCATCACATGGGCACATACACAATTCATTAGACCAGGAGTTCATTTCTGGGAAGGTCAGTAACCTAAAAACAATATTAAGTCTAAAACGTGTAAGAAGAAATCTATCATAATTAGACATAGGAAGGCTTAGATATGGCGGTAATTTACCTCCGGTTAATATCAACTGATGTGAGCAAACCGTCTTTTTCTTTGTTTCCTCTAACAATCTCTTTTCCCTGAGGTGTTCTATACACAATTTGTTCAACAATTTTCTGGATATGTCGGCCATTGTAGGTGGGTCCTCATAGTATTGCACACAGTCAATTTCTGTCAAAAAGGTTTTAACATAATTTAACCACTTAAGACCATTAACATTTTCAAGTTTTAACACATCCTGGAGTGTGGCACGATTTACTATACACTCATTTACAGTCCATACCCTATGCCATAGGAGAAGGGGCTGGGTTCTAATTATATCTGAGATGTACGGCTGCCCCAGCTCCGCATGACAGATAAGGGTCGCAATACTTTCAGGTATGGACAAAATATACCGCATAAACTTGTTTTCAACTTGTTGAATTGATTTTATGTTGGCATACCCCCAGAGTCCCGATCCATACAAGGCCACCGATAAACACGTTGCATTATAAATAGTTAACATTTCCCTTATCGGTTTCTTTCCCAGTTTTTTAATGAAACTCTTTAAGGCCATCGTTGTCTTCGAGAACAAAAGAGTTCTTGCCTTTACCGCAGTTGTCCAGGAACCGGTCTCATGAAACAGGATGCCTAGATAAGGAAAGGTGGACATATTTTCTAGGGAAGCGTTATTTATGAACATAGTTTTTCTATTTGCTTCTTTGTTCGTGTTCCACAGTTCATGGAAAAGGTTTTGCTACAGTTGATTTTTAAATCCAAACTGAGCATGAATTTATTGAAGGATGTTATCAGATTTTGCAGGGCCATGGGGGTACGAGCCATTTAAACAGCGTCGTCTGCATACAAGAGTGCAGGGATAGTTATTTTACCAACCATGGGCATGTCCCTGCACTCTTGTAGGAGACGAGGCTCCAGGCTATTTATATAGATCAGGAATAAAAAGGGCGCCAGGACGCACCCCATGCGTACTCCACGCCCTATCCCAAACGATCTACTACATTCCCCCCCCTTTTCCATAGCGAACAGTAGCAGTGGCCCCTGAATACAATTCCCTCAGGAAGCGGATTCTTCCACGCCCAACCTTAACAGCAGTTTTCACAATTTATTGTGAGACACACAATCAAAAGCTGATGTGAGATCGACAAACGTGAAATATAAATGCTCCCTTTTTATCGTTATATACTTCTGCTGAACAATAAATACATTTAGGCCCTGCTCAAAAGTTCCAATGTCACTTATTACCCCATTATCCTCTGCCCAGTTTTGTAACTTAGCTAAAATAACTCTACCAAGGATCTTTATAGATGAGTCGAGTAGGGATATTGGCCTATAACATGTACAATTTTGCCTATCTCCCTTCTTGTAGATAGGAACAATGATCGATGTAAACCATGATGGACTCAGACCCCTAGCTAATGCTGCGTTAAAAAGCTGTACCAGAATGGGGCCCCAGATGTCACTGTTAGCGTTATACAGATCTGCTGGGATCCCATCTGGACCTGCCGCCTTTCCACCCTTTGTAGCTTTCAGACTTGTTAAAACTTCGGGCAGAGTTACCACCAGTTTTTGTGCATCGTCCCCTTTTCTTGTGCATTACGTTGGGTCCTATTTCGCGAGTTTCCTCTAAGCACATATAGAGAGTGGAAAAATGTGCAACCCAGTCATCTTCATTAATCACAATTTCCATGCAGGCTTTGGTATTATCATAAAGGAAGGGGGCATTTACCGCCCTCCAAAAAGCAGACATATCTCTAGATTGTGAAGCTGCACATAGTTCTTCCCACGTCACCCTCTCAATGGCATTCTTCCTATTGGTCAATGCCAGATTGTAGCGTTTCCTTAGGTTTCTTATTAAAGCGGGGTCCCAGGGCACAAGGTGGATGGCGTGTTTAAGCTCAGTGAGGGCCTTGGTGCATGCCTTATCAAACCATCTTCTACTATTCTTGGGCCCATTTCTTGACTCCATCCTCAGATTATCTTTGATAGTGAGTGCTATGATATTAAAATGTTCTATTATGTGCTCACTCTTGGAATCTTCATCCAGACAAATTCTGAAGCTATCTGTACAAATATTCACCAGCTTAGCTAGGAATTCCTCCGGGACCACCTTACTCCACTTGAGTGTGTACCCATTTTGCCTCCCCAGCGTCACGTCCGGTACTGTCTGGGTAGGGGGCTGAGCATTTTGCCATACCACAAATGGGATATCAATCTCAAGTATTTGTGGGAGATGATCACTCATTGAGCAGTCAAGAATCTTACAGCTACCTATCCTTTGACCATAACTATTTGAGCAAATACTAAAATCAATAGTAGTCGATGCTCCCCTGCCAATAAAGGTCTAGGCAAATGGTGTTGGTCGATGGGCTATTTCATTTGCGTATCCCAAATTATAATTAAATAATATCTCATTTAACAGATCCCCGAATAAAGTATGATCAAAATGTGTGAGGTTAATGTCCTGCTCTAACATTAAACCACAAATGCCTTTTTGGCCCTTTTTGCAAAGTGGACAGTTAAAATCCCCCCCATAAAATCATTACTTCCTTCTCCTTACTATCTATTTCACATTGTAAGTCGTCACCTAACATTTTCATAATATCCTGAGTCGCACTACTTGGGATATTATTATAAAAATTTATGATAATGACACTAGCTCCCCTCCTAGTATCTATCACCATTTTGTGGTAAAAAAAACATTTGGAGTAAAAACGTACCCTCTCATATGTTAAACGATTTGACAGGTACGTGATTAGACCGCCCTTAGGTCTCCCGTGTGCTCCCCCCACTGCCGACGTAAAGTAAGTTTTATAGCCATTTAGATGTATAGGATCAATGGTCCAGGTTTCTTGCAGGGCCAAGATATCCAGGATATTTGTGACAGTTTCCCAAGTGGGATTAATGATTTTCTGTTTTAAGCCTGCCACGCTCCAAAACATCAGGCTGCAGGTTTCTTTATTCTCAGCCACTGCTGCCTCATCCATGACAGCATTTCCTATTTCCATATTTTTTGTGGGCACAGAGATCTGGTTACTCATACTCTTAAGGCCTACTCCCTTTTTGCATATATTAGTCTCCCTCGCCACAGTTTTTGTCAAATTTATAATTTCATTGCCATGTGGGGCCCTCTTATTGCTTGATGTTCTTACACTCGTGTCAGGGATTTCCTGTAGTAAGCTACTATCAGGTGGATTTGAGGGAATGGATAAAGAAGGGGAAGACTGGAGGGCCTCTTCATGCTCTGGGCGTCAGTCGACAGCCTCCAATTCGCTAAACCGATTGTAGCAGGGGATGAAGGGTGGATCAAACTGTGGGCCCAGCCATTCTCCACAGTATTGACGACCACCATGATGGGTTCTCCCAGCCCTTCGTTGTATTAGAGTCCATCCGTCTTCTCCACCCCCCTCCACAGCTATTTTGGTACGGATCCCTGTACATTTAATGCCCCCTCCCTCCCCTTATATTGCTGGAGTCCCTAGTCCAGCTCCATCTACTGTCTGGTTGCTCTACCGGCGTATAGAAGTAGGAGAGGGGTCTAGCCACAATCGTTGATCCATGATTTCTAGATATCCCCAAGCAGATATGCTCCACTGTTCGAGGGTCTTCAAAGGTTACAACCACACAATCCCCCCGAGATCTTTTTCTATTGTAGCCCACCCAGGGAACCCTCTGAACCATTAAGATGTTACTAGTTATTGCTAGTGGTAAGGGGTGATTGGAATTTAACCAATAGAGCACCTTATTTCTAAGTGCTCAGTATGGTTCCATAATTTGAGGGGCCAATTCTGGTAGAAGCATCAACTTACCACCAGGGGCATGCTTCTGGTGGTAAGTTGATGCTTCTACGTTTTTCGGTCCTATCTTGTTGAGGTTTGTCAGGATTATGAGTTGGTACATTGGGGGCAGCTGGTTTATTTGTGGTTGCCTCGCTTGCCGAAGTGGATTTGGCGCAAGCTTTACTTGCTTCAGAGCAATTGGGGTTTGGCAAGGGGATTTTAGGTGCTGTTTTTTTCCCTTCCGCTGGGCATTTATTAAGTGTCTGGGATTTATTAGCCGGTAAAGTTGCATGGGCTACTCTTTTTGCCTGGCTAGTGTACTGTGCTTTTATGTCCTTCTGCAGTTCATGGAGTTGGGCTTCTATCCCATGAAGCCTCTCTTCTAGGGGAGTGAGTAGGGATTTAATTATTATCGTCAAAGTACATATTAGAGGATCTTCCCTTTTTGCTCTTGTACCTGTGCTATTGGCTGTAGTACTATTAGAAAAGATATCAGCTAATGTGTCATCTAGGGTGGTATCATCTAAAATGGTCAGGGGCATGTTTTTAAAACCAACTTCTTCTTTTTCTGACTCATCCCCAGGAATTTCCCTTGCTGCCTCTTTACTACTATCATCACTAATACCCCCGCATTCGCTGCTTTTACCTTCTTAGCAGTGGAGTTATTTTTGTTAATACGCTTATTTTTAGGGATTGCTCCCTCCCTTTTACCTCTCGTTTGACTGTTACTACTCTCAGCCTGGGTATCTAATTGTACTGCTGTCATAGTATTTCCCGAAGGTACCAGAGCCTGAAGATCATAAGAGATCAAATATTGAAAAGCATGCTGAGTACAGGCGATATTATGGACCTCCGCATGTGTCTGCAAGGAAATAGATTTATTTACGGTGTTTTCAGGACTACGTGCTGTGGCAATTTGGCCCATGGATGACCTCTTAGCAAAATCTAGGTCTAGAGATACCCTTCTCTCCATGAGCACAATTCATTGGTCTATCAATGTGTTTGTGCGTACTATAAAGTCGTCAAGTGTTCCCGTCAACTTTACTCCCCCTGCCGCAGCCTTACTTCTAGTTTCACGTGCCATTTTTATGGGCTGCAGATGTCAGGGCTCACAGAAGTATAAGATAAGAGAGCTATATTCTAAAAAGGCTATTTTTGGAGCATGTAAAAAATAGGTGCGGTTGGCAGAGCCTATATTCAATCAACTTGATATGCACCAAAATATATGCAATTAGCTGATATAGACTAAAGGGTCCTCAATGGGATCCACAGTTCAAGTGTGACGATTATATTCTTAGACAGTATCAAGGACTCCCAAGGAATACAGTAAAAGTGCAGTGCAAAAAGAAGGGTTGCTTACAGTTCAGTAGTCCGCAGCTGAAATAACAACCAGGGTCTCTGGCCCAGCCCAGTCACTTCAGGCCACTGAGGGCCTAAGAGGGCCCGCCCTTTGCCCGGGCTTAGCCCTGGGCGCTCCCGCGACGCGGGGGCTGTGAGAGCGTTAATGCACCCTCGGGCGCTCTGATGACGGCATCAGGGTGCGCCGCCGCAAGCGATGCCTGGATAGCGAGTCCTCCGCTCAGCGGCCGCTAGTGTGGAAAAAGCGGCGGCGGGAGGACTCGCAAAGCAAAGCAGGCAGCAGGTGTGGGCCAAGGCAGCTAAATCAGGTATGGCCGGTGTCCACTTCCAGGCAGGTAGGAAGAACCCGCTTCTGCCGGGGCTGTGAGAGCTTTAATGCGTAACCGGGCGCTCTGATGACGGCGTCAGGGTGCGCAGCCGCAAGGGATGCCGGGATAGCGAGTCCTCCGCTCGGCGGCCGCTAGTGTGGAAAAAGCGGAGGCGGGAGGACTCGCAAAGCAGGCAGCAGGTGTGGGCCAAGGCGGCTAAATCAGGTATGGCCGGTGTCCAGTTCCAGGCAGGTAGGAAGAAGCCATTCAGGGCCATGCAAAGTGGCCTTCTGTTGCTTCATAAATCTAAGATGTGTAGCTCTTGCACCACATTGCGTGGTGCAAGAGTGATACAAAGGGGCTCATAAGTATGCTCCCCTGTAGTTTGCCTGAATGTACTCATCTTACTTGGCTCAAACTTGGAAAGTTACCCTCATATTGACATTTGTACTGGAGGGTGTACCTCGACTACAACCTCACACAGGGCACTGCTGGCTTGCCTTTGGAGTGTAATCCTTTTTTCACCTCTATCTGCCAGGATTTTTCTGGGCAGTATGATCTGTATATTCACTATGATAGAAGAAACAGTAGGCCAGTCATATTTATTTCAGAGGGCAAGGGTCCATTCCCAAATTCTCCAATTTCATTCAGAGACGACCCTCGTTTACCTTATCTAAGTCTTTTGAAAAGTCTAAAAAGGTACTACAAAGTGATTACTAACCTGTTTGGCACTTGGTAATGTAGGCCGTTATAAAATAATCAATTGTCATGAGCCCCACTCTACGTCCTCCTTGAATAGAGTTAGTCTCTCTTTCCATCTTATCTTCAATATTCAGCAGAATAAGTATCTCCTGTTTTATGTATGTTTAAGTCTAATGGCCGGTTCTACTTTGGGGGTGTACATCAGACCATTTATGGATAGGGAACTACTGTACTTGTGCTCCTTGACTCTAGGAATTAATTCTCACCAATATTCCGAAGCTTTTAATAGTATGGGTGTCCACCATTGTTGTGATGGAGCCCAAAAACTAAAATTCTTTATAAAAGATGACAACAATCCACTATCACACTTACCAATCAATACCAGGCCCATAAACATAGAGAGTGAGGTGAATGGATACTATATGTTGTATAACTTTTAGCAATAAACTATCCATAATAAGCAAGACCAGATTGTCATTTGAAAAAGTTTATTAAAACATATTTAAGAAAACTTAGGTTTGGAACTTTATTAAGCAAGCATTAGAAAAAGTCATATAAGTTTTATTCAGCATTTTAAAAAGAGAGCTTTATTCAAGATAATATTATTCATTAGCAGAAATAAGTGAAAAGGAAGAGCATTTCCAAAACCTAACTATCCATTCTGTCTCTACCCTCATCGCCTGAAAACAAAGTCTTAAAAGTTACATTTCTTACGTGTAATCAACGGACAGCAGAACACGTCCTTCTGGAATCAAGAGCGTAAACCAAAAGTTTGCAGCTAAAGCCCATTCTTATACCCTAAAATAAGCTGAGCTAACTATTTTTCACATTCCAACAGCTGAATTCTGGCTCTCCATTGGATGAATCACCTCACGCCACAGTAAACTGTGACATCTTCCACCACGAGACCAGGCTTTACACAAAGTCATTGTTCATGCACAGAATCCTGGCGACAGTTCCTTAATCTGCTACATTTTGTAGCAAAAATGTTCAAGCAATACAAAATCTTGTCACGTCTCTTCCTTTCAGCCTTAAGCCTGACCGTTCTGAGCTTTCGTGGCACATCCAAACCCACTCCACAGAGTTGTCTTTAGCAGTTCATTTTTAAAAAAAAACTTTCATAATAAAAGGCTTTTCTTCCACTTCAAAATAAACTTACTCCTGTGGCTTAGCATCAGCAGGCCTTTTCTGCTCTGCTTCTGATTGCGTCACTGCGCCACTTTCAGCTTGCGTCACTTTTTCAGAAAACTATTATTTAAACAAACACAAAAGAATAATTAATTCAGGTAAAACAAATCCTTCTGTTACCCACCCTTTCCCTGCTAGTAATTAACCCATTAATAAATGACAACTAGCAGAAGCAAACAAATAAAGCAACACATATAATAACTACCATTCTTCATGTAATCCAGCTTTATGTTTCTGAAAGAGTAAAAAGATGATTAAATGATACACAGACAGACAAACACAACATAGGACATACATGTAAGCACATATAAAAGCACATGCCATGAATGATCAGCTGCATATTAATAGTGACAAAGACAATAGGACAGACATAACAAACAGGACAATATTAATATTGTGTTACAAAAACAGACTTGCAAATGCAACAAGAGCACATATAATTAGTTTCCCGCGTGTTCATGTGTGGTGCAAACTTAATCTAGATTGGTTTAATCAAACAAATCATGCAAACACTCATTAATATATTATTTCAAATTATGAGAGTATGACATCACGAGCCAGAATAAAATATTTTCTAAAGCTCGCTCTATCAGTTGAAATGCCTTAAATATAGGGCATAACTAGACCAAACATCAGCCCTGGCAAAAATGTTCAAATGAGCCCTACAATGCAGGGGTCATGACTAGAAAGTGACAAAACAGGAATAGATGGGACATTGTAGATCACCCATGCCTAAAAGTAGCATCCTGGCCTGCAGCCCACTTGGGAAATACCAGAGTTTCAGCTTGGCAAGTCAGGTCCTTCTTAAATACTACCAGATGAAGCCGATTGAGCCCTTGTGCTTACCTGGCATTTAGCTTCATCATAACAAATTCTAGTTAATTACAGGTCTTTCATTATTTTGCTTTTTCAAATCATCGCTCTTTTCCTCATCCCAGAGAGGTGGCATATGGTGACAGTCCTTCACTTACGGTGTGTTGTAACTGAATATGAAGATTTTATACCATACATTACACTAAGCTCAATGAAAGTCCATTCTGCTTTAAGGATCTTTTTTCTGACACTGACATTTTATTCGCTGGGCCTGATGCATTTATGTGCCAGAACTTTAGCTTCTGCGTCCTGGCTGAACCCAGTCCGGCACCATGTTGTTACTCATGGAGTGTTCTAAGGCTCCAGTGATTGGATCTGTAATGTGCTGTTTAATATGCTAATAATTTGTTCCTTAGACATATCATAATTCCATGGTTATATTTGGATTAGTTAATTTAGTTTGAATATATTATTCAGATATATTAAATCATTAATTGTGCATCATGCTGTTATTTCCATTCCCATGCCACCATCTTCATTTAAAAGCATTATTCAGATTTAACAGGAATTTAACCAATGTAAGCTGGATTTGTGGAGCACTTCTTGTCACCCGTGAGGTTATCTAGGCGCTGAGTCGTTGGTAGTAGGTGTGTGGGGAGTCTGGGCCTGAGTACATGCAGTCTCAATGGTTTATCAACCAGAATAATTGAAAAGCTAGGACTTCAGCTTCTTGCGGAATTTAAAAAGTGAGCAGGAGGCCCTGATAAGTTGGGGGAGGTTATTCCAGGATTTGGTCGCTCAGTAGGTGTTAGAAATGGGATGTCTAGTTGGCTGTTGTTTGCACCCTATCCAAGTAGGGACCCTCACTCTAGTCAGGGCAAGGGAGTCACACAGCTAAGATAACCCTTCTCACCCCCATGGTAGCTTGGTACAAGTAGTCAGGCTTATGTCAGAGGCAATGTGTAAAGTATTTGTACACACACACAAAGTAACACAGTGACAACATTGCAAAAGTAGTCCACACCAGTTTAGAAAACAGTCAATATTTATCTGAGTAAAGCAAGACCAAAACGACAACAAATCCAACATACACATATCAAGATATCACTTTAAAAAGATTAATCACGTTTAGGCCACAGAAATCAATGGAAGCATTCGTTTTAGCACATGCAGGCTCTTCTCCTCCACATCCACATTATCACTCCTATCCTCTGTGTACTCCACCAGCCTCCTTTGCTGTCAACCGAACTCTAAGTGCCTTTTGCAGGTCCTCTTTCTAGTGATGCCTCTAATAGGATATTTGAACTCCTTGCAGAACATTTTGAGCTGAGGTACCGTACAGGCCTCCAACCTCTCCAGCTCAAACACCAAATCTGCAGATTGAACTGCTGGCTCACCTGCCTGGGGCATGATTGTGGGTCAAACTCAAGAGTTTCGAAGAAGAGAAAAATAAAAAAACAGTATGTGGTTGTGTAATGGTCCGCGATAAAGAAGTGGTATACTCCAATCAGTGTATGCAAAGTACAAACACAAGTCCTATCCTCACTTCTGACAACCAATATTAGAAGTGGGGTCTCCAGTTGACAGTAGTTAGAACCCTGTTCAAGTAGGGATCCTCACTCTAAGAAATTAACATAGATAATGCGCCTTTCAGACCTAAATCTGTTCATCTTATGGCCAAAAGAAGGCTCAAAACGGGCTGTCCCACAGAAATAAGTCTTACCATGCTTGAATATGCACAAATAAATTGTTTTTATTCATTATTTTCTTTTTTTTAAATTATCACATATCTATTAGCAAAAGTGTGTACAAAATCATGATAAACAATTAATTCACATTTTTATACAGTTAACATGTACAACTGATGTTATTTGCAATTAAAATACACGTAATAGATGCACATAACCCCCAAGCAACTGTGCCTCACATCAAGCAATCTCACCTCTCATACCACACTCCCACGAACAAACCAGTCTCACACACAAAAATGAGTAGGGAACCTTCAGAAAATTGGCTGACAAGAGTTATGGACTGAACAAATCACAATTTTGGTACGCTTTGGTGTTGTCCTTAAGGGATACCCAACCATCTGGTGAACGTACATTTCAGTGGGAAAAAGTAGCTTCCACCTTCATCATGACCACTCTTATTGGTTACCTTCAGGAGAGTGGAGGGGTGGCATCTGTGCTTAAATGCACAATGAGTATACTGATCTGAACAAAGCATTGGTCTCCTGTTCAGGCTGAATACTCTGCTGAAAATTATTCTAAAGTCTGACTTTCCATAGGAAGGAGAATACATCTTGATTAAGTTTAAATGTGTTATTCCGAGTGCTAGGTACAAATGAAAGACCTGTACTGAGGAGGGTACATTCCTCCTTCGTGAGATAATGGGTGGATAAATTAAAGATCAGAATGGTATCATTGCTTCCAGCATTTCATTGCAATGCTAGAAGTGGGGTCTCTAGTTGACAGTAGTTTGAACCCTGTGCAAGTAGGGACCCTCACTGTGTCAGGGCAAGGGAGTCACACAGCTAAGATAACCCATGCCCACCCCCTTAGTAGCTCAGCACGAGCAGTCAGACTTATCTCAGAGGCAATGTGAAAAGTATTTGTATACACACACACACACACACACTAACACACACAGTAACACACACAGTAACACAGTGAAAACATTACAAAAAGAGTCCACAGCAGTTTAGAAACATAGCCAACATTTATCTGAATAAAACAAGACCAAAACGACAATAATCCAACATACACAAGTCAAGATATCACTTTTAAAAGATTAAGCAAGTTTAGTCTGTAGAAAACAATAGATGCATTAGTTTTAGCACAAAGTACCTTAGATGCATCAAAACTCAAAGATGGTGCAAGCTGCAGGAGAGTTGAGGATCAGGAAAAGCAAAGCAATGCGTTCATTCCTTACTACACAGGGGAGGTGCTGCATTGGTTCCTTACTGGCAGGGGAAGTAATGTGTTGGTTTCTTACTGCTAGGCAGGGGAGGTGGTGTGCTGATTCCTTACTGGCAGGGGAGGTGATGCGTCGGTTCCTGGACATGGGGCCTTGGTTCCTTACTGCGGTGCGGTTTGTATGAAGAATTGTCGCCCAGGAACCATGCGTCGGCAATCTGGACATGCTGCATTGATGCAACAAACATGAAGCAGGCACTTCTTTGGAGTAGGACCTGGTGTCACGGATGTCAGCGATACGGGGCTCGAGACTCACACTGCAGTAATTCTTCTGATGTGCTGCAATGGCAAGCTGGGGCCTGCGGTGAAAGCCGTGGTTGATGCGTTGAGCGGGAACCACGTTTCGGTGCAAGCTGCAGCAAATGCATCAATCTTTTGCAGAGATGCATGAGTAAAACAGGCACTGGGACTCAATGCATTGATTTTCTCCATAACATCACCAGGTTACACTTCCAAGGGCCCAATAACTTGATATCGCACCACTTGACATGTCAGGAAACTCAACAGAAGAGCCCAGGCACTGGCAGGCGAAGTTTTTGATGGCCCTTAGACTTTTAACAGGAGACAAGCTAAACTCAAGCCCTTGGAGAACCTTGAAAGCAGGATACAGAAAACACAGTCCAGTCTTTTCACTCCCAGGACAAAGCAGAAAGCAGCAGGCCAGCACAACAAAGAAACAGGCAGGGTGGCATTCCCTCCAACAGCATCCAGCTCTTCTCCCTGGTAGAATGTCCTCAGTCCAGAAGTCTTCTGATTTTTGGGGTGTCAGAGGTCCAATACTAATACCCCTTTCTGCCTTTGAAGTAGGCAAGCTTAAAAGGAAAGTATTTGTAGTGCACAAGACCCTGCCTTTCCCTGACTTGGCTACAGACACACTACAGGGGGGTCACGACAGCTGTGTGTGAGGATAGCCACAGCCCTAGTCAGGTATCATTGACAACTCCTCCCACCACTCTAGCTCAGAAAGGACCTACAGCCTGGTGATAGGCCAGCAGGATATGAAAGGCACACCTCTACTCCTTTTGTGTGACTGTCTAGAGTGAATGCCCAAGAACCCAACTTTCAGCCAACCCATACGTGTACTCTACAGACAGGCAGGGGCACAGAATGATAAAAAAAGAAAATGCCCACTTTTTAAAAGTAGTATTTTCAAACAAAGAATTAAAAAAACAACTTCACCAAAAGATGTATTTTCCAATTGGGAATTCAGAGACTCCAAACTCCAAGAAGTAGGTAGCCCAATACCGGTCGGTAACGGCCGAAAATCGGCATTTTCGGCCGTTACCAACCGGTATTGAGCATTTGGGATGTAGGAGTCCGAAAATCGTCCGATTCGGTAAATTTACAGAATCGGTAAAGATACCGAATCAGTAAAATACCGATTCGGTAAAATACTGAATCGGTAAATAAGGAGTGGTAAAATTGAATAATGAGATGTCGGTAAGCACTGAAATACCGAATTTGCTTCAAATTCGGTATTTAAGAGTCAGTATTTACCATGGATTGGAATCAGGTGGTAACCAGGTGCAACCCATAAAAATGGACCCAAAATGCAATTCTTCTTGCACAATGGCAGTATTTTATGTCATTGCAAGACGGCTACGGCTACAGGAGGAAGGAGAGAGGGAATGGCAGAGAGAGGAGCAGGTCTACAGACAGAAGATCACCCTGTTCATGCTCACAGAGGCAGAGATTCTCCAGAGGTACAGGTTGGACTCAGACACCATCTTGGACCTCATCAGGGACCTCCAAGCACTGTTGGAGCACACTACCCCAAGGGCACACGCTATTCCACCCCACGTGCAGGTGCTGTGCAGCCTACACCTGCTTGCGTCTGTTAGCTACCAGAGTGTGGTTACTGCGGTAGGTGGGGTGACCCAGAGCACCCTGTCAAGGTTTTTCCACAAATTCCTTGACGCCATGTTACAGAGGATGGACCATTACATATCTTTTCCTGCAACCCATGCTGAACTGGTCCAAACAAAATCAGACTTTTACCAGATGGCACGATTCCCCAATATAATTGGCTGCATTGATGGCACGCACATTCCCATTTGTCCCCCTGCTGCCACCGAATATATATACAGGAATAGGAAGTCAACGCACACCATCAATGTGCAGGTGATTTGCAATGCAAAGTGCGCCATCACTGACCTTGTGGCAAAATTCCCTGGGAGTACCCACGACTCCTATATATTTCAAAACAGCGGCATCTATGCACGGCTGACTGCAGGGGAATTTGGTGAAGGATACGTCCTAGGTAAGACACAGTGTGCGACCCCATAACGCCTATTGCAGTAATAAGTACATATATGCATGCAAGTAATGTATTCCCATTTCCTTTTAGGAGACAGTGCATATGCCCTCCGCTCCTTCATACTCACCCCCTACCTCAACCCATCAACACCCAGCCAAAGGAGATATAACCGGGCCCACAAGAGCACAAGAAATGTAGTGGAGCGTACGTTTGGTATCTGGAAAAGCAGGTTCAGGTGCTTGCACAAGAGTGGAGGTGCAAGGCAGTATACCCCCATCACCTGCTGTAATATCATTGCTGCCTGTGCTATTTTGCATAACCTTGCTGTGAAGAAGGGTACTGAGGTGGAGTTGTCAGACTATGAGGATCATGACGACGACATTGCTGTGCCTGAAACACAACCTGCTGGAGTGTCAACACCAAGTGATGGCAGATACAGACGTAATGAGATTACACGCAATTATTTCTGAGTAAGTAATGAGACACAGACAGGTTGTGTATGGGAACAACGTAATTTAATGTTGCCACAACATACAAGCACGGAAGTGCAACAAAATAGACATTATGTACGTGGGGACTGTATGTCCTGGGTTACTTCGCCCATGACCGGTAAAGTCACTTGCACCCGCGCTTCCCTGAGCCACTAGGATGTTGCTCGCTGTGTTCGGCATGCCCTGCAGCCTCAGCTGGGCGCCTGCTACTCCTCCGTGGCTCCAGAACAGCGCTTGCCATGCTGCTCCGGCTACTACTGTCTTCAGCCTCTGCCACGTCCAGGGCAGGATTCTGTGCAGTGTGTGAAATAAGCATAGCCTCTAGTGCACTTGTGATTCTGGCCATGCCCCTGGTGACCTCAGCAGTGTTCTGGGTCAAGGCCTCCTGCATATTTATGCCCCTACGGCAAAGCAGGGATGTGGCAGTGGCCAGACGATTGATGGCCGTATTGTGGACATGGGCCTCCCTGCGCCTTGTGTGGGACAGACTGTCTAGTTTGGAGCAGAGCTGTGTAATCGAGTTGCTCATCTGCTGCATCCCAGCTGCAATGTCCGCATTTGTTTTTGCAACCTCCCTATTTGACTCAACAATGTCACTCATGCCCTTCCCCATGTCTCCTATTTTCTCATTCAGGACTCGGAATTGGCGATGGCAGGCTTGGTTGGATTTGCCCTGCATCCGTTGTATGTGCACCATGCTCCCCTCCAGCCCACGGAACACAGTGCCATCTCCACGTCCACCTGCACTGCTGGGTGTGCGTTGTGTTCTGCGCGCTGTGACTGGCTCAGTTGTGGACTGCAGTGCTTCAGAACTCACATCTACATTGATTTGAGCCTCACCCTCACCCTCTGCTGCCTCCATTACTGGTAGTGGGGCCACGACACGCCTCCTGCCTGGTGGGGTTGCAGAAGTGGACAGGAACAGTGATGGGGAGGTTTCTGGTGAGAAAACCAGAGGAGGGGATTGTGAGAGCTGTGGGGAGTGCAGCAACTCTGGGGTCTGTACTGTCTCATCTTCTTGGGAGATGCCTGTCGTGTCACCTTCCTCCTGCGAGGCTTGTACTTGGCTTGGCCCTGCTTCCTCACTCTCCTCCCTCGCTGGTGCAGTCCCTTCTGTTTCTGTGGGTCGACTGGCTGATTTTGCACCTAGGTATAAATAAGCGTATATCAACTGTGTGCTACTGTGTCACAGTCACTACAATAAATGCTTTACACATTTCACTTTCATTTATCTGCATTACTTTCAGTGATTTGCTGATGTCTGCGCAGTTACACATGGTCTTACATTAGCTGACTACATTTCCCATAATGCATTGCTCCTGTATAGTGCTAGCAGTACTGGACTGGGGTTGGCTTGTCCACAAAGGGTAAAGGGAAGCAGGCTGGTATGGGGTGTCATGCTGCGCATGCGTCTTACCTTTTTGTTGTTGCTCTGGCTGAGCTGTCAACATCTCCAAGTCCCAAGACGCTGTCTGCCTCAATGGTTGAGGCCACCAACTCCTCCAGGTCAGTCAGGGGGGGCGCTGGGTTCCTGCCTCCACTGGTGACACCAGCCTGCTTGTGTATTTCAGACATCTTCTTCTTGGTGAGGCTCCTGATGTCATAAAATCTTTTTTTTAGATCCTCAATATTCCTGGGTGTGACTCCCACTGCATTAACTTTTTCTGTAATTGCCAGCCAGATTTTTCGTTTGGCAGACTCAGGAACAGTGAGGGAGTGCCTGCCAAAAAGTTTGTTGTGCACTCTCACTACCTCCTCCACCAGTACCTGCAGCTCCATGCTGCCGAACTTTATTTTCCTCTTTCTTTCAGCCTTCTGACTTTCACTGCTGCTTGCCATTTTTCTTTTGATGAAGTTTCAACTAAACTCTCCCTGCTGCTCTGTGTCTCTGCTCTGCTCTGAGAACCAGCTCCAGAACCTTCTAATTAGTTGCAGCTGCCTGGGTAGCCACTTCCTGGTAGGGAGGGGGAGGGTGGTAGCACCTGATTGGCTGTTTTCATAAGTTTCACTTTTGCTTGCTTTCCGATTCGGTATTTACCGATTCGGTATTTACCGAATCGGTATTTTCCGAATGGGTATTTCCCATTCATTCCTATGGGCCTTTTGGCCCATAGGAATGAATGGGAAATGCCGAATCGGAAAATACCAATTCGGTAAATACCGATTCGGTAAATTCCGAATCGGAAAGCAAGCAAAAGTGAAACTTATGAAAACAGTCAGTGCTGCAGGCCCACTAGTAGCATTTGGTTTATAGGTCCTGGGGACCTCTGGTGCACCCTACTAGGGAGTTACTAGTGAATAAAATATGCCAGTCATGGAGAAACCAATCCCTAATACAATTTAGACAGGGAAAACTTGCACTTTAGCAGTGATCAGCAGTGGTAAAGTGCCCAGAGTCCTAAAACAGGCAAAAATTAAATACAGCACACAGTCAAAAACAGGAGGTCAGACGCAAAAAGACAGTGCAAATCGTGCCAGAAGATGCCAAGTCTAACAGTAGGGAATGATCATCCGGTTGTTCTGCTTAAGTGGATGTGGGGTGCTTGTGCAAGTGATGCTGAGCGAAGTTGTCAGGTGGGTTGGTGGAAATTAAGCTGGCAATTGAGGTATGCAGGTCCCATGTTGTGTAGTGATTTGAATGTATATGTTAGATGTTTGAACTGAGAGCACTTTTGGATGTGATGCCAGTGGAGCACTCTGGGTTGTGGTGTGGTGTGGGTAAGTGTGGGAGGTTGAAGACGAGTCTGTTGGTGACATTTTCGACGGTTTGAAGTCTGCGTCAAAGATGTGTTGGGATGCTGGCATAGAGTGCGTTGGCATAGTTCAATCTGCTTGTGATCAGGGCCTGTATGATGGTATGTCAGGTGTCCAGTGGGAGCCACTTGAAGATTTTCTGTAACATGTAGAGGTTGTGAAAGCATGAGGTGGTGACAGCATTGACCTGGATCTTCTTGGTGAGGGTGGTTTCCAGAATGAGACCAAGGTTCCAAGCTTGGTTGGTTGGGGTGGGTGTGGGTCTGAGTTTGGTGGGCCACCAGGTGGAATCCCAAGGTGAGCTCTTATTCCCAAAGATCAGCACTTCAATGTTGTTGATGTTGAGCTTGAGACAGTTATCTTTCATTCAATTGGCCACGCTGGTCATGTATTGTGTGAAGTTTGTCTTGGTGGTGACGGTGTCTCCTCTGAGGGAACAAATGAGCTGAGTGTCGTCAGCAAAGCAGATGAGGTTGATTTTGTTGGAACTGATGATGTTAACCAGAGGAGTCATGTATATGTTGAAAAGTCTGGGCCTGAGTGATAATCTCTGTGGGACTCCGCAGATGAGGTCCTTGGGTGATGATGTGAACTGCGTGAGCCTGGCTCGTGTGTGTTCCAGAGAGGAAGGAAACTATCCATTTGAGTACTGGTCCCTGTATTCCCGCTGTGTGTAGTCTGGCAATGAGGGTGCGGTGGGAGATGGTGCCAAAAGCGGCAGAGAGGCAGAGGATAATGAGGGCGGCAGTCTGTCCACAGTCGAGGATTGCGCATATGTAGTCTAATGCAGCAATGAGCTCTATTTTGGTGCTGTAGTTGTTTTGGAATTGCGAGTTGACCAAGAGTTTTTGGAATTCTAGGTGGTTAGAGAGAATTTTCTGTTGATGGTCTTCTCAATGACTTCAGCAAGGAAGGGGAGAAGCAAAATGGGTCAGTAGTTGCTGAATACTTCAGGTTTGGCTGAGGGTTTTTGAGGAGGGAGGGCACTTTGGTGTGTTTCCAGCTATCAGAGACTGTGGCTGTCTTCGAGGGGGGTGTTGATGATGAAAGTGAGCACAGTGCTTATCTTGGCTCTTCCTAAGTTGTAGATATGGTGGGGCAAGGGGCTGTGGAGGCACTTGAGTGGACTGTCTTTATTATTGCTGCAGTGTCCTTGCTGGATAGAGGGTTCCATGCTGTCAGTTGGTAGTCTTTGGTTGATAAGGTTAGCAGGCTGGGGAGGTCAAAGGGGGGTGTAGTGCAAAGTGAAGATACATTTTGAGGGGTGTATTACATAAAGTGTGCCCACTTTGCATGCCCCCAGGGCACTTTGGTATTACGGAAGGGGAGGCAGATGCTTGTGCAGCCCCTTCTGTAATACCAATAGTGCAGGTACACATAAAACACCAGTGCTACCTTCAAGGGGGCGGTCCATGATTTGCATGGGGCCATGCCCAATTCAAATGAGGGAGTCTCTTTGCCTATGCACCCTCGCCATATTACCGACATGGGCGCAAAGGCAAAGAAGCCCTAAGGAGTTGCATTGACAGTGCACCACCTCTAAAAGGTGGCATACTGTCAGTACTCCTCCTGAGAGCAGCCCTCTGCTGGGGATAAAGGGATCCTAAGGATCCCCCAGACATCGCCATGCAGGCGGGTGCCATCACTGAATGCATCCTCCAGCAAGGGAATCTTTATTCGCCTTAAAAGTGCAGGTGGGTTGCTGCCTGCACAGTGAAATACGGAGCGGCTGTAAAGCAGCTGCTCCATACTTCACTTGAATGCGCTGCCCCCAGGGCAGCACGACTTTGCTGCTGCCCTGAGGCAGAGCATTCCCCATAATGCGGCGTATTTTCCTTCATTGCGCCTGGTGCACCTTTGAAAAGGTACTGCATGTATGATGCAACCCTAGATGTTTGTTTTTGCGGATTCTTATGTGTGCATTATTGGAACGTAAATTATATTTTTATTTTTGTGTTGTGTTGTGTTTATTGGTTAGGGCCTGATGTAACTTGGCATTTGTCAAATCAGGATAATGTCACTTTGAAGACACTTTTATGAACAAATATTATTTGGAAGAAAGTACTCTGAAGCAAAGTAGATACAACTAATTTTATTATCAGGTTACTGTAATAAGAAATTAAATTAAACAATGAAAATATGTTTTTCTTTATCAGCAAAAAAGCAATGGAAGCAACACAAATGTAAGAGTGTTTAAAGAATAAGAGTTACTAAGATGTATAGTGTTGGTGGTAGGTAAGTCATTGTTGACACAAATACTTTTTACTGCTGTATCATGAAAGTAGATTTCTCTAGGTGGTAACATATGCCAACAATGTTTGTGTATATATGTTGTGTTGTATTTTGTTGTGATGGTGGTATACTGCGTTGATTTGTATGCAGTTACGTTTTAAGTTGTATTATTGCATTTGTTTTTGTAAAATTTTGTGTTTTGCTTAAACATTTGCTCTTCTATGCCATTTTATGTTCATAGTGTAGGTAATTGGGTTAGTGGTTAAGGGGGGGGGGTGAAACCTTACTCAAGGAGCAAGTACAATTATTCTCATGTTGAAACGCAAGCAAATCCTGAATTAACCTGTGCTCAATTCTCTGGTCGATTGGCACAAAGCAGTCCGGCTTAACTTAGAGGCAATGTATAAAATATTTATGGAGCACTGCAAACAGTAATAAAGTGAAAACAAAACACTAGAAAAATCCCAAGCCACTTTAGTATATAGAGTAAAATGTCATAAATTATTTATCGTGAAAATGACACAAATGCAATTAATAGAATCGGACACATGCAATTTTAAAGGTTTTGGTAAAAAGAGTGCTTAAAAGCACATGGCGCCAACTGTGCTTATCTGGTTGTACTGGGCCGGGACAAAGTCACGAGTTCAGGCCGGCCACAATGAAGCATGGGCTGGACACAGGGACAAAGTTAGGCTCACTGAATAAAGTACCTTAAATCCTGGTTGCAGAGCATTGGAAGATCCCATGTTGAGCCTGTATTATGCAACAGTCAATCCGGTGAACTGCAGAGCTGCAATGCTCGATCCTGCTTCAAGGATGCGTCGCCCAGTGGCAGTTCCGAGGATTGTAGGGCTGTGATGGGAGGTTCTGCTTTGAAGAGGCTTAGCGCAGCCATAGTTCCAAAGTGTTGCGGGGTCCTGCATTGAAGATGTGTCACGCAGCAGCATTTTCAATGCTGAGCCACGAGGAGATGCCACACTGCATCAGTTCTGCCTAAAAAACCACAGTTGGGCTGGCAGAGAAACGTCAGGTCTACTTCCAAGAGTCTAGGTCGGGGGTGGCCCCACGTGAGGGGCAAGACTCTCGGAAGATAGAGTCCAGGTGCAGAGTTCAAGGTGGCTGGAGCCTTTTCTCTCCCTGTGGCTCCAATCAGGAGGCCAGCAAACTAGCCCTTGGGGGTACTCTTGTGGTCCTGGGTTCAAGATGCAGGTGCAGTCCTCCTCACGCAGCTGAAGGGCAGCAGTGCAGCAGAGTAGCAGACAGCAGAGTAGCAGTACTTCCTGCAGAAGAGCAGCACAGCTGTCCTTCTGAGTTTTCCACAGGTCCAGCTGTATATTAAAGAATTCGTTGTGAGGCTCCAACATTTGTTTGTGGTGCTAGCTTTGAAGTAGGAGTAGTTTCTTGAGGGTTCCACCCCCAGAGTTATTTTGAATTTCCTGCTGCCCTGCCCCCAGGTGTTCTGGAGCACAAAAGACTATTGTGAAACCCCTTATGAGTGTGCTGAGGCAGAGCCATTGTGATGTGCAATTGTTCTAGGGGTCAGATCCTCCCCCCTGTCAAGTCGGAGATGGCCCATTCTGTCAACATCTATTCCCCCTTTGTTTCACTGTCTGGAAGCAATACACAAAGACCAACTGCCAGCTACACCTAGTCAAGTGAGCCAGGATACAGGCTAGAAACACCAAATGGTTGGGACAAGAGAATGCCAACTTTCTAAAAGTATCAATTTCAGAATTGTCATAAAATCAGACTTTAGCATTAAAGAAGGGTTTAAATTACAATTCTTTAGACACCAATCTCGATATTCCTGCCTGCTCCCAATTGAAAATGATAACCTATTAAAAGTAATGTAAAGTAACCACATGTTATCCTGTGGGAGGGGGAGGCCTTCCAGTAGTGAAAAACAGATATAAGTGTTTTTCACAACCGGGACAAATAAAAGTTAATTCAAGCATTCCATCCCTTGCTTTGTTGTTGTTGAAGTTGACACCCTAAGTGTGACAGGTATGCTCAGATATTGGTCCCAAGTTCACTGGGCCACTGGAATCAAACTATACCTGGTTGATAGCTATACCTGGCTGATGAACCCTTATCAGGGCAAAACCTGTCCTAGGTCGCTTGTACTCCAGTTCAGGGAGGACCTGACATGGCAGGTTGGGCATACGATGGGCTCAAAACTGGGTGGAATGGTGAGCAAAAAACGATAGATTGGGATGCTGCCCGAGCAATTGCCAGTGGCTGAGATTATTTCAAGTATTCCATTCATCACTTGTTGTTGCAGCTTTCTAGAAATGGCATTTTCAAAATTGTGCCTTAAAATCTGACTTTACCAATAAATGGGGTTTTCAATTACAATTCTTTAGACATCAAACTCAATATTCCGACCTGCTCCCAATTGAAAGTTATCACTTATTAAATGTGATAAGGTAACCCAATGTTGTGCTATGGGAGAGGCAGGCCTTGCAGTATTGAAAAAAAGTAAAGGTTTTTCACTACCAGGACATGTAAACATTAAAAGTACATGCCCAAAATTTGTAATACACTCCACCCTACCCTATAACCTGTTTAGTCTCTACCCTAGGGTAATTTATATGTATTAAAAGGAAGGTTTAGGCCTGACAAAAGGTTTATATTGACAAGTTGAGAAATACAGTCAACACTGCACACACAGACTACAATGGCACACCAGCAACTTGTTTAGAGGGCTACTTAAGTGGGTAGCACAATGAGTGCTGCAGGCCCACTAGTAGCATTGAATTTACAGGGTACATGTATTATCCCTTTACTAGGTCAGTTAAATAGGGCTTGAAGGTTTACACCAATTTTGCCATATATAACTGCTTAACCGCGGCGGCTATTCCGCTGCGGTGGTTTAGCATAGTGGGCGGAGCCGCGTTAGTCAACGGACGTGTGCAGCACTACGAAGGTAGTGCGCGCGATGGCCATTGGCCGACAGAAGCCCGAAAGGGGTTAAAAGAGAGAGCACAATCAATTTAGCACTGGTTAGCAGTGGTAAAGGGCAGAGTCCTAAAAGCCAACACGTGGGTTCAGAAAACAGGAGGTTGAATGCAAAATGTTTGTGGTGACCCTGCAGAGAGGGCCAAGTCCATTCATTGTGTTTTTATTTAATGCTTTGTATTATGTTTTTGTGTTATGTTCTTTAATAATTTTAGAGATGCGAACAAATGCTGCTACCGTTCTAGGCAAAAGCAGCTCTTGTCTTTACGTTTCCAATCATAAAAAAACATTTTACTAATATGTAAAGTGGTAAAATACCTCTACTACAGCTCGTCAACTATTTAAGACACTACACAAAACTTTAGCAGAGACAATGTCTTAATTTAGAACTTGAAGTGCTCTCTTTATGTGATATACCCAAGTGTTTTCAACAGGGTGGACACTGCTGAGCAGCAAACGTGAACTGTGAAGAAAGTACAAAAACGCTATTTATCATCCGAGCTTAAGTTGTAAAAGAAAGAATGCTGGTACTCAGGGCTCTGCTCAGAAGCCCATTGTTGGCGTAGTTGAATGCCAGCGTGCCAAATTCCAAGGCTGCATAGGCCTAAATCTACCTCAGGCCTCTTCAATCCACTACCAGACCCTCCCTGCCAATGTAACTCAGTCTTGCACGTTCCTGCTTTCTGCCTTTATGTCTGTTTTTACGTCTTTCTCCTTCTCCTTCTTTCCACTTTTCATATTTTTCCCTCTCTTACTCTCATTAAATGGGCAACGAGGAAAAATAAGTGCAGGTCCCCAAAAATGAGTGCCAGTGTCCCCCACCAGCAACCACCGGCTCAAATTAAGCACTGTATGTAACCTTGTTTTTGATATAATTTGATTAAATTTGAATGGCTATGTGGAAAATTATGATATTCAAGGCAGAAGCAGACGTCATTATTGGACTGCAATTTGTTATCCCTGCTGATAAGTATTGTCTGTCTAGGTGAACACAATTATAGTGCTTGACCTGCAACTGATTAGGAATAGAACAAAACATATTAGTCTTAAATAGTATCTTATTCTATATAGGAGCTACTGGGGCATACATGAGCCTCTGAACACTGCAAGGCAACAGTCCCTACGCTGTGAAGGCTCTGATTCATGTGAAAGGGCCCAGGTCCAGAGACATGGCAAAGGTCGGTTTATTGAAGAGCCCTCCACAGACTGAGTGCTAGAGATCCAGGTATCGAGAGAGACATACAGAAGTCAGTCTCCCCTGAATAGTGTACTGGGGATTTGTGAGACAACCTCACAAGGACAGATTGAATGTTAACAGCAGATTTTCTCCTACAGGAGTCAGTGAATGATATTTATTGCAGCATATTCCAGACCAGGTTTGCAAAGTGCATTTTTTTTTATCACAAACCATTCCAGATTTAATGTCCCTCAGTGCAATGTTTATTGCAGGAAATTCCAGTCTGTTGTTTCCCCGGTGTAATCTTCATTGCAGCAAATTACATTCCCTTACTATAAAGTTCATGCTACACAACTTCCCCGCGTGAAATGCTGTTGGAGACAGCATATTTCAAATGTTATATTAATTTCTGTTTTTTTCCTCGTCTTTTTACAACCATGGCAAGTGCATGGCTGGTTCAGTCGGCCTGATTTGAGGTGATTTGTGTTTCTGGTTTGTATTTATAATTTCTTCCCCCTGCTTCTCCTTCTGCACAGAAACAAAGGCTGTGCATTGGAGGTTGACGTTTTGGAAAATGCGAAATATTCAATCAACCCCTTCCCGACCTTAAGTAAAGTAAGTCAAAGTGCATATTCATATTTTGAACTTCATTTTGAATGATATCTAGGTGGATCTGAGAAACCTTTAAATTGCTCCTTTCTTCTCTCTAGAGATTTGATTAAGTTTTATAAGTCAAGGAGACTGTGCGATGCCCCTGATCTAAATAGTACGTTTTAAATGATATAGGTCCTGCCATTGAAATCAGTATGCCTGTTTTATTATATTCGTCTGACAAGGTGGAATGAATTTTATAGAAGGATGTTGGAACGAAATTAATAGAGGTGGTCATGAGATAATTGAGAATAATACACCTTGCTTCTCCTACTCGTGCTTGCTGTTTAGAGAGACTGTGCAGAGCGGAAGCAAACACTTTGTAGTGTGTGGTGATAACTTAAAGGGTCCACTGATTGGTAGCTGATAAAAACGTCTAGGTGATATCACCCATGGTTGACTTTGAATCTCGGGGTATATAAAGTGACAATAGAAAGAAAGAAAAGGATGATTAAGGAGGGTGGCGATTGCCTCCCCAAAAATGGAAGTAACATTAATCTAAACAACGAATTTACGGGGGAGGTTCTGGGGGTTTACCTCATTTACAGAAACATAAACACACACAAAACACACCCACGAATGCGCGCACACACACCAACGAGCGTGCGCGCACACACACACACACACACACACACACACACACACACACACACACACATATCACCCATAAATAAACACAAAGTTTAAAGTAAAAAAGGTCCTTTAAATATGGGCCTAAACATACATTTTAAACTAATACATAATTAAAAAATGTCAATTACAGTAAGCAAACATTATATTACATTCAAATGTAGAGAATCATAAATTAAAAAAATACAAATATTTGAACAAGCAGATTAAGATTTCTATATATACATATATTTATCAAATCTCTTTCGCTATATATATGTGTGTGTGTACCTATCTATATATATTTATATATGTATATATGTGTAAATATATATATACATACATAGATGCAAATATGTAAAATAACACTTGCCAGTTAACCAGCTAAAATGTGAAGTAAAACGACTCCCAATATAATTTCATCCGATGTCAAAGTACTCCTGATTTACTGCCTGTGATAATATGACTCCTGGTTTAAAGCATGCGACATAAGGAATATGTATACATTTGATCATCCAATTAAACTGCCCATGAAATAGATGGCTACACGTTTTAAGAGACATTGAAGAAACAGTGCATTCCAGATGATACAACACCATTAAACAATATTATCCTGCCAGAAAAAAATAAGATTCGATGTTGCAATTTTGACCCAGGCCTCCTCTGTCCGGCAGGGCATAGAACGTTAGCATTTTACTTACATTTGAATCTTATTAATGGTTGAGCCGGTCTTCATAAAGTCCATCAAAGAGTGACAGTAGAGAGATTGACTGCAGGGACTGGAGACAATGGTGACACCTTTTTAAGTTCCCAGTGTAACGGGAGATAGACCCTTACGCTTTTATTGTATATAACAGCCAAGACTCATGATTTTGAGAGTCCATCTAGGGGTGATGGAGGAGAACCTGAAGGCATGCAGAGGAGAGACTCAGCCGTGGTGCATAGTCTTTAGAAGTTAAACTAGAGTAACACATCTGTAACCCAGGCATTTACTGGGTGAAAACCGCCAAAAGGGCCTGGTCCTACTGTCTTTATTTTGAGCGGCAAATACAGAATGGCTGATGCCAGCCATGTACATAGCTAATTCAACAACAACAAGGGACCCCAAAATAAGTCAGCAGGGACCTCGGGGAGCATACTTTTTATCAAACAACATTGGTCCCCAACATTGAGAAATTTCAGCAAAAAATAAAATATAGACAGAGTCAATCTATATTTTTAGAAAGGCATGTCCAGCCGGACAGTGGTCTTTCAGAGTTTTTACTCAGAATTCATGTATTCAAATCACATAACAATACCTTCCAACAATCAACCAGTGTGGACCACAAGCCTGTGTCCAGTACCAACAGAGCAGGTACAAAGGGTTGATATAAACAGCAAAGAAGGGCTTTGTAAGGCGAAATCAGGTTACTCTATTAACAATACAAATGTACAGAGTATTTCAACCATGCACTTGGCATCCAATAGTAATCAAAATACGGTTTCAGTGCATACAAAGTCGACGGCGTTTCGGACCCCTAGTGAATCTCAGGGTCCATCATCAGGACAGATACAATGAAAAGCCTTAAAGCAATTAAGCCTCTAAATGCCGGAGCGCCTCATGGTGTAGAGGCTTGTCCCTCGGTAACGGAATAAATAAGCGTTCACCCCCAATCGGGTGGCGGGAGCCGCGGAATAAAATGGAATCCGTCGGCAGCCAGGAACCGGGTTAGTCGGTTTGAAGGTTCAATTTCCTGGCACGCCTATATTTTATTTTTTGCTGAAATTTCTCAATGTTTGGGACCAATGTTGTTTGATAAAAAGCCATGTACATAGCTTCACACATACAATGCTCTTTTTATGGATACTTCTATTTGGAGCCAGCCTCACTACTACCAGTAGGGAGAGCCAACACCTTACACAAAGACTGTGTCTGCACTGCTGCCAGAAAAAGAATGCGAAAGAGACCCAAAACCAAACCAGTTCTTGGACTTTAGATTCACATCCTCTGTCTCAAAATTCTGTATAAATGTGGGACTCAAATCTTCTCACTTTGTTCCAGTTCCAAGTATCTTCACTGACCAAAGACGGGGGCACTTTGCAGAGCTGCTATGATCCAGGTTGGTATTGTTGATAGCCTGTCTCCCAGAGATAAGGGGACATAACCCTCAAGTATGTGCATGGTACTGGAGAGCTGTGGGTCTGCCTGAGACCTGGGAGCCTGCTGGTCTTCTCAACAGAGAGAAGGAAAAACTAGCCTCACTGGAGAAGCAGCCCAGCTTCAGTGTCTAGATAGAGGAGTAGCCTGGGAGAAGAGGACTTCTAAGGGAGAATTTCCGGAGTGGACCCAAGTGTGTCTGAGAGTCTCTTGGCGTTCTTGTATACTCTTTAAGCCTGGACGAAGTTTGAGGAGTTCCGCCAAGCAGCACTCTGCAAAGTGACAAAAAGCTCCACCAAGCTAATTGGAGTTCCGCAAGCGGTGGAGGGGTTTACCTTGCTACGTTCGCACTGATTTTTAGTGCCAGGTGTTTGTCTCACAGTATAAAATCAGTGTGAATGGCACCTAACAGAGTGCAAGAGGGTGCTGCTTCTTTCTGCTGCTCAAGCGGCAGCTTCCTCAAAGCGAACAGAAGGTTTCTCAATGTGAGCGGTAGCGACCATCCCTAATCGCATGCATTGAGAAATCTCGCAGGGAAGTGGTCTAGCGTTGGATTTTCCTCGCTCACACTTGCCAAGTTACTGTTGGCGAGTGCAAGTGAGGAAAAACTCCGCTTTGCAGAGCAGAGTTTTTTGGAACTACTCGAGCGCGAAAAACTCTCCAAACTCTGTGAACAGAGAAGAGTTCACCGCCCAGGCTTAATACTCATGGCAAGCCAACATGAACCTGCGACACACCAGTTCTCTTGCTCTAGTGACCACCACAGAGGAAGACAAGAGGACCTGTGCTGACTTTGTTAGTCTTTGCTGCACAGGATAACATTACACAGCACCTTGGATTGGAGGGAGGAATTCCCCAGCAGTAGATTGCTGGACATACCCATATGCAGTGCCTTCTCCTGTGTTGCTGCAGCTTCCATCAGCCCAACATGGAAAGAAAGAGGGTGGCAGGAACAAACCCCTATGACCATGGTCATAATTGTTTACACTGCATTGTTGAAGACTTCACGCTCACACTTGTTGCTCTCCAGTACATTGCACTACAGGTAACAATATGCCAGAACAAAACATTGACTAGGTACATAGCTAGCACATTTTGGTGGGACTCTGTTAAGATTATTGCAAGCCTCTGAAGTGAAATTGCATAGTCAAATAATACAGACTGATCTACGGGTCACCAAAGTCAGAACATCTGCTCCACTTCACTATATTGAGCCTTTACCTGTGCTTAAGTCTAAAGCTTCTTTCTGTTTGTGTTGTAACATCCTAAGCATCAGCGGAATACCTTCATTGTAGTGCTAAATATGCCCGTTTTATAGTATTTAGTTGTGGTGTGAATAAAGTTCTCCTCTTTTGTTTTTTTTAAAAAAAGCACTGGGCTAGAGATTCACTCATCTTGTCTATTATTGAACTGCTTGAGTTCAGAGTCTCTAGCCCCACACTAACCCCCACACTAACTGTCTGTGACGCTTTGGACTGGTTGCCTTCACTACCTAGAAAGTCTAGTCAGTTAGGGGTGCACTTGGCCCAGTTTGAAGCTCCACATTAGGGTGGATCACAGGGCACAATAGGCAAAACAAGCTAACCCTTCAAGTGTGTGCCACAATAACCCTTGAATACCAAGAGGTCCCCAGAAATGATTCTCACATAGGTCCCATGGTATCCTTCTGCATCCACAAAGGAACATCCAACTGCAGTACGTACTTGAAGCATCCTAGATAGCTGCATTATAGGGTTCCTCCAGGACAGCAGACGAGGAGCATTACACATTGTGCAGTAGTTATTTGCAGTGAGTGTATGTGCGCTATCATGTTTGTGCCATACATGGCAAGCTGAACAGTCCTCAACATAGACTGGATACAGGTTGCTGGGACAAATGCTGTATACGGATAATTTCAGGACAAAGTGTGAATGAGTCGCAAGCGTTTCAGAATCTGGGATAAATGCCCTAGAGGGTCCATCTAGTAGCAGTTGCGAAAAATCAGCCAACAGCATGGGCAGTATCCTCTTTAGAGTTGGCTATGAGCAAGTAAAGGGGCAGGAGTGATAGAAGAGCAGCTTATGTTATGCACTGGTTACACACAGCCAGGATAATTGCTATATTGGTTACCAACAGCCCTCGTATATCCCCAATTTACAAGCATTTGTAAGCCTCTTTTTTGATTAAATTGAATCCCAAGACTTTTCAGCTGGTTTGAAAAAAAGTGAAGGACCTGCTTTTGCACCAGAATTAGAAAAAAAGTCTTAACGTCCCTTCAGAATTTTATATGGTCTTGCTTGTTTCATATTTTTGCTTATAAGGAGTTCCATAGTTGTGTTGCTTGTACAGCAAATTAGGTCAATTGTTGCTGGCTGAGGTGCTAGTCTACAGCAGAGTGTACTGTTCAATGAAAATCTCTATAATTGTTTTTTGAATGAACGTTCAGCCTTTGCCTTGGATGGGTTTGAAGATCATCCAGTATGACTGAGCATCACCAGTCTGGCTATCAAGGCCCAGTGAAACAACTCAAGAAGTAGCAAATATGTCCCCCTGGGAAAGTGTAGTATATGCCTTGGTGGAGCATTTTTCCTTTGCAACTTAAGATGTAGGAAAAGTGGTGCCTCAAGGTATAGGCCTTTTGGATAGTCTACATATGATATGGCAAGGGTTGTAGTGGCCCGTAGTTTCTGGACATGTCCTAAGTGTGGGAGGAGGTATCAGAATGTTTGTGTTGCATATACGACCCATTTTGTCACTTTATTTTCCTGTAGGAGCAAGGAAACGGAGTCCAAAATCAACTCTGAGATTTCTTACTTTGTTTCATATCAAGATGATAGTTGCTTCATTTTGCACAGGTCAGGACCCCTGTTTTGGAGCAGTAGAGTTTAAGTTAAGTTTGAGGTAGTTGTTCCACATAAAACCATCAACGGCATAGAAACAGTAGTCAAGTATTGATAATTCTATGTTCACTATATCGTTACAGGTTGATAGTTGCTTTATTTTTCACAGGTCGGGATCCCTGTTTTGGAGCAGTAGAGTTAAGTTTATTGTAGATGGTCCCTGTGAAATCATCAATGGCATAGGCACAGTGGTTAAGTGTTGATAATTCTAGGTTCTCTAGGTTTCCAATTTCAGGTGTTATTTGTTTGTGGTGGTGCGTGTTGTTGTAGAATGCTACTTTGAAGGAAACAATCAGTTCCATTAGTGGTGTCAGGTACAGGTTGAAGAAGACTGGAGAGTTTGTTGAGTGTTAGGATACTCCACAGGGAGTGCTGTAGAGAGTTAACGAGACTGTGAGTTGTGAGACAAAGCTCTGCCTGCCATGGATGTCGAAGAAAATCTACCTTAGTATACTTCCTTGAATGCCAAACATATCTAGTTCCATTTGTAGAGTCTGTTGATGGACAATGTCAAATGCAGAAAACAGATTAAGCAGTGGCTGTGCTGCTACACCAATTATGTCTACCACCATTCTTAGATTATCCTAGATGGACAACACGGTGTATTAATTGCCTGTGTCTGGACAAAAGCTAGTTTGAAGCTCAGACAATAGTTTCTTCCCTTCTACTGAAGTTGAAATCTGGGAAAAGGAAGCTCTTTCAATTTATTTACCCATAAATGAGCCAATAGAGAGTGGCCGTTGTAACAATTTAAAGTTCTGTTTTTTGATGAGCCATCTGATGAAAGAGGTCTTGAGTTCTGACGGGCAGGTTCCTGAGGCCATGGAATTGTTGAACATCTTTCCACAGGGAGGGCGGGTTCCTGAGGCTATGGAGATGTTGAGCATCTTTCCACAGTGGGCTCAGATATTTGAGTAAGATGTCTGTTAAGATTTGTGCAAGTATGATATTGCCCACTTGACTTTATCAGTTCATTGTAATAGATTTCAGAAAGCTGTTTGGAAGCAGTTTACTGCCATTGTTGTAGTGGCCACTTGTTTTGTTTGCCCATATCTTCTTAGTCTTCGTGTGGGTTGTCTTTTTCCCAAAGTAGTATTCCAGGATCTTTGTTTCTGCGAAAAGCTCATTAGTGAGGACTTCCTGGCAGATACATAGTATAAACACATGTAACTATTAATAATCAAAACATATTTAGTGAGGACTTCACAGTAGATCAAACGTGTGTTATTTTAGTGCCTGTGTACTCTGGGTTATGGAATTCTGAGAAAAGCCCACGGAGTATGATTCATTGGAGATCCTTGCAAAGTAAATTAGTATTTGTTTAAACTCTTGATGCATGGTCTGCATGCCCTGGGTGAGTATGTTATCAATTTGGTTTGTTTGATTTTCTCTCATTGGCATTTTAGGTATGTTTTAATTTTTATCTTATTTTAATCAAGGAGGTGCAAATGGAGGTCTTTTTTGGAATTAGCCTGTTAAAACCTTTGATAAGCTAGAAGCTGGATTAATCCACTTCCATTGTGTGTTTGTTGGGAGCAAATTGGAACTCATGAGTCTGACAATTACTGCTCTTGGTGGCTGGTTATTACCCTCTATTTTACAAGTAAATTAGCATGCCTGTAGAATTAATTTACAACACACTTATTGGTGGTACTATTTACTTAGCACTGATGCCACTAATGCATGTTTCCATAAAATATTGGTGACAATCATAAATATATATGAGGCACTGATTGGAAGTAAGCAGTCAATAGGAGAAGAGTTTCTATTTCCAATTCTCTTTTCGTTTGAAGTAACTGTTAAGGGCATGAGTCTGCTACAAATCCTAGGTTTATTTTTCTTTAAATAAACAAGAGGTCCATAATATAATGGTTTACCCTGTGATACAATGTGCAGAACGTAAACACATCAAATTGCTAGAAGGACTTCACAAGCAACATTATGAAGATTTGTCTCCAAAGGTGACCTCAGCTAAATCTAAATCCAGTACAGCAGGATAAAATTTAGCCTCTGAAACTCTTCAGGTAGAAATCAGTCATTAAATTCATCAGGGATCAAAGGAAGAATAAAATAACATCTTTTTAAATGGATATGTCCCACTTTTCAATCAAAATCTCTGATATTGGAATAAAATGGAGATATCAGGTATGAGTTGCCACAGATGAAAGCCTGTGATTAATCCAACACCATTGATACTTTCTATTAGATTAAGGGCACTTTATGAGTCACAAATTAGAGTCTTTCTGAAATTGAAATATGATAACCAAGGATACAACTTTAGAATGTTTCCCCTGCAAGAGGAATACATCTGAATGCTTTGCCCCACAATGGGGACCATTTTCCCATTGTTTGTTAGGACTGGAATTAGAATAACAAGTCTGATATCTCCAATGAAGGTATTTCCCCCAGTGTTTGTTAGGTTGGTATTAAGATAGTAAATTTGCCCTCCATGCGCCTAATTTGATCAGTTTCTCCAATGTTTGTTAGGCTAGGATTAGAAATTAAGCCTGACACATCAATGTATGCATTTTCTCTCATGTTTGTTAGGCTGGAGTTAGAATTGTAAATCTCAAGCCCCCCAATGTATGCACTTTTAAGAAGACATCATCAATCCATGCACCACCCTCACGAGGCATGGCAGCCTCAAGATTGTCTCAGATGGTGAAGCACTACAAAGTGTGGTAAAGGGGGTTGATGAAGGGACACAAGGGTGTAGATTCTCTTGACGGGGATACTGAACTACTGAACTTTGCTGTATGAATAGATGAGATCTCATGACAAGCAAATTACAAATGTTCAACTCCTCCTTGAATATTCTTTTATCTGGCAGATAGGGAGATGAATCCCACTTATGGATGCCCAGGAAGAGGAGATTGAATGAAAGGTTATTAGCATAGCTGAAACCCTGTAATGATAGTACATTTGTTAAACCAGATTAATCAAAGAACTTTACAGCAATCACAATTGGATTTCAACCCAAAAGTTGGCCAACTACTTCTCCTGTTATCTCCAGTAAGTCCAACACAGCAGGATTGCTAAGAGGTCTTCGGAGGCCACACCCCCTTTCTATACCACTCTTAAAACGAGGCTCATGGTGCACTACTGGTTACTAGTAAAAGCCCTCTTTACTCCTGATTGACCCTGGGGGCTAAGAAGCCATCCTTGGGCCTTCTGTGAGTCCTACATAGTGGGATTCCTGAGAGCTGGTCGGAGGCGCAGCCTTCTTTCTCTACCAATCTGCAAACGGGATTACTAGTTAAAAAACCATGGAAACTATCTGCAAAAACCAAAGGCTACAGGGATGCTATAGTTAGGAATTAGCTTCGAAAACCTTAGAAATTCAAGAAACAAAACAACGGTTACAGGGGCAATATAGTTAGCAAATAAAATTGAAAAAACCTTAGTAATTCACTGAGAAAAAAAAGGTTACTGTAAGAGTCAGTGTTCACTCGTGCAAAACCAGTGAAATTCGGCAGTTAGAGTTACCTGAGCTAACTATGACTTATGCCCCCGCAATGCATTGCTTATGACATCACATATTTAATCACTCATGACATGGTTTAGTGACATCAATGGTAACATCACTGATGACACCATACAGTGAGTATAAGTATTTTGTAAAGTTTATGATTGAGAAACATACATACTAAGGTACTGCAAAACTTAAAGTAGTATACTAGGTGTACTACTAATGAGTTATAATACTTTTATTATATATCATGTGAGTGGCTGTGTGACTGTATGTATCCTTGTGCGTATGGGTGTGTGAGTAGCTGTATAGGTGTATAAGCGGTGGTATAAGTAGCTGTGTGAGTGAGTGAGATTTTGTGTGAGTGGCTATATTGGTGAGTGAGTGAGTGTGTTAGTGGATGTACGTGTGGGTGAGTGATGGTATAAGTGGGTCTATCAGTGGGTAAGTGGGTATGTAGTGACTGTACAGAAGAGTGAGTTGGTGTCTGAATGCCTGTATGAGTAAGTGACTGGGTGTGTAAGTGGCTGTATTGGTGAGTGAGTGGGTGGGTGTGTCAGTGGCTCTATGGAGGAGTGAGTGAGTGGGTGTGTGAGTACTGGTATAGGACTGCCAATGGGTGGGTCTGTTCATCCAGCGTAAAACCCGATAAATGGGTATTTTTCCAAATAGGTTGACTTTGGTAGATACCATGAAACACGCAACAGGTCACCCTTTATACAAGTGACACTATCGCTTTTTGAATAGTGCAAAGACAGCAACTAATACCGACTCGGTGTTACTAATAGAGACACTATTAGTATAGCATATACCCTAGTCCACCACAACTAATCTAGAAGTGGTTTTACAAGTGCTATATATATACCAGCAACAACACCGTGTTATAGAACATTCAATGATACACATCTTTAAGCTAGGCTCCGTTGGTAAGGTGGGTCCGTTCAGCCATTTACCAACGTATAAAATCGATCAATGGGTATATATTTTTTTCCCATATAGTTAGACTTTGATAGATACCACGAGACACGCAACAGGTCATTCTCTATATAAGTGACACTAGCGCTTTGTACAAGTGGAGAGGCGGCAACTAATAACCACTCTGTGTTACTAATAGAGACACTATCTGTATAGCGTACACCTAAGTTCACTACAACAAATCTAGTAGTGTTTTCATAGTGCTATATATATACCAGTAGCAATACCGTGTCTCAGAATATTCATGGATACACATTTTTAAGTTAGGCTCTACGGAGTTTATGGGTTTTGCCACAGGATGAGGCTACCTGTTTGGGTTGTTTATCTGGGTTTGAGATCGAGAATGATGGTCCGTATACAAGTTTTTGTATTCTACTCCTTACATTGAAGGGTTTGATCCCCCCTGAAAATTTATTTATCTTATTTACAGGGCGGGGTCTCACACAGCTGAGTGGCTACCGGGTGACGTGAGGCTGATACCTCATATAGGACAGGTGAGTGGACCTGTTCTTCTTTTATTAAATGAACCGTTGAGATGAGTGTATAATTGAAACTGACTAAACAAATCCATTATTACCATGTTCTGTTATAATTTATGTTATATGTGTGCAAATTCTATCTTTTAGGTGTGACAATCACTCTGCCTATATACAGGTAATATGACAAGCACATAATTATATGTTTTATTGTATGTTTTCACGTATGCAGTAGCTTAATGTCAGAAAAGGTCCTGAAGAAAGCCTAGGCTACAAGCCACTGAAGGCTGAAACTAGTCGACCACTTTTTTACAAGCAGCGACATATTTGGCTAACGTTGTTTCTACAATTATTTTATTAGGTTTGTGAGAGTTGTTAGAATAAAAGGTTTTTCTCCCACATAGCCTTTTTAGATCACCACGTCACTTGCACTGCACTAAATCTTTCTTCCATCACACAACTTAGTGGATACCCTTCAGACATACCAGAGGATTCAGTAGTACTACAGGTTACTGGTGCCTTCTTCTGGGTTATTTCATATAAAGGTCACATAGACCGATGCGAAATTCACACCATATCATCTCTTGTTGTGTTAAAGAGGTTGAATGGTGAGTAAAGAAGGATATCCAAATGACGACACTGGCCTTGTGTGGCAGTTGATGGAAATCTGACTGATTCACAATGGTCCTAGACAGATGTTTTTTGGTAGTTTTGTCTCTCTTTTTTTCTCTGTCCTTTTCTCAATGGTTTTTAGAGTGACCTCCAGATTTGTATGTATTAAGTATAGTGGAACTGGGGATTGAATCTGGTGAGGTCGGTAAACTGTCCCTTAGACCTTCATCATTTGTGGATGTGTAGAGACTGTCAATGGGTATGTCAGTGGATTTACGGGTGTGTGAGTGGGAGTACAAGAGGTTGTATGGGGGTGTGAGTAGTTGTGTGAGTGGTGTTGTGGATGATGTCATCAGTGATGTCATTTCAGATGTCATCAGTGATGTCATCAGTGATGTCAATGACCATGTCATGAGTAATGTTATATGTGAGGTCATAAGCAGTGCATTGAGGGGCGTAACAATATAGTTATCTCAGGTAACTATAACTGCTGAATTTCACTTGTTTTGTACGAGTGGAATCTGACCACCTGACATTAACCCCTTTGCTGTGGGGTGTTTTCCCCCTGCTCTGCGGCGGAGGAGGGACGCATGCAGCGCTGCTGTGCTTGTGACGAGCTTAGCTCGTCATGAGGCACAGTGCAGCTGCACTCATGACGAGCGGAGCTCGTCACAACCACACCCGTTTTTAGAACGTTCAGCACAGCGGGGTAATTACCCCTGCGTGCAACGTTCCAATGGCCGTGATGAGCTCAGCTCGTCATGAGTGCAGCTGCACTATGCCTCATGACGAGCTGAGCTTGTCATAAGCACTGATGAGGTTAACTATAACATCACTGTAACTTTTGTCTTTGTGTATTACCATGGATATTAACATGAATAAGATTGTATTAGTTTTACAAAATATGCATTGCAACACAACTTCAAATAATTTTATAACTTAATATAAAACTGTATTAAATTAAACATTACATTAAATGTAGTTTATAAATGAAAAAAATGTAAGTGTTATTTTTTAATAAATGATTAATACAATATAAACACACAATAAACATGTGTAACTATTGATAACATAAATAATGAAAACACATTTGGAATATATTAATCTATTGATGAATATACATTTCTAAAAACTGACAAACCCCAAACTCCTTTTCTATACTTACTTCCTAAAATACATAGGCACCTCACTCAACCTCAGGGTAGGTCCATTGTGTCCTCTAATGGGAGTCTGCTTGAGAATACAGCAATTTACTTAAATCATTACTCAGTGCCATATGTAACAGCATTGCAATCTTTTTGCCTAGATAGTCTAGACTTCCTAAGGAGGATAAAACTCATTCATAGAAACCATTCTAGATCACACACAACAACACCCTCTACATAGGAATCGCTGCACACCTTCTACAGTGACTTCAGACCATGCAGAATGACACAGCTAGACTCATACTCAGCCTTCCCTGATAAACACATATCACACCCCACCTCAGGCAACTCCACTGGCTCCCGTTACATAAGAACTACCAATTCAAGGTGCTTACCCATGCACACAAGGCTCTACACAGCCAATGACCTCCCTATATTACCCACTGCCTGAACTCCCACCAACCGTCAAGAAGACTATGCTTTGTCTCCCTTTCACTTGCCCGTACACCCCACATCTACTAAAGTAGGAATGGAGGACACTCCTACTCCTACATTACAACAAAGACCAAGAAACAGACTCCCCATGCAACTCCAGACCATCACTTCACTTCCGGAATTCCGAATGACCCTCAAGACCTGGCGGTTCGATTAACCCTCTGGGACCTGCAAGCACCTGTATGTCCTATCAGGTGATTACCTGCACTTTATAAATCCTTATTGATTGCTTGATGGCATTGGACATCTGCTCATTATATATGAACATACATCAGGACCTAGGTTTGTAGGCATGCATGTTTTTTTCTGTGACAGGTCCATTGATTTGTATGATCACACATTGATGCTGCACTCCATGATGACCTTTTTTGGACAAAACATTTTCCTATTTGAAACAACTCTTTATCACCAATTTTCCAGTACGACCATGGGTACCTGATTCGCTTCCTGCTTTGCAAATTTTTTTGTAGCATTGTGGGAGGAGCAGGTGGTCTGGATGGAAAAAAATGAACACTTCACCAAACATGCCCCCCCCTTTGGATCAGATACAATGATGATATGTTTTCTTATATGGGATGGGGACAGTAAGTTGGCCAAAAAGTTCATTGATAAATTAGGAAGGAACAAACGTGACTTATAAATGACCTACAATATAAGTAAAAATGAAATCTTGACATACATATCAGAGTTGCCAATAATCATCTAGTGACCTCATTACACAGAAAGGACACAGCTTGTAATACCGTTCTAAACGTGTCCAGTCATCATCCCACTGTATTGCATTGGGGCATCCCTATGGGGACTCCTTAGGCTAAGCATAATAGCAGTACTAACACAGTATATTTAAAAGAGGAGCAACATATATTTTTGTGATTTGAATGCTGGAAATATCCTACCAGAGTACTACTACAGGCAAAGAACAAAATTGCCAAAACATATAGGGAAAATTAATTTTTTAGCACAAAGATAGGGAAGAATCATGAAAACAAACAAAATGCCATGCTCATTGCAACATGTGACCAAAGATACCAGAGCATCAGAATTATTCTCAATAAACATTGGGCCCCTCATAAAACCAGGTCCCATCATAGGCAAGGATGTCGGAGCACACCCTTAGATTAAATATAGGAAAGCTATATACATTGGTGACTGGTTGATATACAGTTACTGTACATAGTGTACAGGGTCTACACAACAGACCTGATTTAGGAAAGAAGCAGGTTTCTTCAAATGTGGCTCTTGTAAGCATTGAAATACACAATCAACCAAATGCAGGTCAAATTATCGAATAAGAGGGCCAGGAAAATATACAAACAAGAAACATGTTCCTCTAATTATACTGTATGTGCTCTAGAATAGCCCTGTAAACTATTGTATATCATCAGCATAAAATTTCCATTACGAAAAAGAATTCTTGAACATTTTAGAGCAATTGAAAGGGTTGATGAGTCTTACTCGGTGTCTTGACTTTTTTTCGAACATTTTGAAAGTAAAATTGAGATGCTTCACTTCTTTGGCAATGACAGAATTTGTGCACAGCCCAGAGTTAGAGTCAAGGAGATCACAACTCCAGATACTGGAGTCACTGTCACTCATCATTGATCTCATCACTAACGGGGTGAGTTCGAGTTTGGCAGTCAGGTGTTTACTCCATCAGGGTGATGACATATAATGACATATAAATAAAAAAAAAGAGGGCTAAGAATAGACCCCTGGGGTACCTCATGGGGGGAGGAGTAGCTCTTAGAGGAGGATGACTTAGAAAAAATTTGAAAAGTACGGTCAGACAAGAAGGATTTGGGCCCAGATCTTTGGACTGGGGTGAATGTGTGACATTGATCCACATTCTGTCCATCACCTGTTTTGTTTGCAATTGCCGCCATAAGTGCGCTGGGGATGCTCAGACGTGGGTCCCAGGCACTCCACACCACTGGAGTCAAGCTAGCCGGGCTGATGAGAGGTGTTACCTCGAAACCGGTCCGGTCCTAGGATGCTTGATTCCGTTCTGGGAAGGACATGGCTTTTGTAGTTCGGACTGGACTGTTCCCATGGGGCACAGGGTCAGAGCTGATTTGCATATCGCCATTGTCTAACCCAGGGTGGTGTGGAGTGCAAAAAAACGATGGATTTGGGCCCAGATCTTTGGACTGGGGTGAATGTGTGACATTGATCCACATTCTGTCCATCACCTGTTTTGTTTGCAATTGCCGCCATAAGTGCGGTGGGGATGCTCAGACGTGGGTCCCAGGCACTCCACACCACTGGAGTCAAGCTAGCCGGGCTGATGAGAGGTGTTACCTCGAAACCGGTCCGGTCCTCGGATGCTTGATTCCGTTCTGGGAAGGACATGGCTTTTGTAGTTCGGACTGGACTGTTCCCATGGGGCACAGGGTCAGAGCTGATTTGCATATCGCCATTGTCTAACCCAGGGTGGTGTGGAGTGCAAAAAAACGATGGATTTGGGCCCAGATCTTTGGACTGGGGTGAATGTGTGACATTGATCCACATTCTGTCCATCACCTGTTTTGTTTGCAATTGCCGCCATAAGTGCGCTGGGGATGCTCAGACGTGGGTCCCAGGCACTCCACACTACTGGAGTCAAGCTAGCCGGGCTGATGAGAGGTGTTACCTCGAAACCGGTCCGGTCCTCGGATGCTTGATTCCGTTCTGGGAAGGACATGGCTTTTGTAGTTCGGACTGGACTGTTCCCATGGGGCACAGGGTCAGAGCTGATTTGCATATCGCCATTGTCTAACCCAGGGTGGTGTGGAGTGCAAAAAAACGATGGATTTGGGCCCAGATCTTTGGACTGGGGTGAATGTGTGACATTGATCCACATTGTGTCCATCACCTGTTTTGTTTGCCATTCTCCTCGATCCAGGAGCAGACGCAGATTGTCTGTAACGCCCAGCAGGGTCGTCTCCGTAGAGAAACCAGGGCGAAATCTCGACTGGGATGGATGTAACAGGTTGTTGTCTGTTACAAATTTTAAGAGATGGACATGGATGTGTCCTTCCAGGACTTTCGAGAATGCCGGTAGTAAAGAAATGGAACGATAATTGGCGGTTATTTTGGGATCCGCCAGAGGCTTCTTCAAGAGCGGGGTGACCATAGCATGCTTCCAACAGCTGGGAACAGTTGCAGTATCGAGTGAGTGGTTTAACATTTTACAGATGGTGGATAGATGCGAAGAGTTCAGAGAGCGTAATATTGGGGCGGGCAGAGGGTCGAGCGGGGATCCTGACTTGACTTTGTTCAATGTTTCTAAGAGAGTTTTCGGGCAGAGATCAGGCCAAGACAGCAGTTGAGGCGAAGGTGACACAGAGGAGTTGTCGGCCTCTTCCCTAGTCTGAGGAGAAATAGAGGAGACATGTATTTTGCTTTGAGCAAGAATGTCCTGATGTATATTCGTAATTTTGGAAATAAAGTACTGGGCAAGCTCATCGCATTTCGTGTTGGATAACTGGGGAGGTGTTGCTGTGGTCTGTGAACCAGCGAGCTCCTTCACCATGTTGAACAGAGTTTTTGATTTGTTTATTGCTTTGTTGATGGACTTGTTGACGTGGATGGCTCTGGTTGTAGCACGCGCCTTATGATAGCATTTCAACTCAGTTTTATAGGTGGTACCAGATGTAAGAGAGTAGTCTTTCCTCTATAAGTGTTCTAATTTCTTACATTTTGATTTGTGCGAGCGGTGCGTCTCATTGTACCAAGGAGCGGGGGCTTTGTGAATTATCCCTTTTTTGTGGGTAGTGGGAAGACAGGTATTTAAGGCTTCAAAAAGCCAGTCGTTAGCGGCACTGGCCATCACATCCATATCATTGGACGCAAATATATTTTCTGGCTTGAGATCAGATAGGATTTTATTGAAAGCAGCAGGGTCGAACTTTTTCCAATCCCTTTTCTGTGTGTAGGTATCAGGTTTGTAAGTGGGTGTGTTCACATTGTTAGTGACGGTGAATTTAATTAAGAAATGATCAGACCAGATGATTGGCACCACCGCGTAACACTTTACATGGATACTATTGGAAAAGATTGGGTCTAAGAGGTGACCGCCTTTGTGAGTGGAGCCCTTGTTAAATAAGATGAGATTCATTGAAGCTAGGTCCGCAATGAGGTTGCAGGCCAGACTGTCATTATGATCGTCCAAATGAACGTTCAGAACACCACTGACAAAAAAGTTACTAGATGTAGATAGGGCCGAGGCTATGAGTTCAGAGAGTTGTAACTGCCATGCGTTGGCGAGACCTGGAGGGCGATACACTAGTAGGCCCGAAAGGGTGGTTTTAGGTTGGAGAGCCAGCTTAAAAAACGCTGCCTCACAGCCGTTTAACGGAGCAGGATCCAGATGGCATTGATAAGTATTTTAAAATATTATTGCCACACCGCCACCAATTTTCCTGGGGCGATCATGCCTTACAATCGCATATTGAGCAGGGAGAGCTACTGCAATATCTGGTCCGGAACTATCGCAGAGCCACGTCTCTGTAATGAAGAGTGTGTCAGGGGATTCGTCTGTGAGGAGATCGTAAAACATAAAACGATTGTCGTATCGGTGCGGCGAAGCGAGCCCGCTCGAACCCCCTGGAGAAATTTTGGAAAAAAGAGTAGGCAAATGGTGCATTTTCAAGCAAATTTGAGAAAGTGTCAGAGGGAAGAGGTTAAATTACCCCAGCCAGAGAAAAAAGGTCAAATAACTAGAGGACGGAGGTTAAATAATCAGAGGGAAGAGGTTAAATAACCATAACCAGGGGATAGAGGTTAAATAACAAGAACCAGAGGACAATGGTTGAATAACCAGAGCCAGAGGACAGAGGGTAAATATCAAGAGCCGGGGGACGGAGGTAAAATAACAACAGGGCTTTGGTTAAATACCCAGAGCCAGGGACGGAGGTTAAATAACAAGAACCGGAGGACAGAGGTAAACTTGATGCCCTTACGTTCCACTCCTTTCTTCTCACAGCTGAGCTGAGATAACAACAATAACATATTTACAGCCAAATGCCATAACTTTGAGGAAAAAACACGAAGAGTCAGTATTTGATTATATTTGTCTAGGCGCCGGAAGAGTCAAAGCAGTGTACTAACACTCTATATATCATTCTGGAGACGTCCCGAGGACCGTCAGCTCCTAGATGATGAAGCCTGCTCCCTACACACACCCCAAATACACCACTAATCCATTATTCAGCATAAACCCTCCCAACTTGTCCCCAGCATTTTGTGAACCCTAAGGAATGTGACCAGTCCCTGCTAGTTTCCATAGCCTTGCACGGCACAAGCACCTGTATGCTGATGGGATGCTAACTTTACGAGTCTCCTCTGCACACACAAATGGACGTACGGCGATCTATCCAAAGCTCTCCTACAGAGCTTAGAAAGACCTTTGAAGAAATGTAAAGTAAAAGTAACCAACTCCTCGCAAACCCAGAGCAGGCATCATACAGTCACCATGAATTCTGTGTTTTAGAATTAAGATGCAGGTTACCAGCACAGTGTGGCTTCAGAACTTTCTCACTGAAAAGCTTAGCAATAGCAAATAATGCACCTGCCCTGCATGCATATTGCTGGCAGGGTTCTGATGCCCACAATGGAGAAAACCACAGGAGTGCGTAGGCATAGGAAACAGCAAGGAACCCAGCGGATTAAGAGTAGGACCATAATGGACCTGCTCGCACATTAAAATAATGAACCCCTTCCCCCCAACAAACCCAAGCCAAATGAAAGAGGACTTACCATTTCTTATTGCCCATTAGCAAAGCAGCACTGGGGACGTACAAGAAAAGCCACAGGGGCAGTGAATAATACAGAAAATGTATTCCCATTTTTTAAATTAATGTATCTTTTCTCTGCATTTTTATTAATCAAGCTACTAGATTTCTCGGCGATTGTTTCATGATGGCACATGGCTGAAAAATGCTTGCGGGTAGAAGGGGTCCCTACTGTGGTTGGGAACACACTAGTTGTTTTTGGGTACCCCTCACACACCAACAGGCCCCTTGGTGTCATGCTTCATCATTGGGGTCCTCGCATCCCTCTACGGGATGCGGCGTGCTGCGACCGACGGTTGCGTGGGAGCACTTATTTGACTATGTGTGGTGTTAGTGAGGGAATTCATAAGTGAGTGTTGTGGTGGAGTTTAAATAGTGAGTGGGGTTTAAAAAGTGCCTGGCTCGTGGGATAGCAAAAAAACTTTAATTGGCCCCCGGGCTGGTACTAGTAAAAGGGTGAAGGAGGAGGTATTGGCGTAACCTATGTGCGCCACCTCCTATGTGTGTGCCAACATGTTTCGATGTAAAAACATCTTCTGCAGGACTGGGGTCACAAATCCCCACCTTACTCACGTTTTTTCTGTTTTTAGCTTTTTATATTTCTAAAAAAGTGGAATTTACAAGTGCAGGTATATCAATGTACCTACTGAACAACCGCTATTTAGCTGCCCTGTAAGGAAAAGGACAACATTTTTTTTCAGGTGGTCCATTCCTTGAAAAACCATAGGTGTGTTTACCCGTGGATACAGTCATAAAAGGGTGCAGTTCGAATTTGTCAAGACACGTTAGTGTCATTCTACAAATGAGGAACGTGCCTATGGTGAAAAATATTTAACATATCCAAAAGCACATACAAGACAGACACACATGTAACATAAAACTCACACTCTAATGATCATGGCAGAATCGGGTTGTAGTCAGCCCATGTTCTACTTGTTAAGTCATAAATTTATTATGAAAAATAAGAAAATTCTGTGAAGCTCACAGTGTGCATAACGTACTGTTTTGTTAGGAGTTTATTACTCCATGAGACCGTACTTACGTAGGGGTTACCCGTGCTTCCTTGCTGCCTGTGAGGGAGAAATACAAATACTGCTGTTTGTCAAGCTACTTACATATTTGTAGAGGTGGTAAGTTCTTTTGTTTTTTGGTGGTATTACTCACGAGTCTATAAGGAGAATCCCTCTTCGCTTCCCCGTACGTCGGCTCCGTTGGTTGTGCCGGGGTGTTTGTAAAAGGGCCCTATATATACTATCGTTGACATGCCCTTAATTGGATTATTGGTAAGGTATTGAACCGGGGATATCCATATTTGGTTCGCCGGTAATCAGGTTTGCTTTCTCCTTCTCTTCCGGATCACGCATGCGCGATAGTTAATTTCACCCGGTTGCGCATGCGCGTTGGGCTGCAGTGACCTGATTTTAATCGCACATGCCCGGAAACAGCTTCTTCTCGCTTCTAGACTGCTCCGAAACGACTAGTATTTGTGCCTGCACTGAGCATGTTATTATCTTTCGAAAATTAGGGATTATCTTTAAAGAAATATAATAAATAAAGCAAGGATTTTACAAACTCGGGTTGTATAATGAATTCTGGAAAACCTGTTTATAGTTCAGATATCAGTATATACAGTCAGTTCAGAGGGGGATGAGAGAAGGAGAGCGATATTATGTAAAACTAAAGGAATTTCGTTCATCTTTTGTTTACCTCATCTCACCCAGAAGGATGTACTAAACAAAGGCCTAGGTTTCGTCCCAACCAATAAGTTGGACTCTTTCAAACTCCACACAGAAATGCAGGAATTTCTAAGAAAAATCAAGTTACAGGTTTTCTTCAAGAACAAAGAAAGTGTCCCTGAGACAGACACAGGATTGAGACCAAAGTCGACCTTCACATCACCAGATGCCCTACTACCCATAGAGGTTTTGACCTTCGAGAAGGCAGTAATGACAGTTCTCAACAAACTAAAGTCGTCGGAACGCACCATTTTCCAGAACACAAGCAAGGTGGAACAAACAGCCATTCGAGAACTGACCAGCAACCGTGATATCACCATAAAACCCGCCGATAAAGGCGGAGCTACGGTTATACAAACCACAACAGCATACCACCAGGAATGTCTAAGATTGTTGTCAGATAGACGAAATTACACAGTATTGACTGTTGACCCGACCGAATCCCTGAGAATAACTATAGGAGGGATGGTAGAGGAAGCTCTGGCACATAACTGGCTCTCTAAAAAAGAGTCAGAGTTCCTGATACAAAAAACCCCACGAACGCCATACTTCTACTGAATCCTGAAAATCCACAAAAACCTGGACAATCCACCAGGGAGACCTATCGTCTCCGGGATAGGTTCCATTCTAGAACCTCTCTCAAAATTCTCAGATGCTTTTCTGCGCCCCCTCATCCAAGCAACAGATACATATTTGAAGGACACAAAATCAGTTTTGCAAATGCTAGAAGATCTCACCTTTGACCCAAGGAACCAACTCCTGCTCAGTTTAGACGTCGAGAGCTTATATACAAGCCTCCCACATGATGAATCCCTGGCAATAATTGAAGAAGTATTGTACAGCACACACTGGAAATACCAGACTCCAAGGGGAGTAGTAATGGAATGTATTACTTTAGCTCTGACCAAAAACCTTTTTTGAATTTGATGAGACAATCTATTTACAGAGCCATGGCACAAGCATGGGGAGCACATTTGCGCCGAGCCTAGCGGGACTGTATGTACACCACATGGAAACCAATAAAATTCTCAATCCTAACAACCCCTACAGACAACACATACTAACCTGGAAAAGGTACATTGACAATATCTTTGTGATCTGGCAGGAGGACCACGAGACGGCCATCCACTTCATGGAGTGGCTCAATACCCAAGACCGCTTCCTCAAATTCACGCATTCAGTTTCAAATGAAACACTAGTTTTCCTGGATCTCAACATTTACCACCAAGATGGAAGATTGGAAACTACTACACATTTCAAACCGACAGCAAGGAACTGTCTACTCAGATATGACAGTTTCCATCCACACCATCTCAGGATGAACCTTCCGTATGGGCAGTTCCTGCGGCTTAGGAGAAACTGTACCCAAGTTGATAACTATAAATCACAGGCCCTAGATCTCAAAGTCAAGCTACAAGCTAGACATTATCCAGACAGAATAATCAATGCCGCCATGAAAAGGGCCAGGAACAATAATAGAGAAGCCCTACTGGAGTCCCTAAACAAACAAGGCCAATATGCGTCACTACATATAGCCCTCATTCAAATGAGGTGTCAAAAATAGTGAACAGACATTTGCGCATATTGACGTGCGGGACTTTGGAGATTGAAAAACCAATGTTTTCCAATAGACGTGGGAAAAACCTTAAAGACATACTAGTGCACACACGCCCAAAACCAACTGCACAACAACAACCTTCAGTGCAAGGAATACAGGGACATTTTCCATGTGGCAACTGTGCTAGCTGCCACCTAACCAGAAAAAGTAAGCAACAAACCTTAGCCAATGGCACAAAATGGGACCAACGAAGAATGACAAACTGCAACAGCAAGAATGTTATTTACATGATTGTGTGCCCTTGCCACTTGGAGTACATTGGCATGACCACCAGAGCAGTGAAAACACGACTCAGTGAGCACAAGAGCAATATCCGCTGCAAAAAGAGTACCACCAAGATGGCGGCTCATTTTCTGGAGATGGGACATTGTGTTAATGACATCTACTGGACTGTAATTGAGCAATTACCCACGGAACAGGGTCTCTTTGAAAAAGAGCAACGTTGGGTTTTCCGCTTAGGTACCCACTTATCTGGATTAAATGATGCCATCCCCTGGGGCCAATTAAAACCTTAAACGACTATAAAATATATATAAAAAAAAGGGTACCATTCTGAAAATTTCTTTCCCCTCCCCCCCCTTTTTTATATAAAAGAATTAGCCTCCTTCTAAGTCCGAACAAAAATTCTGAATACAAACATTTCCCGTGAAATCAATGAATGTACTAAAATCCTGAACAGCCCATAGGGTAGATGAGGTAAACAAAAGATGAACGAAATTCCTTTAGTTTTACATAATATCGCTATCCTTCTCTCATCCCCCTCTGAACTGACTGTATATACTGATATCTGAACTATAAACAGGTTTCCCAGAATTCATTACACAACCCGAGTTTGTAAAATCCTTGCTTTACTTATTATATTTCTTTAAAGATAATCCCTAATTTCCGAAAGATAATAACATGCTCAGTGCAGGCACGAACCCTAGTCGTTTCGGAACAGTCTAGAAGCGAGAAGAAGCTGTTTCTGGGCATGCGCGATTAACACCAGGTCACTGCAGCCCAACGCGCATGCGCAACCGGGTGAAACTAACTATAGCGCATGCGCGATCCGTAAGAGAAGCAGAAAGCAACCCCGATTACCGGCGAACCAAATATGGATATCCCTGGTTAAATACCTTACCAATAATCCAATTAAGGGCGTGCCAACGATTGTATATATAGGGCCCTTTTACAAACACCCCGGCACAACCAACGGAGCCGACGTACGGGGCAGCGAAGAGGGATTCTCCTTATAGACTCGTGAGTAATACCACCAAAAACAAAAGAACTTATCACCTCTACAAATATGTAAGTAGCTTGACAAACAGCAGTATTTGTATTTCTCCCTCACAGGCAGCAAGGAAGCACGGGTAACCCCTACGTTAGTACGGTCTCATGGAGTAATAAACTCCTAACAAAACAGTACGTTATGCTCACTGTAAGCTTCACAGAATTTTCTTATTTTTCACAATAAGTTTATGACTTAACAAGTAGCACATGGGCTGACTACAACCCGATTCTGCCATGATCATTAGAGTGTGTGTTTTATGTTACATGTGTGTCTGTCTTGTATGTGCTTTTGGATATGTTAAATAATTTTCACCATAGGCACGTTCCTCATGTGTAGAATGACACTAACGTGTCTTGACAAATTCGAACCGCACCCTTTTTATGACTGTATCCACGGGTAAACACACCTATGGTTTTTCAAGGAATGGACCACCTGAAAATTTTTTTTTGTCCTTTTCCTTACAGGTCAGCTAAATAGCGGTTGTTCAGTAGGTACATTGATATACCTGCACTTGTAAATTCAACTTTTTTAGAAATATAAAAAGCTAAAAATAAAAAAACGTGAGTAAGGTGGGGATTTGTGTACCCAGTCCTGCAGAAGATGTTTTTACATCGAAACATGTTGACACACACATAGGAGGTGGCGCACATAGGTTACGCCAATACCTCTTTCTTCACCCTTTTACTAGTACCAGCCCGGGGGCCAATTAAACTTTTTTTGCTACCCCACGAGCCAGGCACTTTTTAAACCCCACTCACTATTTAAACCCCACCACAACACTCACTCATAAATTCCCTCACTAACACCACACATAGTCAAATAAGTGCTCCCACGCAACCGTCGGTCGCAGCACGCCACATCCCGTAGAGGGATGCGAGGACCCCAATGATGAAGCATGACACCAAGGGGCCTGTTGGTGTGGAGGGGTACCCAAAAACAACTAGTGTGTTCCCAACCACAGTAGGGACTCCTTCTACCCACTTCCTAATGGATTCCTCTTGTAAAATGAATATAATTCAGGGAGAACGAATCCATTTCAAGGTAAAATTCTCTCTCTCTCCTTTTTGTTGAAATTGAAAAATGCTTTCTGCTTGGCTCCAGCCTTGCTAATACTCTGCATCATCTAAAGCATAAGAACCGTAGGGGGCACTTTGAGGGCATGGGAACCAAAGCACATTCCCAAAACCGAGGCTGCTGCACAACGCAGTGTCACCATGCCGCCCAGTTGGCACTTTACATTCTCTCACCCTGAATCCAGACAATTAGACCTTGAGCTCAGCAAACTGAATTTAAATCAAAATGCATGTTTGACTCTGCGACAGGCGTGGGCCACCTGAGCTGACAAGACAGCCGTATCGTGAATTCCTTGGAAGTTTACTGCTCTGCTGGGATGATGTGTGTTAAGTACAGGGACAGGTAAGTAAACACAGTAAACAATTCACCAAGTTTTACAATACAAACGGTGGTTTGACATTTTCAAAACTATTCACTAGCAGACTGTTTTCGGGAGAGTGAGGGGACTAGGAGCCCTAAGGGTAAACCCCATGTGAGAACAGAAACACCCATACACAAGAGTGTTTAACTTCCCTCCAATACATTCCCACTCTGGAAACTGAGGGTAGGGACCTCGGCGCGCCGCTGACCCTATGTTTGAGGCGCGTTCATAACGGATCACTGAAATAATATAGACTGACAAAATATCGACCTGCAAAAATATCGTTGACAAAATATCGACAGACAAAATATCGACTTTCTATCTACAAACAGGTAAGTACAAAAATATCTAGTACAAAATATCGTTAACAATAATATAGATGTAAAAAATATCGACTTTATTAAAAACAGTGTTAAATTAAATTAATATTAAATTTTAATGACTAAAATATACTTAAAAATACTTAAATTAAATTATAATAATTAAATAATAAATGAAAATATTAAAAAAAAATTTACAATCTTATTTGTTGACCCTGAACCCTAAAATATACCCCTTTACCCAAAAACCCAAAACTGACCCTAAACCCTAAAAATACCCCTTTACCCAAAAACTAAAAACTGACCCTGAACCCTAAAAATGCCCCTTTACCCAAAAACTGAAAACTGACCCTGAACCCTAAAAATGCCCCTTTACCCAAAAACTGAAAACTGACCCTGAACCCTAAAAATGCCCCTTTACCCAAAAACTGAAAACTGACCTTGAACCCTAAAAATGCCCCTTTACCCAAAAAACTGAAAACTGACCCTGAACCCTAAAAATGCCCCTTTACCCAAAAACTGAAAACTGACCCTGAACCCTAAAAATGCCCCTTTACCCAAAAACTAAAAACTGACCCTGAACCCCAAAAATACTCCTTTACCCAAAAACTGAAAACTGACCGTGAACCCTAAAAATGCCCCTTTACCCAAAAACTGAAAACTGACCCTGAACCCTAAAAATGCCCCTTTACCCAAAAACTAAAAACTGACCCTGAACCCTAAAAATACTCCTTTACCCAAAATGCATCAATATTATTTAATTACCAATTAATTATTAATTAACAATAACAATAAAGTAAATATATTAGCACATTAGCTGTAATTATTTAATTAATTAATATTATTTTTCCCAATTAATTACTTAACAATAACACAAAATTATATATATTAAAATGTACTCTAATTAATGTAATTAACTAATTACAATTAATCAATTACCAATTAATTACTAATTCAAAATATGTACACAATTATATTAATTAATTAACTAATTATTATTAATTATCAATTAATTATTAATTATAAATATGTACAAACATATATTAATTAATTAATTATTATTAAATTACTTCCCACCCTATTCCCCTATAAACCCACAACCCGCTACAGAATTACATAACGCAATTATTAAAAAAACAAATTCCATTTAATAAAATATTTTATTACATTAATACACACTTTTCACACATATTATTACATAAAAATACACTATAAAATATTATATATTATTAAAAATTCGATATTTTTGCTATCTATATTTTAAACAGTCGATATTACTTCACTTACCTGAAAAACGATATTTTTGTAGTCGATATTATGTCCAGTCGATATTTTGTCCAGTCTATATTTAAAACTCGATATTATGTCCAGTCGATATTTTGGAGTCGATATTTTGTCTGTTCACCGTTCATAACACACGGTGACTGGAAATACAAAACCCTAGCAGCCGCGGCCGGCATGTCCCTACCTTATACCCGGGTACCGCGCCACCTCCTCCTGGACGGTGTATGAAGCTGCAACCGGATCCGGATCCCGCTCCCACGTGTTCCTACAGGAAGCACCGAAACAGCAAGCAGGCAGGCTCCCTCCTTACCCTAGCCAATCACAACGCTGCAATGGCAGCATTGTGATTGGTGAGACCGCTGCCCCAGCCGGGCCATTTTCTCAAAGTATGCTGCAGCATACATAGAGAACAGGGAGAGTGGGCGGTGTTGCCCGAGGGCAGGGGGGAGTGGCTTGCCCACTGTTGTTCATACTGACTGTTTGAGTGGCCTCAGGCTGCCCAAACAGTCAGTATGAACAACAGTGGGCAAGCCACTCCCCCCTGTCCTCGAGGACTGCCCACACCCAACCAGGAACTTCTGCTTTCTCGCCGTGCGAGAAGACAGAAACAAATGGTAGTTATTACCATTTATGTTTCTGCCTTCTCGCACGGCGAGAAAGCAGGGAGGCGGTGCCAAAACGCCCCTATAGAGGAGCCGCCACTGAATACTACATAGCCTTAGGTGATCAGATTTCATGCTTAATCAGCCGGTGTCTCGACAAGGCACAGCCTATGTCACTTTACTTGAACCAGCCAGTAGTCCACATGGCACTGAACGTTTGAAGAGAATTGGATAAAATGTAAACTTGTCCTGCCCCTAACCCCCCATTGACAGTATTTGGACTCATTGTCAAAGATTTTCTAGAGCTCATTTCATGGCAGTAGGCCGCAGGTTAGTGCCATCCCTATCGACCCACCAGGGACCCTTCCATTTCTCATCTTATCGAAGGTTGAAGTATGGTCAATGTGGCTTGAAAACCCATCCTATTGCATCATAAAATATGATAGGTTGGCATCATAACAGAAGGCTTTTATTAGTGTAGTGGTCCCTGGGAGAAGTGGACGAGTTAGAGACTTTTACTTTCACCAGCCCTAACCACTTGCCTGTTCTCTTTCCACGCGGCACTCTGTCACACCATGTGTGCCCTGGTTCTGTTGTGATCAGATTCCTCATGTATGGAGAACATCTGGGAGTGCTGAGACTTTGGTGCAAAGGGAGGAGACAAATATATGCCAGTAAGGAAGGACTTAGTGCATGGGGGGATTTGAGTATATTACTTTTGCCTTTGTGCAGCTTCTGAAGTCCACTTCTGAATATACTTACATGGGAATTCCTTCCATCTGGTGGAGATCCATTGCTTACAGTGAGCATTTACTACAGCTGGTGGCTAACCTGAGCATGGTGTAGATATCACTGACATCTGGTGGCCACTAATGGCATCTGGTAGCATGCCTGGCATGGGAAACTGCCTTTACCATGCAGGCATTCAAACGTAATACCTTCACCATGCATTCACTACCACGCAGGCTCTTGATTCCTCAAGAAGTTGACAGAGTGATTCATGGTTAACCTGTGATCCTCCCCATGAGATCATTGTTATTGTTATTGTTAGAGACATTTGTAATGCGCAATCCTAGGGTGTCCTGGCGCTAGCTGCAATCCTCCGAGAGAAGCATAATTTAAGACCGGGATTATCAATCAATCAAAAATCCAAGTTTTTAAGGTCTTCCTGAATTCAAGTAAATCAGTGATGCTCCTCAGCTGGAAAGGGAGGTCATTCGAAGCCTTAGCTGCACAAGCAATAACGCTTCTGCCTCCCCACCTGGCTTTTTCTGTGGGTGGTACTGTCACCAATTTTGCTCCAAGAGAGCGGAGTGGTCTTTTGGGTACATAGCACTGAAATTGCCGCATCAGTGGTCAGGTCCTGTGCCTTGTAGTGCTTTCTATACCATGCAGAGAGATTTAAACTGCACTCTTTCTTAAAGGGTTACCAGTTAAGTCTTCAGATTTCACTGGGGACAGATGCAAATTTAGATGTGCCGGTAAGCAGTCTAGTAGCAGCGTTCTGCAAAAGTCAAATTTTATGCAGAAAATGCTCCTGAATGTTCAGATATAGGCTGTTACAATAGTCTAGCCTTGACATATTTAGTGATGTAATCAACGTGCCCTGACTGTCCCTTGGCAAAAAAAGCATTATTTTCTTGCATGTTCTAAAGACATTTGATGTGGCTGAGGCAACTGCATTGACTTGATCACCAAAATTGAGTCTGTCATCTATTAAAACTCCCAAGTTTTTCACTTTTACTTTTCTGGTGGGTGTCGGGAGAGAACCCATAGAATCCAGCCACCAGCTTGGGGTTCAAAAGTTGGGATAATTCCCAAACAAGATAGCCTAAATTTTACTTGAGTTAAGTTTCAGACAGTTTTGAGACATCCACCTCCCCACTGCTTCCATGCAATCATGGAACCGTTTTCCTATTGCAATTTCCTGCCCAGGTAGCAGCGACACCACGATTTGTGTGTCGTTAGCCTAAGAGGTGAGGCCAAAGAAGTCAATAAGGGGGGCCAAGGAGGACACATACACATTAAAGAGTGTGGGGCTCATTGATGACCCCTGTGGGATTCCACAAGGCGACAAACCGCAAAATTCACCTAATGAGACAGTTTGCAAACTGTCCGAGAGGAAGGACTTCAAGAGTTTTCATGCTTTACCCTGGACTCCGCAGTCCTGCAACCAGTACGTCAACAGATCGCGATGGACCATACCGAAGGCCACAGAAAGGTCCAGCATAATCATAGCGGCTTTGCCTCCCTGATCTAGGGCTACCCCGATCTCTTCCGTAGATTTTAGTAGCGCGGACTCCGTGCTGTGCCCCTCTCTGAAGCCATATTGGGTTGGATCCAGAGCTTGAGCTTCTCGCAGATAAGTACTCAATTGTGCATTCATTCTTTTTTTGACCAGTTTTGCTGGAAATCGGAGACGTGAGATAGGGCAGAAATTGTTCGGATCCTTGGGGTCCAGACTAGGCTTTTTAAAATGTGGTAATATTGAAGCAATTTTCCAGGATTTGGGAAAATACCATCTTAAAACATTGCATTAAATAGAGAGGTAAGTGTCAGGGCGATAGGTTCAGAGGCCAGTTTTAGCACCGCGACAGGACACGGATCATAAGGGGATCCAGATTTAGTGGACCTAAGAAGATTAAAAGTGTCCACAGTGGATAGCGGTGCTCACTTGTCAAAAATAGGCTGTGGGACGGAAACTGTCTCATGACCCTCTGTTGGGTCCACTGTCCCATTAGTTGTTGGTCCTTTGAATGTTGAAAAAATGGCCTCAACTTTCTCCAAGAAAAACCTGGCTATTCCATCACATAGTCCCTGGCTCATTAAAATATTTGCTTGGTGAGGGTATGCCTGACTAGTTACTGTTTTGAAAACCTCTTTGGCCAAATGTTTAGCTAAGTTAATTCGATTAGCAAAGAACTCTTGCTTTGCCTTGAAAAGTAACTGTTTGTAGATCATGAGGCTTTGTTTATAAATACTTTTTTCCGATTCTTTATACTCTTTCCTCCAATTCCACTCCAACCGTTTACAACACACTTTCTGGTCTTTGAGTTCCTGCGTGCACCATGGAGCAGAGGGTTGTACCCTATTTAGAAATAGGATTTTCTTTGGGGCTAGTTTATTACAGGCTGCCTCCAGCCAATTAGTATATAGCGTGGTGGCCTCCTCCACGTCTAGGGGCATTTGGTGCACTGTAGCGGTGAGTAACTCAGAACCCTCCACTTTATTCCACGCACTGGATTCCCTCTGTCTCTTAGGGAGCCTACCAGCAGCGCGATGATCTGAAATGGCCCACTTGAATAGTACTGCCACATTGTCTGATCACACTAGGGGCAACAGGCCTGTAAATGAGAGGTATGGATAGTTAAAAAAAATACCATCCAAAGTGTGCCTTGCCACATGCGTGGGCCCGATTACTTGTTGCCTAAGCTCGGCACTATTCATCAGGTCTATAAAGGTCATCATATCTGGATCCGTATGTGCCTCCAGATGGAAGTTGAAATCTCCCAATATAGTATAGAAGTTAGCACACATTCCCTCTTCCAGCAGATTTCCTAATGATGTTGCAAAGGGGTTCCTAGGACCCGGAGGTCTATACAATAGGATGCCCTTGAAGGTGTGGTGCGAGACATATGTGAGGCTAAAACCCAATGCCTCACAAGTTGCATTTGAGGCTGTGTGAAAGGCCGCGTATATTGAGTTATGATGAATCACAGCTAGACCTCCCTTTGATGTTTGGCCTATTTATGGCATGACAGAGAAATCTGGTGGGTGTGGCTTTTACTAAATCTGGCCCTGAAGCATCATCTGTCCATGTTTCAGTAATAAATGTGTCCTTTGTTTCCCCATCCTCAATTTGCTGTTTGGCCTATTTATGGCATGACAGAGAAATCCAGGGGGTGTGGCTTTTACTAAATCTGGCCCTGAATCATCATCTGTCCATGTTTCAGTAATAAATTAGACCTTTGTTTCCCCATCCTCAATTAGTGCTGCACACTCAACACTGTGGTTCACCAAGGATCTTGCATTCACAGTATGCACTTTAATACATCCATGCTAGGCATGTGATTCTCCCCTTTAAGAGTGATGCATTTTATTTTATGGTTCCTTTTCTGCTGAACTAATGGGTGTGTGGAATGATCATTGGAAATATCATAGAGGAGATAAGAGAGAGGGTTACCCTGCTCTGTCCTTGTCTGCAAGTAGAGTTTTCTAGTTCGCTGAAAATTCACTTCTGTGTGCATATAGCAGGTTTTAAATGATACATCACTAATCACTAACTCTGAGTCCAGTGAAATGAATATTGCTGCATCTCTCCTCCTTAGTTATTTTCATGGAGGCCATTTTTCTAAAGTTATAAAAATGTTTTCCTTTCTGAGATTAACCCACATTGATCCAAATATACTAGGTTGTTTATTAGAACTACCTACCATGATGCTAAAATGCAAGTATGTAGCTTCATATCAGGATTTATCAGCGCTATCATTCTGTTAGACCTGACATATTTAGTGTGGAAATCCTCCTTGCCTTTACCCCTCCTGTTTGGCTGGATTTGGTTTTGTTGGCTTTCTTACTTTGGGCACTTTACCACTGCTAGCCAGTACTAATGTGCTTGTGCTCTCTCCTTCAAACATGGTAAAATTGGACTACATCCAATTGGCACATCTACTAGTAAGTCACTTGTAAACAGTACTACATGTACCGAGGGCCTGTACATTAATTGCTTCTAGTGGACCTGCATTGTGCCACCCACTGAACTAGCCTTTTAAAACATGTCTCAGGCCTGCTACTCTAGTCTGTAGTGCAGTTTTAACCATTTGTGTCTTCTGGTAGTGTCCTGAGTCACATGACTGCGAATGGCTCAGCGATCGGGGTTTCTGTATTCCTACCAGACAGTGACACAAAAGTGGCTTAGGTGTGGACAGAATAGGCCATCCTGACAGGATGACTGGGAGGAGCTGCACTCTTTCCCAATTGCACTTCAAAGGACTCTTCCTCACACACAGACAGAGGAATCTGGCACCACGCCTGACTTGTCTTTTGTCACCCCAAACTTCTTGAAGCCTTGATAGAGAAAGGAAAGAACTTTACAGAACCAGATGTGGGGGTAGTATAGGGAACCCCCACTTAAAAGGCTTGCACTAATTGTGAATATTGGACCTTCAAAAACACTCCTGGACCTGTGTTACAGAACAAAGACTGCCCTTTCACCAAAAGACTGCCCTGTAGCTTGAGGACTGCCTTGCTCTGTGAGAAGGACAACTTGACCTATTCCCTTCATTCTACACTCACCTGTGTGACTCCAAGGACCAGTTGTCTGACTCCTGTTTACAGGGACAGAACATGCTCCAGAGGCCTACTTGTAACTACCCTGCAGACCTGCTGCAACTAGAACTACCTGAGCCCTGATTGGCCTCAGCTGCCCGAGTTCCTGATCCTCAAGAGATGTCTCCCCAGGTCCTGGGCCCTTGGCTGGCCATTTGAGTTCCTCCTAAGAAGAGAGGTGAACTGCAAACCCTCCTGTGAAACCTATTCTTTGTGCTACATCGGCTGCTAGCGATGATCAGCAATGCAAGATCTACACTTGGCTCTACAGCAACAACTGACCACGGTGACTGCCAACGCAAACCATCTGTGACTCATGACCGGATCTTCGAGCTACAGCCACGACCATCTGTGATACCTAGTCTGCTCTTCATACTAAAGTGACGATCATATGCAATGCTCTTCCTCCTTCTCATGGCTTCCTCCACCACAAATTTAACTCTTCACAACAAACTTTGAGAAGGTTACTTTTTGAGCTGGGCTAACTACATCCCCTTATCTGAGCCACCCTTCATCATGTCCGTCTTAACTTGGGACTGTCTCACAGTCTAGGACAACCAGATGACCTCAAGTGATGCTTTGTGCTTTTAGGCACTATATCCAGTTAAAACATTTAAATTGCATATCTCTGTTCTACTGATTACTTTTTGTCGTTCTGGCATTAATATCTACTCCACATTCGATTGGGATTTTTCTTGTGTTGTGTTCTCACTTTATTATTGTTTGATGCTGCATAAATACTTTACACATTGCCTCTAAGTAAACCTGACTGCTTTTGTGCCAAGCTACCAGAGGGTTAAGTACAGGCTTTTTTAGTGACTTATGTGGTCCATCCTGACAAGTACTGCGGTTGTTGCCTGAGTGGGGCTATCACTCCCCTCAACCAATAACCCAATTTCTTACAGGTTTTATGTGTGGTGGATTGAATCTACAGACATCCTAATTTAGGTTGGCTATGAATATCAGTGCTGGTCAGTTGCATCAACAATGTGACTTTGGCTTATTCTAAAGAGCAATTTAAGACTTTGCACAAATGGTAAAATAACAATGTGGCAAATTCCTCCTAGAAATCACATGTAAGGCATATATCACGAGGGAGTGATCCTAGAATATCAAAATGAGAATCTCAATGGCCTGCAATATCGTGGCCAGAATATCAAAGCTGAAATACTGACAGGTACGTAAATACAGATTTTCTATACCTAACTCTAAATATATGTACCTTCACAATATATATATCTTGAGGGTGCACAGGTGTGGAGTTAGGACTATTAAATCTATACTTCCTCTACAAGCACTTACTATATTTTGTATGGGTTGATATTCTGATACAATGATATTCCTGTGCTCAAAATACCATAGCACCACCATCTCACAGACCTTATTGCTTTTCAAATTCTAGCCCGTTAATGTAACCTCTTCAGCAGTGATACATACGCCTATTTGCTGCAGTCTTTGTTCACCTTCTAGAAGCAGTGGGTCCCCTCATGTTCAGCCTACTATTTTGGGTAATCCAGTGCCTAATTTGAGCCAGGTGCAAGTTCACCCTTGGTTCCTGTGTATGAACACAGTGCTCCAAGTCTATGTGCAGCCACTACTAGAGCCCACCTAAGCTTCTGGTTCATTCATGTCAGACCCCTTTACACCTCTGGGCAATAACCTCTAGGGTGTACGTCAGCCTGTTGTTCATACGTGTGAGAAGGCTGCTTCTATGTTTCAAACTTTGGTTCATGTAAATAATTAGACTGCTCAAAGCTTATGTATGCAGCCACTTCTAGGATGCAGGTTCAACCTTTGGTTTGTTCATATGAAGCAATCACTCCAAGCCTCACTATGCAGCCACTTCTAAGGTGCAGGTATAGCCTTTGGTTCATGAATGTGAACAATCCTCTTAGTGCACCTACTTCTCGAGTGCAGACTTGGCCTTTAGTACAGACATCTCAGGGGCTTGCTTGGCAGCTATGTCAATGTGGGCATAATCCCACTTTTAACCCCTAAACCTCATTACTTAAATAAGCACTACAAAGCTGCCTTTTTGTGTATGGCACATTGAGCCAGATCTGTCGTTATTTACTTTTTCAATATTGGGCCGCAAGATATCCACCATTTTCACACTCAGGGATGGATAGGTCATTTAATCCTGATTCCCCCCCACACACACTGTGTTGCATCGTTGCAAGCATCTACCTATCCTTCTATTGTTCCAGCTGTTAACTTATTTTCACATTCATCCATTCACCCACCCACACAACCACATATAGATTTAAGAATCATTAAATAATTGATTTTGGTTGAAAGGCATATCTATTGACTTTGCCCACATCAGAGCCTCCTCTTGTCTTCTTGAATTCCGCAAGAAGCTAAAGACCTGGCTTTTCAATAACCAACCTACCATTGGCAGCACTAGGAACCTACTCCTGCTCAGCGCTGGTATACCTTTGCAGGTGACAGTGCGCTTTACAAATACATATAACATAATATATACCAATGCTAATTTCCTTTGCTGCTACTAACTTGGCCACAGCAGTAAATCATGGATGAAATCATTCTTTTTACTGAAATGGCCAAACTGATGGCACTGCATCGCTGAGATAGGCAGTCTATCATGTTCATTGTGAATTCCCTATGAGCTGGCATGGATAGCCTCAGCTGTGCTATGGTAAATCTTGGGAAATATGTAATACATGTAAAGAATTGTATACATACGATGCATATGGCCAACATTTGAGCAGATTATGTGAGCCACATTATTCATTTCACAGGTAGGTGTTGGTCAATTCATCAAGTAGTGTTCTAGGCGTGCAAATAAATTGGCACATTGTGTAACAGGTGCATGGGAGGGTATTCCCAAAAATGAAAGATTTTGTCATCTGTGTAATTGTGGAATACAAGATCTGAATCATGTTTTGATTGTGTGCCCCGCACTTCACGCCATACGACGAAGATACTTAAGGATTGCTTTTTTAAAGTATAATATTTACACAGCTGAACAGGCCCGTAATTGTCTTATGTCCCCTCCATCTGAACTGATGTGTTTTAAAAATTTTCGTTTTTTTAAAGAATTTTTAAATGTCTATTAGGATTGTAGGATTGTAATATTTTTAAGTGAACTGAAAGTTTGAAATACTTAAGGTAAATTATCTTCATTTGTTGTTGTATCTGTTAAATGAAATTGCACTAAGCACTTGCACTTTTCTTGTATGATATGTAAATAGTTGTTTAATGTTTTGGGGTTGAAATGTCTGTATACCTGTTAGGGGAGCGTTGGTAATATCTTCGCCATATTTTGCACAGAGCATTTGCACTTTTCTATGTCAATGGATTGTCTTTCCCTTCCGCTAAACTCGGATTACATCTGGTACTGTTTTGTGTGTGCAATTTTAAACTCAGGTATTTCTTATTAATTCCTCTGTGTACTAATTTTGTTTAAGGTTCTCCGTACTGCCCATACTGTGTTTCTAATTGAAAAATACCTTTTGTATTGATATGACGTATCCCAGTGTATAGTTTAGTCCATTGTAGGATAGGTCCTCTCCTTTAAGTATTGGGATTGTAGTATAAAATTGTACTTTTTACTTTGTATTTCTGTATGTAATGAATGATGTTTTATATATGTATTTTATGTGGAATTTTTCGGAATTCTAAATCATAATAAATACTAATTGTGAATTGTTGTGTTACTAAGGCCGCGGACAGCAATCACATTTAGGCAAATTCCATTTACCACAAAGCCCACATACATTATAGACACAAAGCCATCACTACACCAGTTCTTAAGAAAGGTCAGTCCCTAGTGGATCATATCAGCAAAAACCTTGATATTAATTAAATGCGTTCAGCTCCCTTTTCCCATATATTTTTCCAGAAGATATTTTTTACCTTGTGTAAGCAGCACCCACTTTGACAGTGAATGTAAGATTCCTTAAACTCTATGCAGTATCTTTATGTGGTACAACCCCTCCTGATTATATTTGTAGCCCCAATTACATTAATCGTAGTACTTGCATCGATTTCCGGATAGGTTATACGCTTATATTACTTCTGCTTCTCACTTCTGTGGTTAGGGGCATGTTTCGGTGTCTACCGGGAGCCACTAACAATTGTTACTACTCAAAGATGAGCTGGAACATCAAACCCCCATGCCCTTTGCTTTTTTGTCTCTTTAGTGAGAAGTAGGCTTTAGTTGGATAGTCAAAGGCGTAGGTCTGGGCATCCTCACTTCACCCCCTCAATAACTGTCTTTTTGTAATGAAAACTACCTTTGAAGATGAACGTACCAACTAGATTGTGGATAGCATCTTTGCAAGTAGTGGTGTCACTGCTCATATTTTAGATGCTCCAATCCAGTGTAGGGAAATAGGTAACTGGACTCTAGAGATGCTCATGAAATGCAAAGAATATCACTTCCCATTATGCCATAACATGCTGGAAAGAACAACTGGATTCTATTGAAGTTTTCCAGTGGGATACGTCATATCTGCGAAAATGTATGGAGAAGATCTGCAGGTACTTCTGCGGAGCACTTCAAGAGGACACAAGACGTTCCTTGGGCTAGTTCCTATGAAATATAGAGAGCCGTTGCTAGTTAATGCAATGATGAGCAGTTGACTTATGGCACTACTTTAGGAGTCCATGCAAGTGCACCCGATTGCAACTGATAAAAATCAAAAATGGGACTGTTGCTCAAGTGGAAAGAGCACCCTAAAAGGTCAATATTACTGGATGGTACTTAAAAAAATCTTTCAACCCAGCAGTCCATTACTTCTTGAAGATTATCGTGTTCCAATGGCTCAGTCTTTGCTTGCACTAGGAACTCCTACTTAGAGAGAGAGTGTGTGCATCTGGGCTATTCCATCCTCATTACTAGTCTATGATACGGATCATTTTACAGAGATAGAGGACTTTTTTCCAGAGTTGCTAAACTATTAAACCTATCATTTTGAGTTTATCCTGAAAGAACTGGAATAGGGGCTCTGTCCCCACTCTGGTAGGAGTGTTTTTTACCAACTTCGCCAGCAGGTGAAATGTTGTTGTGAAACTCTAGAAGGAACTAGAGAAAAGCTTACAGCAAGTGTTGAGTAAACACTGATTCCCACTCGTTATTTTCCATGTACTTATTATCAGAAGAATTACCCCTCTGGAATAGCTAATACCTTCAATATTATTAGACCAGGGTAGAGGGGTTGTAGCTCATAATGAACCCATTTAGAAGCTCCGGAGACCCTTGGTTAATTTAGTGGTTTACTTTTGGATTTACAAAAAAGGAATAGGAAATTCAAAAAGGACTACAAATAATTGTGGTTGCATGCCTTCAGTGGTAAAAATAGAAGGATTTGGTACTTACGCCTGTAATAGCTGCATCATGAAATTAGGTTTAATGCAGTGGCACTATGATTGTTCATGTTTAAACTAATGGATAGCACTCGAGGTACAATCAATCAATCAATCAATCAGGGATTTATAGAGCGCACTACTCACTCGTTAGGGTCTCAAGGCGCGGGGGGAGGGTTCGGGCAGCTCCCAGGTCACCCGAAGAGCCAGATCTTGATGTCCTTTCTGAAGATTTGCAGTGTAGGGCTTCATCCAACCTGCAAGCCATAGATTTATGCCAGAAGGGCTTCCACGCTACGCACAATAAAGGTCATCTTCTTGATCACATTTACAGTAACATAGATAACCTCATGGTTGAGACTCCGATTCCTCTACCCTGGACCGATCATTTTTTAATTCCCTTCACTTGGTGTACTAATCCCCCCCCCTCTTCTCATAACCTCACTAAGCATCGAGGTAGGAAATGGCCCTCTCTTCCCCTGCCTGATTGGGAAGCTGCCCTTGCCAGAGATCCACCTAAGAAGGCAACCAATCCTAGTAGGGCAACTAATAACTTTAATAACTTCGGCAAGGGCTAGTACGGCGGAGCGGAGGTTTCTCTTGGAGGCGTGGAAGGAGATTCTTTCCTTGAGGTATTGGTGTCTGGTCTTTTGGAGGGTTTGTAGCCATGTGCGAGCAATTTGAAGGTTACTCTCTTTTCGATGGGGAGCCAGTGGAGGTTGCAGAGGTGCTGGGTGATGTGGTCATGTTGTGGGATTCTGATGACAAGTCTGGCTACGGCGTTCTGGACAGTCTGAAGTTTATAAAGGAATGTTTTGTTGATTCCGGCATAGAGCGCATTTTCATAGTCCAGCCTGCTGGTGATGAGTGCGTGGGTGACGGTCTTCCTGGAGTCAGGGGATCTATTTAAAGGTCTTGCGGAGTTTGAGGAGGGTGCTGAAGCATGTGGAGGACCTGGCATTGATCTGGCGGTTCATAGTGAGTGAGGAGTTGAGTATGATGCATGGTTGCGGGTGTGGTCCATGGGGGTGGGTGAGTTTCCGAGGGCGGGGGGCCACCAGGTGTCATCCCATATGGAGAGGGTGGATCCAAGGATGAGGACTTTCGTTTTCTCAGAGTTGAGCTTCAGGCAGCTGCTGCTCCTCCATGATGCAATGTACTTGGTGAGGGAAAGGATGAGCTGGATGTCGTTGGCGTAAGATACTATGCTGAGTCCTTGTTTTCTGACAATGGTTGCAAGGAGGGCCATGTAGATGTTGAAGAGCGTGGGGCTGAGTGAGATGATTGGGGTGCTCCGCATCTGATCTCTTTGGGTTCGGAGAGGAAGGGCGTGATTCTTATTCTGTATGTTCTGCCAGAGAGATAAATACAAACACAATATTAACACAATACAATACCACAACAAACTCAAAACCATGTTGCAGTAACACACTGCCAGAAAAAAAACAACAACACAGCAACACATTAAAACACTTTGATACAACAACACAAGAAATCTACACAATAACACAACATCACACACCAACAGAACGCACAAACATAACAAGAAGTATAACAACCCAAAATACACCAGCACAATAACAAAATACAAATCAACAACAAAACAGCAACACGAAAGAGCAACGCAGCAACACAATGCAACAAAACAAAGTATCAAAAATCAACTAAATGGAAAAGTACAAAACCTCAGCTCAACTGAATGACAGAGCAAAAACACAACACAGCACAATGTTACACCAACACATCTGCGCAACAAAAAAAGTATACCAGCAGTACAACACTATCGCAGCAAAATCACAATTTAGCAGTATATGAAAAGTATACAAAAGTTATCATAGAGAGGAATACACTAAGACTGAACAACAACATAGCCAAAATAAGAATTACACAGTTGTAATGTGCGTGGTATGCTGTATCACTGTATTGCACTGGGTGTTTTATGTGTTTTCATCGGCTGGCATTACGCTCTGTGGTTGTGGTGTGTTGTGTTGTATCTCTGACGTGTTGTGTTGTTGATGTGTAATCTTGTGATGTTGAGATGCTATATTGGTGCTGTAATCTGTATTTCCCTTTATATAGTTGTGGCCACATTTCCAGTTCAAATCACTACATTCCTTAAACGTTCCACTATAAAGAGAACAAATACGACTTCTAAAGATGCTAGAACATCACCACTCCAGGTCATACAACATGCTCTGAAAGTGCACTTCCCAAGCTCACTAAAGGGATGCTGTGAGAGTCGGCCTTGTTTACAGACAGGAGCGATTACCATGATTTTATGCTCCTTCTATCATGCCGATCAGAGCTTTGCTGTTATATTGAATTGTGCAACAAAAAGGGAAACAAGAGAAAACATTAGCATAAAACAGACAGACAAAAGATGGGCACAAACGTAGGTGCAGTTCAATTAAAACTTGATACCAAGAGACAACTACAATGCAAACTATTTTTTTTCCAAATCTGTCTACAGCATGCCTCCACCTCCTCATCACTTGACACGGTTTACCATGGGAATACCTTCACTGTCATTCATATCTCTTCGTTTCCAGGTGATTTACCTCCCGGTTTTGTCATTCAAGCACTATTTGCCCACAGGCGGAGAGGTTTAGAATATATGCAAGCTGTGGAAAATATACACCTCATCTGTGGGTGTGGGCTGGCGGTTCTAAAAAAGAGTGGCCAAAAAAGCGTGACGAAAAGACGTTTTTAAGAAGCAAGGAAGTTACAACCGATGACTCGGCCAAATACACGTGACAATGATTCCCAAATAATAATTTCGTTTTCAGAGAAAATAATAGAAATTATCATTATTTGTTTAACAATTCATATATGAGCTACAGGCTATCCAACAAATGTTCAGTTTTACAGGTGTATTCTCTAATCTTTCGCTCATCTCTGTATATTCATAGATCTTAGATTTTATAATGAGAGAATTGGAAAATGTTGGAAAACTAAGCAGTGATTTTCTGTCTTCTATTCTTATGAACCTAAGTGGATGCATTGAAACTTATCCAAGTATACCCAGTAAAATGATGAATTGAATTTTAGGTCTCCTCTACTGACTGCTTTTGCTGTCTGTAGGAAAAAGATCTACTGTATACAATGCAGAGTGGGCTTTAGGCTGGCCCCATATTTGAATTATTTCCTGTCCATTTCAGTTCCATGCTCCTGATTCGATGACTCTCCTCTCTATGCTTGTGTTTATCCTGACAAACACAAGCGTCTGACGTCAGAACCTTGCATTGCATGCATGAGGGACGTTTTTTTTTATCTCCCTCTCATTGCTTTCTCTGTTCCCTTTCCCCTTTTCTATCCCCTGCTTGCTTTATTTATTTATAATGTTTACCATAGTGCGAACATGACCAGTGAGGGTAACAGAGTGCTGCACATTAGGGGACAAATGAGATAAGTAGGAGACAAGTGAAACAGTCAACAGATATGAAAAAAGTGCAAAACAAAAAGCTTAACAGGTTGATAAGTTTGACCTCAATAGAAAGTCAGTAATGAAATGGTCATGGTCAGCAAATGACTCATTGATAAGTTTGTGAAAGCAACAGGAGTGATCTCAGGGCAAGAATGTGTTCATCAGAAGTGTTTTCACTTCTTTTTGAAGGAGGCAGTAGACGGAATCAAACGTATTTCCAGGGGCAGATAATTCCAAATGTACAGGACGATACCCGAGAGGGCTCTGTTGCACACTTACTTTTTATGGAAAATCTGTGGTTTCAGCAGCAGGGACCTGGTACGGCATGATGTTCTGCATCCGCCCGATAGTTCTAGTTTTTGACAAATACCTAGGGGTATTGGAATCAGGAGCGGCCCATGCAGGCAAGAGCGGTGGGCGGGTTGGTGGATGCTCGACAGACCACCACAAAGCATTCCTGATTGAAACGTAAGGTTTTATGCAACATGTTGAGTGAATTCTTTCCTCGTAAGTCAGCCAGTTTAATGATTTGAGGTCCAGGAAGATGTGCTTGTTTCTTTTTGTTCCGGTGATGAGTCCGAAAGCAGAGTTAAGGGAGGCCCTCAGGGGGGCCAGCTTGTAACTAGGAAAGCATGTGAGTGTAACACTTCCATAGTCAAGTATAGGCAAGATGAGAACTTGGACCGCAGATTAAAATTTGTCCTGAGAAAGGAATGGTTTTAGTTTCCTTAAAATGGTCATCTGATTCGTTCTTTTGGTGGCTGAACTAATGTGAATCCGCATGTCCAGGTGTTTGTCTAGGGTAGTTCCCAAAGATCTCGCAGAGTCTATGATGCGAGGAGAGCAGTTACAGGCTGTTAAATGCTTCATCCAAAGGTCGATATTAAGATTATGGTTCAGGGGTTAATGAGGAGGAATTCTGTTTTAGCCGCATTCAGTTCGAAGTGATTACAAGTAAGCCAATTCTGAGTATTTTGTAGAATAGTAATGAGGGACATGAAGCCATCTTGGGAGGAGATTTTCAGATACAGTCGAATATCGTCTGAATACATGTGATAAAGAATGTTGGAAGATGTCATGACATATGCTAGAGGTTCCAAGAATAGATTGACAGTTTGGGTTCTGTTGTGGAGGAATGAGGTAGACCAGCGAAGGATGGACCCTGATAACTTCATCTTTCTTTCAAGTAGTTTTAGTAGGCAGTCGTGTTTGAGAGTCTCAAACGCAGTAAGTCAAGGAGAATAAGGAGGCACGATTCATTCTCTCCCACCGTTTTTACAACATCATCAACTATGCGAGTGAGTGTGGATTCTGTGCTGTGACCTTCACGAAAGCTGGAATGGCATTGGTTAAGGAGTTGGGAATGATCTATGTGGCTGCAGAGTTGGATCTGGACAAACTTTTAAAGAAACTTTGCTAGAGTGGGAATGCTGAAGATTGGGCAATAGCTATTGAGGTCTGAGCAATCAGCCGTTGGTTCTTTTTGAAATGGGGGTTACCTGTTCTACTTTTTGGCAGTCAGGAATGGCACCTTGATGGAGCAAATAGTTTACCGCCATGGTCCATAAAGGGAGAATAGAGGATTTTACCTCATTGGAGATATTTGGTGGTAAAGGGTCGATGAAGTGGTGAGATGGTTTCAATCCAATATGGATGTTCTGAATGTCACTTTCACTGAGGGTTTTGAATGTGTGCCAGGAGCAATTATTTGCGGGAATGCCCAGGGTGATCAACAGGATCAGCAGACAGTGAGGATGGCTGAGCAATGTGTAATCTAGCCAGCAGGCTCTCCATTTCTGACTGCAGTTTGTTTTCAACTATATCAGTTTTTCCCAAGAAGAGGGAAGGAAAGTCCTCACGATTTGAGAGCATGTTGTGCCCAATGCTGAGAGGGTTTGGTATATTGAGCGATTGTTACTTGACAATTTCAAAAACCTTTTGGGGCCATTTCTTGCCAAGTCAAGCTGAGACCTTAAAGAAGTTGACTTTTGAACTTTGGATTCTTTTGGTGTATGTGTTTCTCACTTATCTTAAACGATTTAGGTGCTCAATGGATGTCAAGGATCTCCAGGTTCTTTCGGCTAGTCTCAGATTGCGTCTTTCAATATTTAGGTTATTGTTGAACCAAGGATTAGCGACTTTGATTGATATGTTTTTTTAGTTGAATGAGGCAATCGAGTCAAGGATGTTTAATATTTAGATATATGTCTCTTCCTCCGCGTCTGCTTTCCTACCACATCTGCACACTATTACTTTCTCTTCCTCTCGCCCAGCTGTTTCTGCTCTACAGTCCCCTCTCTCACCTGCTCTCTGTATATAAATTGTTTACATCCCAGTGTCCCCTTACCCCTCAAGCTCCATAGACCACCCACCACTGTATAGTCAGGAGGCCATCATTCAATGTTTTCAACAGTTTCAAGATGGCTGCCTGTGAGTATCCATGCATACACAGATGCGGATACATTGCTGCCACTATGCCATTTTTTTCTTTTGCTTTATGGCATGCAATTACAAGGGGCACATGAACAGGTGTTCATCTCTTTCTGCAAACAATGACAAAACAAAAACGTCTGCTCCTAGTGTCACCAGGGAGACCTTTATCGATGCTTGATCCTTTTTAAAGTCCTAATGTCCTCTTTCAGTCCTTTTCCTTTGTGCCTCCCCAAGCAAAAGGGCAGCAGGTTCGGATTTATGTGCAAGTGAAGCTTACCTTTGCAATGTGGTGGTGCAAGATTCACAAACCTCTCTCTCAAACAGATTTGTACAATAAAATGATCACAGTGCAGGTGATGTTTTTCTCAGATTTTTGTCCACAGATGCTAATTTAGTGGATTTTGTTTTACGATCTAACCTTCAGAACTTTCGCGATAGTTGCACAGTTTGTGTAGTTTTGAAGAAAGCTTCACAATATTTGCAGAGGAAAATCTTTGTGATCTCACACACCTATTTGGAAAGTCATTTTTTTTAATTATGAGTTACAAAGAAAATGAGGGTTACTATATGGACAGAGGAAATTTATGGCACATACCTAGAGAGTGTCCCTAAGGTAAAGGAAGAGGGATGAACTCTAAATTCCCATGGTCCGTTCAGCTGAGGCATAGAACGGTCTGCCTTTCCATCACAGAAGTATGACATATCTACTGTCATTCAGGAAGGCCCTAAAAACGTGTTTTTTAATGTTTAACTGTGCCTCTCTTTTTTACGCTTCAGTACGAGGACTTCAACTAGCGCCAGGACACCTTCGGGTAACAGTAGCGCTTTACAAATGTTTTTAACATAACATAACATGGATAGCAGAAGTGACATCACACATCCTTAAACTCTTGGTGACATCACAGAGTTCTGTCCTCCATTAGTACTAGTATGAGGACATTTAAATTGCTGTGTTTGGTATACAAGACATATATACATTGAGGATATGCAGGGACTTAAGAGACTTCTGCTCACACACACACACACACACACACACAACTGGTGGATTAGATCATCTGTGAATGTTGGTAACAAGTGTGTGGAACGGCATGCACATGGATGGTGCCTTTTATTGACACAACCGGCAACAATAATGAATATTGGCCTTCCCTCTGCCAATGTACTAATGGCAGCGATGGATTTGATATTTATGACTGCACACATGATGTACATCTAGATGCTTCTAAGTTGTACCCGTATAAATAAGCCAAGATGGGCAAAGGTAGAATACACTCTGGCAGAGGCACTTTGAATGCTTATGAGTTGAAGTCGTGAAAGGTGGAATATTCCCAATTGGAAAAGAGACCAGAGGCTCAAAGAAATGCTTTAGTTTACGATGTAGTTCAGCTACATAGTCAGTATTTGTTTCAGATATTTTCTTTGACATTCACCTGCCTACTTAACAAAGCGCTTGTTAAGGTGCGAAATACATTGGCGTAAAATGGTTTTACTACATGGTCCGATTTTAACACATGAATGTACTAAAAAAAAGAAAATAAAAACAAGTGTTTATACCACAAGAGTAATTTCAGCATCAATGACGTTTACCTTGACACGTAAGACTAATAACCTCAGTCTCGAAGTTGCTCCAGAATACTTCTGAAGCTTTATCTTGCTAGTTGCAAGGGAGAGAACAGTAAAATCTGGACAATACCGAATTACGGCCGTTACCGACCGGTATTAGGCATTTGGGATGTAGGTGGCTACATTTCAGATTCGGTAATTTACCGAATCAGTATTTAAGAATTCGGTAAATTATGGAATTCTTAAATACCAATTCGGTAAATTACCGAATCTGAAATGTAGGAAGCACTCAAGTGATTGCTTTTCACCTGTAAGGATTCGTTATTTACCACCAACTACAAGTTGGTGGTAAATAACGAAAACCATTAAAAAAACAATTTTTTGCTTTTTATTCAGTGCCATGTGGCAGACATACATGCCCTTAGGGCATGTATGCGTGCCATATGTGCACCCATGCACTATTCAGGGGTGCAACAGGGTGTCAATGTGACACCCTGCCGCCCTTGAAAGGGTTCCCCCTATTACCGATTCGGTATTTACCGAATCGGTATTTACCAAATCAGTAATTCCCATTCATTCCTATGGGCCCTGAATCGGTATTTAAGAATAGGTAAATTGAGATTACCTACATCTGGCCCTAGATGTCTTCAGAGGACTGACGACAAGGGCAGTGTGCAGGAGTGCTAGACTGTTGCATCCATGCAAATGCCAACAACTATTATGAGAATATACAAACAACATGGGAAGAAGTAATATGAAATGGTAAGACTACACTTAGAAGGTGTCTCTCAAGCTCCTGTTATGGTTTGTGGCTAAGGATAGGGCAAGATGTTTTAACTACAGGAAGTAAACCAGACTTTGAGAGCCCATTTTACTTTCTGTTCCTGCCACCCTATCCATTGATCACAGAGACCAAGAGTAGCAAGGGCCGTTCCAACACCAAAGAGTAAGCTGGTGGTAGCAGCTGCTACCCCAATCTGCCCCGTAATTGACGTCCGTGAAGTCGTGTACAGTAGCTGAATAGGTATAAACCATAACTTAGGGCCTGCTTTACAGTCTGGCGCATGGCATGCTCCTTCACAAATGTGAAAGATATTGCATCACTATATTACAAGTGCCATAAGCTAAAATAAACTTATAGCACAGCAGGCAGGATATCAGTCACATATATGAAGGAGTATCCTGTCTGCCAAACTGTAAATCAGCCCGTAAGTTACTGTGCTCTTTTGTCTGATATATGCAAAGAGTATTTTTGGTTTGGAAATATTTCCATTCAACCATCTGACTGTATCCTAGTTTTCAGTGTACCTGCTATCACTTTCATAATGGGTAAAACATTTAATTGTCAATGTGTAATTGTTAGACCTGGCACCCTCAGCGTGGTCCCCCCTAACGTTGTGCTATCAGACCTCCTGTTGTTGCTGACTTTTATTTGCTGGCCTTAAGACTCTGAGCACTTTACCGCTGCTAACCAGTGCTAAAGTGCTTGTGCTCCCTGCTTAAAACGTGGTAACTTTGGCTTAAAACTAGTTGGCATATTTAAAGTAAAGTAAAGTGGGACCCTCTGTGCCCTGGGACTTTAAATTAAATGTTACTAATGGGCCTGCAGCACTGGCTGTGCCACCCACTTAAGTAGCACTTTAAACATGCCTCAGCCTGCCATGACAAAAACATTGTGTGCAGTTTAAACTGGCATTTCGAACTGGCATAAAAACACTTTTTGAAGGCCCAAACATTCCTTTTTAATACATATGCCACCTCTAATGTAGGCCCTGGACAGCCCCAAGTGCAGGGTACAGTGTATTTAAAAAGTAGGACATGTACTTTTAAGTTTTGCATGTCTTGGTAGTGGACTTAAATTCGTTTTACATTACTGCAAACCCTATCTCTCCCAAGCCCTATTGTTGCTTATTTAATGCCTCTAGATATACCACTTAATGATAAGGTATCTGTTTATTTTATTTTTAAGTAAGTATAGTATTTGAAGTTATACAGGCATTAGGTGAATTTGCTGCAGATCGCTACTCAGACAGTGTCCCTGCAGTGTTCTAGTATGGTGAGGTTAAATGTGTGGAACAAAGCCTATTTGGATATAGTGAGATGGAAAATAGTAGAGTGCATGCCGGCATAATGTCTTCGCCTACGGCAGCCTAGTCATGACTTGTTATAAATGGGATTTCTGGTTGGCTGGGGCAAACTCCTAAGCCAGGCAGAACCCACCCCTCTAGTCAGGGCAAGTGAGTAACACGCCAAAGATAACCTCTGCTCATCCCCTTGGTAGCTTGGCACGAGCAGTCAGGCCTATCCCGGAGGTAGTGTGTAAAGCGTTTGTGCAACACACACACAGCAGCGATCACTAGGCACCCCACAAAAGAAACTCCACACAAGGTTATGTAAAAATAGCATTTGTATTATTCATAAAACATATATACACTGTGCCACCTGTCACTAGGTATTACTTTACAGGGGATTATATACATGACAGGGCCAATTGGGCCACTGTCAGAACCCTAAGAACATACAAGTAGGGAAAAAAAGACAACCAGTCCCTACGGACAATATTGCACTTAGCACGTTGTGATGCAAACCATACGCAGCAACAGTGCACCGTAGTGAACACTAGTCATGGTACACATCTCATGAGGCATGAACATAGAGTCCCCTAACAGTAAATAGCACCCTCAGCAGTGGTGCACACATTAGGGAAAAGCATTAGGCAGAACATCACACCCCCATGGGTACTAGAGTACACCCTCATAAGCTGCACACAATATAAATGACAATTGCTAAAGATGGTACCAGTTCCTAAAAGAAAGTGAGAGGACAGCAGTCTGTTATGGTTGCAACTGAGGGTGGGGTGTCTCCAAAGACAAGGAATGAGTGTGTCAGAGTGGGGAGTGATACTCCTGTATGTATTGTGCCCTCACACATCGGCACAACTGATCCTCAATGTACCACGACACGGCCACATCAACCCCCACCTGAGAAACCTGCACTCGCTCCCTGTCAACAAGAGGATATCCTTCAAGCTCCACATCCACGCACACAAGGCACTCCACAAGACCGGCACAACCTACCTCAACAGACGGCTCTCCTTCTACACCCCCAACCGCCAGCTACGCTCCGCCGACCTCTTGCTCACCACCGTCCCGCGCATTCAAAGAACAACCACCGGCGGGAGATCCTTCTCCCACCTCGCTGCCAAGACATGGAACACCCTCCCACCGAGCCTATGACAGACCCAAGACCTGCTGACCTTCAGGAGGATACTGAAGACCTGGCTGTTCGATCAGTAACGGCCCCTACTCCCCCCCCCCCAACGCCTTGTGACCCTCGCGGGTATGTAGTGCGCTTAACAAATGTCTGACTGATTGACACACCCTTGCGAGTGTAAAGCATCATCATTGGCACTGCTCCTCATGGGGGTGGCGCTGCAGTCCCTCACGGGCCCTCCAAGAGGGCACTCTGATGAAGATCTTTTAGGAGGTGCTGCAGTTGTGCTTGTGGATGTGTGGGCCAAGTGGTGAGTGTGAGTGAAGATAAAATAACCTGTTGGTACCCTACTGTGTTTATTTAAGGGTCCTCAGGATTAAGCTAAAATCTGAACGGGGATGGAGATGCACTATATGCTGCTAGAGAGGGGAAAAACACAAATAGATTCCCACTTCTCTCAACCTGTGTGACAGTGGGGTGTAGTGTTAAAAGTGAGAGGTCGACATGTTTTACACTATTAAATGGTCCCTAATGGATCCCAGAGTGCTTCATCAGGACTGTGAGTGTTGATATAAGCAGGGAGGAGTCAGGGAAAGAGGCACCCTATAATCATACCGTACCTTCATTGAGGATGTATGAGGAATAATAGAGACACGTCTTATTTGTGTACTCTGGTTCAAACCTGAAGGAGACATAAACGAAGGAAGGAGGGAAACAGGGGGTAACAAGGGGGAAAAACAACACTGCAAGGGTCAAAGTATTGACAAGGAGATGTGGTTAACTACAAACAGTTCTTATCATGCATTGTAGAAAACAGCTCCATGCAAGCAATTGACTGAGGATTAAAAGGGCAGTATGGACTCAAAACAGTGCTCATCATGCATAGTAGGGAACGCCACGCATCAAATGACTAAGGCTAAATAATGGGCGGGGTAACCTTTGTGACTGGAGAGAGAGAAAATAGCTGTATGACTATGCGTCGGGTAGTGGGCTGCATATAGAGGTTAGGGTATGTGCTCGCACTGACCCATATAGTTGGCACCCGCTGTATTCCGAGCGCCTTACAGTTCCCAGTTTTTCATTATTATTTATTTTAGTATATATTTTAAATATATATGTGGTACATTTTTTGTATAGTTATTGTTTATGTTTTTTAATATAGTTGTTAGATTTTTAGGTGCTGATTAGGATGTCGGTCGGAAAGCCTCGGACTGCATCCATGGTTTAAAGTGCAACCGCCTAATTACAATGTAGGCAGTCGGAATTGAAACCGGCTTGTTTGACTAAATGGCTTCCGACTGGCTCAAGGACCCCGCCGACCAGTCACAGGCCGCATATAATCCTTCATGGACGCCGTTTCCGCCGTCTGGATTATGATGTTGGTTTCTGACAGGTTTTTCATGTTGGAGTTTCTGGCATGAAACGCCTGTCGGAAAGCGAATTTGGGGTTCCCTAGCAGGGCCAATGCCAATTAGTTTAGTGATCAATATTTATGTTAATAGTGTAGATATATATATATTTTTAAAGTTACGTTTTAGGTGCATGTGGACGTATTATTTAAAAAATACTTTTTTTGTTAATACATAATTTTTAAATAAAATTAATTATTTAAATGACATTTATTTTTGCATATGGATTATAATCCTATTTCTAGTTATTTATGCTATGTATTTAACATTTAAATATGTATTTATTTAATTTTGTTAATATTAAATATATTTGTATTTCCTTGTTTTTACATATTTTTAATTGATTACTATGTTTTTGAAATTATTTTATTGTGTTGAATATAATTTGTTTGTTTCTGATGTTGCACTGCCTGGAGTTGGAATAGTAAATGTTACCCCTTTGCAATCCAACTCTTTCCCTACTGTTGCACTAATTAGAGTGGGAATAGTAAATTGTAACCCTCTGAAATCCAACACTTTCCCTACTGTTGCACTTATTGGAGTTGGAATAGTAAATGTTACCCCTCTACAATCCAACACTTTCCTTACTGTTTCACTGACTGGAGTGGGAAAAGTAAATGTTACACCTTTACAATCTGATACATTTCCTACTGTTGCTCAGACTGGAGAAAGAATAGTAAGTGTTACCCCTTCTCAATCCAACACTTTCCCTACTGTTGCAGTGACTGGAGTGGGATTGGTAAATTTTACCCCTCCGCAATATATTACTTTCCCTACTGTTGAAATTATTGGAGTTGGAATAGTGCATTTTACCATTCTGCAATCCATCACTTTCCCTACTGTTGCACTGACTGAAGTGGGAATACTACATTTTACTCCCCACCACCCAACACTTTCTCTACTGTTGCACTGACTGCAGTGCAAATAGTAAATGTTACCCCTGTGTGATGTAACAGTTTTTCTACTGTTGCGTTGCCTGAAGTAGGAGTAGTACATTTTATACATCCTTAGTACAGCACTTTGTCTACTTTTGCATAAATTGTAGTGGAAACAGTAAACTCTTATAATTTATTTTATATTGTTACAATTCATATTATTATGTTTTTGTTCATTTAAAATTCTAATATTCATAATACTTAATGTTTTTAATGTGTAAAATATTTTTTATTAAAATGTAAGAAATGTATGTTTACTTTTCTATTTTAATAAAATTGTCAGTTCTTAAATTGTCTATTATTGGCATATGAATACATACATATATATTTGTTTGTGTGTGTGTGGGTGTTATATTATTACATTATTTTAAGAAATTTCTGATATTATGAATTAAATGTTTTAGTTTAATAATAGTTTTTTAACTGCATATTTGTAATATATATATATATATATATATATATATATATATATATATATATATATATATATATATATGTGTGTGTGTTTAACTTTTTTTAAATACGTTTATTTGTTATATGTGTTGAAATGTATATTCAATATTTTTTTTAATTAAATTAAATTAGTGTTACTATTTAATATTTTTTATACGCAATATTTAAATTAATATATTTTTAAAAACTATATTTACAACGGAGATATTAATGACAACAATATTATTTTTTCTATATTTTTGTACTTACTAACCCTGGGCAAAGCACTACACTACGCTCGCGTAGTTTGCAAAGTTTCTGCAACTTCGCACCATGCGAATTGCACGTAGCACAGTGCAAACACGCATAGCATAGCGCACCTTAGTGCAGCAGTCATTTTTTGCTTGCTTGCGGTCCTCAACGTCAAGTTGGCGACCGCAAGCAAGCAAAATGACATCCCGGCGAGACTTTTTCCTCGTTCGCGAGCGTGGAAAATAAACCTCCCGGCGAGATTCTCAACGCTGGGAGGTCAGGTTTCTCATTGCAAGTGGTCGCGTATGCTCACGACCGCTGGCGATGAGAAACTACAGATTCGCGTTGAGAAAGTTGTAGCTCAAGTAAAAATCTACCCGAGCGGCAGAAAACTACAGCTCGCAAGATGTCAAGATGTCGTTTTCAATGATTGCACAGTGCCGGATGCTTGTCCGCACTGTGCAATCATTGAAAACGGCATCTTGCACAGTGCGAACATGCTACTACGCAGTTCGCGTAGTGCTACGCTTAGCTCACGTAGTGCGAAGTGCACTTTGCGTAGCTTCGCGTAGCGCTACTTTGCCAACTACGCCCAGCCCTAGTACTTACCATTATAAGTATAGGATGACATTATTTTTGACAATTATATTTTTGTCACTATATTTTTGTATGGCAATATTTTCGAATGCCATATTTTGTCAGTAAGAAGGGGGGCATGGAGGGTGGTCCAGATAAAATCCTAGCACCCTGCAAGACCACAACCTCTTGCAAGTGAGGTCACAAAGGCCTCAGCACCCCTAACTATTGTCAGTATCCGCCCCAGCTCCTAAATTAACCAATTCAGCAGCGCACCACCTTCCCGAAAGGCGGGAGAAGCAGTACGCTTCTGTCCTTCTAGTTCACCATCGGGTTTGCTGAAGGATCAAGAGATTACAGTAAAAGGCCACTAAATTGGGACAGATGTGCAGTTAGTTTCAAAACATTGCAATAAGAATAACCTCTCCTCAGGTACACATTTGAATAAACTTTCCCCTCTCACCCTTAATACTCCCGCAACCCTGACAAACTTCCCCAATCAAACAATCCTAACATGCATTCCCTTCAAACATCCTTCCAACCACCGTCCATGCAACCTGCCCTAAATATTGCCTTCATGTTACCCAAACCTCTCTGAAACCCCTGGTGACCTCCAAGTCTTCCATCCTCACGCTACCCAGAAGACCTGGCCATCCGTTTTACTGCCCCCCACACAAAGATGCATATTGGCCTGTTACCCAACAGTTACAAAACATGATCATCCAACTGTTCTTAACTGTTGCCCACACAGTCAAAACTGCCCGCATCCAACTGGCATCTCAATTCCACCTCTAATTTCTTAACTAATATTCGCTAATGCCCATGAAATAATACTCTTTATCCAGAAAAGACAAATTAGCACCATTCTTGCGATACAAAGAAAAATCCTTTTCAACAATATGCTTGTGCTGTAAAACTGTCATAAATTCCCCCTTGCAAAAATGCTTTATGTCTATCTTTCTTCACGCCTTCTCCACCGTCATGTGATTTTTCACCCTCTCCAAAGGGTTCTCTGTATCAACTCTCTCCATATAATGAGTGTGCCTGACCACAACCTAGCAATTGTTCAAAAGTTTCGTTTATCCATTTCTTAAGGCCCAAATCTGATACCTGCACTAAGCCATTCTCACCTAGTTGCACCAGCAACATTTCCTTGCATATCTGAGCAGTCACTAGTTCTAATAATCAGGGCAACAACTGGTACCATTTTGTTCCACTATTACTCCACCATTTCACATCAACACCCTTTGAATATAGACCATGCCCAGTTTCTCTCCTTCAACTGCTTCAACGCCCAGTGAATGAACTAATGCCCAGTTATCCATATCAAAAATAGCACCATCCAAGGCCTGACAACACATCCTGCAGCAAAAATAAACAATGAGTAATGCTTTATTAAAGTCTTAACAGCTATCACCAAAATTGCGTATGTAATGTCAACAACAGTTTGGTGTCCATTCCCGCATTATCCCAAATCTCAAACAACAGCCTGTGCACTTCAGAAGCAGCTCCAATCAAATATAATTGTGTGCCATAGTGCAGTGAATTCTTACCTAGTTCACCTCAAGCAGTACCATCAATAACTGGAATACCATTAAACATGTTCCATCCTGATAACTAAATATCAATTCTAAAGGTGATCCTGTGAACTGCTTAAAACAAAGCCAACTCTCCACTGGGCAAAGAACACCTTCTTCCACTTCAACCACACTACCCTTTCCCTGTTACCCTAATGTGTTTTGGAACTTCTCAACCATTTGACCAGTACCACATTACGCTTTGGCATCTCTTCATTCTGTAGGCACCATTAAATTGATATTACCTCACAACTTGAACACACTGAATGCCCCAACAAACAGCAGCATGCATAATTCAAACAATAAAACTTTGTACACTGAAAAACATATAAGATCCAACTTTTGAAATATCCCAACCAATATTCCTGCTGATATCGGATCTCTCTTCTGTGGTTGTCTTTCCTTCGCACATCCCTTCAGCATACATCTACCAAGCTCCCCTGCCATTGGTTCAAAAACGAAACACATCTTGCCATAGAAGGCAACCCCAGCCAACTTCCCTGTAATAGTAACTTCAGCTAGCCCTTTCTCAAACAGTCTCAAAATAAAGGTGTTCACTTCCTGAAACCTACTCTCCAAATCCTGTGCAGAGTAAATTCTCCAAAACGTGCCTTCAAGATAAATCCCTCCCATCTCTGTTTGTAGGTTTTTATCATTGAGGGTGACTTCTACATAATTCTTTATCACCGAGCAACCAGACCTTTAGTGGCACGTCAGTCTTCTGTATCCTGATGCCAGTCCATGGAATCTCTGCCACCATAAATGAGCTAAAGCATCTGCAATGTTATTCTTCACACTTGGCATGTGTCTTGCCTTGAACACTGTTATGAACATCAAATAGTCTAGCATAAGCCTCTGCAGTTACAGCAACAACCCATCCTCTTTAACCTTCTGTTCATTTATCAATTATATCACTGTCTTCTATTCAACTTTAAAGACCACTTCTTTGTTTGCCAGTTCCAGACCCATCAAAGATAACAAAACCAACAGGGAGAAAAATTCCAAAAAAGCTATGCTGCTCCTCTGTTCCCTAGAATTCTAAGCCCAATATTATGAACACCACCTGTCATCCCAACAGAGATCAGAACTATCCCACATTAACCCCCTGACTCCTGCTGGAATATCCCAACCCCCAAAAAGTGGGATGACCCTAAAAGGGCCTATAAGATACCAGAAGCCCACTGACTATGGGTGCCACCGTAGCCAGCCTTGTAGGTGCCATTATCTGTTGCCAGAGTTCGTTATCCAGTTTGCCCCACAGTTGCTCAGGTGCAATGCTCAACCTAGCCCTGCATTCTTCATTGAACCTGTACCAGGCAAAACCTCCTAAATCCTTTAGAACCTTCCTTATGATGGCCAAGTATTTAGAAATTGGTACAGCCTTCTTAGGGAACTTCTCACAATATATAGTAGCATACATTGAAAAGGCTGAACTCCATGTATCTGCCATTATTGGAACCCATGGTCTCTTGATTAACTCCCATGCCTCCTCGTTTGGTCCATCCTTTTGTTACACCTCCCTCTAAAATAGCAAGAAAACAATGGGGGTTGTGGTCCTATCTAGAGTGGCATTTGATGTAACTTTCTCCCTCCCTCCATTTTCATGCTCTTTTGCAGGGATCCACACCCACTCCACTCTTTCGGCCCCTTTTCACCCAGCACCACTTAATGAGCCTCCACAAATAAAACCCTCAGATGTTTGCACCGCAAAGTGCCTCTTACTCATATCAGATTAACTTTGCCCCCCTCAGCATAGCGTTCATCTCCAATACTCAATGTGCTTTGCACTTCAGCCCACCAAGCCGTAATATGGGGAGTATCCCATGCCTGTTGTTCATTAAATGTAACAGCATGAACCTTATGAGATGCCAAATTTCCAGTGTTAGGGACTGCACAAGAAAGTACTGATGCAGCTGACTTTTTGTGACAGTACTTTTGAATCCCTCCCTCTGCCTCTGTTGTGGGTGTCTCGTCTGGCGTTCAGCCATTCTTTTCAATGCTATGTGTTGTAATGTATTTGTGGGGCTCGAGGGACATTTGTCTTGTTGGTGTCCTGAGGGTTCTATTGTAATTTGTGATAGTGTGGGTGTGGCGTTCTCCTTGCCAGCAGTTGATTGCTGCTTGGGGAGGGAGCACCACATCAACAGTTGTTTCCTTATTCAATAACTACCTGTGCTTAAAATATATCCTGGGTGTAGAGCTGACTAAAATACTATGATGGTATGAGCACTCTGTTGCACCACCTGCTGTTGCCCTGTCATGATCGTTGATAACCTTCACAAGGCTCTGCACCCTCAGCCATCACATACCAGCTCCATGGAATCATGACTTGCTGCTTTGCTCTGGCCAGAGGGCCCTCAGGCGCCCTCTGCTTGTTAATTCTAATACCATGCCCATTGCCACAGACACTGACAGTGCCCTCCTCATCCGCGCCACTTTAGACCCCCCATGCTCTATATGTGCCGGCACTGTGGGCCTCACATGTGTGCTAAATTGTGGGAGGTAGTGCAGGGGCTTTACTGCCCCATCAGGTAAGTCCTCCACTTTTTGTGATGCTCCAGTGGCGCAAATTGCAAATTTATATCAATGAGGCCACGCAAGGCCTCTATGCTTGGTTTTGGCTAGCTTCACAGATATGGAGTAAGGCAAGGCAGTGCAAATTGCTGCGTGGCATTACTATGTGCTCCGTAGGAGTTGCAGTGCGTTTTCCCATGCAACACCCATGAATTTTGATTCTACCCTAGATTTACAAAATCATGTGAACCTGGAGTGTGCCAAATCCTTACGCCTCCCGTTTTGAGGCGTACCAAAGAAAAATATATTTATTTCTCTAGTTTTTACCTCTATGGAATGCAGTACACATTGTACGAGGAAAACCACTCCTAGGATTGTTTCTGTGCAGGAAGATGCCTCTTCCTGAACAAACAATCCTTCCGACAACACAGGTACGCTTGCACTTTTGTGCCTGTGTTGGCGCTAGGCTGCCAAAATGGTGACAGCGCAAGGGAAAGGACAGGAATGCATCGCATTGCAAAAAGTACAATGCACTTCTGCCCTTTCACTTTGGCATAGGGCTGCGCAGCAAGATGATTTGCTGTGCTGCCCTACGCCAAAACCCTATAAATGAGGGTATTAGTCCCTGTAGTGCACCACCTGCCTGAAGACCCTAGGAAGAGAAGCAGTAGGCTTCTCTTCACCCGGGTCCCTATTGTGCAGAGGAAGTAAGAGAATGGAGAGTTGGAGTCATACATGGAGATGCAGTTGTTGGTGAGACAGTGAGAAATGTTAAGGATTTTAAACCAGTTTTTAACCCTTTAATTGCTGCCGTCGGCCATTGGCCAACGGCAGCACTACCTCGCCAGTGCTGCCGTCGGCCAATGGCCGACGCGGCCCAGACGCGCACGGAAACGCCCGCACCGCGGCAGAATACCACCGCGGTTAACGTGTTAAACCAAAATTAACTGATGCCTTAGGCTTTCAAGACCCAGGAGGACGAACGTCGTACATTAATCAATATCAATCAACTCCCTCCTGCAAAACTTATTATTTCACACAATAGCAACAATAAGCTTTGCCTTACATTTTATAAATTCCTGGTTAATGTGGTCAATGCGGGCATTTTGAGGGTGTAATTCAAAACCAAAGGAAACCACAAGCTAATATTGAAGTCAATAATATTGCCCTTCAAAAATAACAGTGTCGATAACCAATATATTGTTACGGTAAGTATATTTATGGAAGTATAGGTTTACTATGATTAACACGACGCCTGCTGACCTTGTCAATATATTTGTAGTCGATATGTTGAAGTTGCTTGCTGTAGGTGGAGGACAATATTAAACCTTCAATATTTTGGTATAATGTTCACAACAGTTGTGATGCTTGCCCTGCCTATTCTATTATCATCAGGGCAATTGTCGAAACGAGCCATGGCAAAGATACTTGTCTTTGTAGTTTAAACCTTGCGAAGATGCCATTACCATGCCTTATTTATTGAAAGACACACATTAGCATAACTGCAAGAACACGACTACATAAAACACTGTAATGTTTGAGTTAATCTGCGAGTATGAGATGCAGAGCTTCAGAATTCAGAGCACAGACTATATTAATGATGGGTTTTTAATATTTCCTTTAGTAGCTCTTTATGGCCTGTAAGGTGTAATGTATGCATGCTTGAAGGTGGATAAGCTGTAGAGCTAAACCGAGTGCATGGCGGTGAAGGACTGAATTAGCATTATGTTAATTCATTGCCTAAGAGAAAGGGGTGAAACATGTGTCTTTAGGGTATGTGTAGCAGCTTTGTTTAGAACGTCCAAAGGTGCATAATTTGCCTTCATCGCATGCTATTACATTAATAGGACATGCTGACGTTAGATTTTCGATGAATGAGACTTCGTTTATTTTTCTGTTGACTTGCATATCTAATGTAATGAGTCTCTTGTTATCAACTGCCCAATCAGAGTGGTTAACAATCTGCTCTGTCTGCTATTAAATTAGGAAGTCATTAGTAGCTAAAAATCAATTTTCGCAGCTTCTGACACCAGAGCTTTCAGTTAATTAATGTCTGGTAGGCACAGTTGGAGGTCGTTAATCTATTTGTTTTTATATAGCTGATTTAGTAACATTATCTACAATGTATAGAATATGTTTAGTTAATCAGAAATTTCAATTTAGATTAAGTTCACGGCAAGAGACATGTTTAGCAGCATTTTTTAAGGAAATGTGGCCTGGTTTTGCTGTAACCAGCAAATAAAATCCAAGAATGCAGTAAGGCGAGATTTCATTTGAAACCGTTGGCAAGTATGGTGATGACATTGTCTGAATGTGGCTATCAATTCCTATTTCAAAAAAAGACAGCAAATCTCTTTGAGTATTTTAATATTATAGCTAAAGATGATTTCAACTCCAGAGGGCGATACACTCATCATGTCTGTGTGTAAGATTCAACTCGCATTTCCTTTTCAGAAGTTACCTTTATTGAAGAAGAGACAACATCAAATACATTTTTTTAAAATCAAATGAACTTTTTTCCCCTGTAAAATACAACACCAGCAAAGATGAGCCTGCAGGCATGGCATAAAATATGTGTCATATAAGTCGGTGTTTATTCTGGAAATCACTGATTCGGAAAAGGTGACTTCCATATGCTACCAGTGCTTAATTGCCCTTCATATTAAAATGCAGGAGCAGTGCAAGCTTCCCGTATTGTAGGCCTCACTTAGAGGATAGAGTTAAAGGGACATCGTCCAAAAACATGTCTTTGTTTCATCCGATTTAGTATTCTAATCTTGGTAAGGTGTAGCTTGAAGGTTGAGTTTGGTAAATTATCATCATTCAATCTTTATTTCGGCTGTTGGCCATCAAAGATATACAATAAAACATATATAATCACTATAAAATCAACATACATAATCAATCAATACATTTTTTTATACGATGTACAACCTTAGCTTACATACTGATAAAATTACATTAAAAAAAACTGTGAACCTTAAAATTAAGAGGGAGCCTGCATCTTCAGAATACGGATGCGAGTGTGCCAGACATTGGTGAGGAATTTTGCCAATACAAACACAGTTAGGCTAGAGACATCGGTTTTTAAAATTCTATACATTGGGAGGTACTCCCTACAACCCAGGTTTCTGATCAATGGTAGGAGCCAATATTTCCTTGCTGCCTTGTACACTGGGCAAAACAGGACCACGTGTAAATCGCTTTCCTACGCAGCAGCGCAAGCCGGACACTGCTTAGTGGAGGGAGGTGATGACCAGGAGCTGGTGAAAGATCGTAGGGGCAGTGTGCCATATCACCATTGGAGAAACAGCTTCCTGGCCAGCACGGGGGAGATGGCATCTAAGACCTCCAACCTGTACGAGTCCTTACTTTGCACAAATACAGAGGTTAGTGTCCCTTCACACTGGCTGTCTAGGGCCGTGGCTAGTTTTTGTTCATGATAAGCGATAGCCAGAGCTCTCTTTGAGATGTTTAATGAGGCATTTGCAGGATTAGACCAAAGGTCGGGAAACCCCAGTACCATACAGGAGTTTTGAATGTATTTTATCCAGGGGATCATTAGCGCTTTCGGGCGGATCAAAAGCTCCATTAGTTCCGCCCTATAGAGGCTATGGGTCTCAGGCCTAGTTCGTCAGCTATGGGGCGCAACCCCAGATCTAACCTCAAGGGGAGGAGCGGGGTGCTGGGCGGGAGTGCGACTATCTGTCTGATTAATTTATTCTCGGTCAAGGACAGACTGCGGCAGGATGTATGTCCCCACAATTCCGCCCCGTACATAGTAGCACCCCTAGCCTGTGCCTTGTAGATCTGGATGAGCGGCCCCAATGGTCGGTATGTGGAGCCATTCATCATCCGCGCAATGCCCCCTGTAGTCTGTACCAATTTAAGATTGGCCCTGCTCTGGTGTGATCCCCAAGACATGGTTTCATTGAGAGTTACACCAAGGTAATCAAAGGTGGAGACTCTCTCGAGCCGCGAGGCTCCCAATAGCGGATTAGGCCGCAATTTATGACTTGGGTTCAGAACCATAAACTTTGTTTTAGCCGCATTAATTTCTAAGCCCCTATCAGTGCAAAAGGCCACGAATGAATCGAGGATCCTCTGTATCCCCATTGGGGTTTTGGACAGCAGCAGGGTGTCGTCTGCAAACATGATTGCTGGCACCCTGCTACCGTTCAATTTGGGGCGCGTCAGTGTATTCAGTGGCATTGAGGTGGGCGATCACCCCGTTGACAAAGAGGCAGAACAGGGTTGGTGCCAGCACACAACCCTGTCTAACCCCTCGGTCAACGGGGAATCTATCCGTCAGAGCCCCGGATCTCCCACACCTCACTCGAGCGTAGTTATTGTGGTGTAATCTCTGCAAGATTATCAGGATATCCGGGGGAACGCCCATCTCAGCCAGCACGCTCCAAAGTTTCCCTCTGGGCACCAGGTCGAAAGCGGCCCGCAGATCCATGTGTATAGGCTGCCGCCCTCGAATATCGCTGCCCTCCAGTAAATAATATTCAATCGGAAAACCTGGTCCACTGTGGAAAACTCCCTTTCTAAATCCCGCCTGGTACGGGCTAAGAACACCCGACTCTTCTGCCCAATCTTGGAGCCGGTTCAACAATACCCTACCAAACAGCTTCTGCGCCACATCGATTAGACTGATTGGTCTGTAGTTGGCTGGGAGAAGAGGCGAGCCCTTTTTGAATATGGGGACCACCTCCTCCCCCAGCCAAGTACTGGGGATTTCCATGCCGCTGAGAACTCCATTAAACAGCGCGGCAAGGTAGGGCGCCCAAGCATTGGGCTCCTGCTTGAACAGGTCCCCGGGTATGCCGTCCAATCCTGGCGCCTTTCCCGTGGTGAGTCCTGCTATTGCGACCTCGACCTCGCCCAAAGTTATTGGATCTCCCTCGTAATCAGGCCGACCATGCCGGTATCGGTGGTGGGTTCTCCCGGTTCAGAGCTATAAAGGGATTGAAAGTGTGCCTGCCACACCCCCGGTGCAATGTTTGGCTCAATTGCCGAATGGAGATTCCCCGACCCCCCATTTACTATTCTCCAGAACATTCGGTGATCTTTTGTCGCTAGGGACTTAGTGAGCTCTTCCCATTGGTTCTCTTCCCATTCCATTTTGGCGTGGACAATGAGTTTTTTGTATGCCCGTCTGCGTTCTCTTAACTGTTCCCCACCTAGACCCTCCTTAATGGATCTAAGGAGTTCCCCCTTTGCCCTTCTGCAGGCTGTATTATACCATGAGGATCTATATGGCTGCCCCCTCCTTGAATTCTGTACGTTGCTAAAAAGGACGGGAACCGCAGCCTTTATAAGGTCCTCGTGGGCCTGGTGTAATTTGGCCTGTATGTCTTTGTTACCCTCCCCGGTAGCCAAGTCTCCCAAAGTTTCCAGAATGGGGATTATCCCTGCGTAAAGCCTCGGGAGTTTCTCCTCGCTTGATGCCAGTTGTTCCCACCTGATTCTTCTCCTGTTGTTTTCCAGTAGAAGTTCAGGTTTGGTCCCCTCCCTAGACGTCGTGCAAGTTTGGCGGCCGGGGTGGATGAGGTCAAGTTCAAGGGCATTGTGATCACTGTCTAGCCTTTCCATAACCCTAAAGTCCCGAATAGCTGGCCAGTTTGTTATCTGTACTAGGACATAATCCAAGCGAGATTCTCTTCCCACTTTGTTATAAGTGGTTCTGCTAGGTATGTCGGATCTAATACGCCCATTACAGGCTCTAATTCCAAACTTTAGGGTAAGAGCTGTGATCTGCAATGCTACATGGGTCCATGCCTTCGGAGGGGGAGCTTCTACCGAAGGCACCGACCACCCGACCTCTTCTTCCATTGGGGAACCCTCTAAAAGGCCTGGCAGTGGCTCAAAATGGGAATTTAAGTCCCCTCCCACTACATAGGGTAGATCTTTTGGTATTTCGGATAGTTAGTCCGAAAGTTCATCTATGGTGGTCGATTCCCTGGCAATTCCAACTGGCCTAGAGTAGATGTTTATTAGGGCAAGTTTCGCTTGATTCGGCCAGGACAATAGAACCACAAGGATGTCTTCAGAGGGGACCGGTAACCGTGTAGCCTCGCAGCCTAGGTGGGACGCCACCCAGGTTGTAAGCCCGACTGAAGGGCGTCCTTTGCCCTCCCACCTGGCCGGGATAAAAAATGACTGATAACCTTGGTGCCCATAGTCTTCCCTTGCCCAGTTCTCCTGGAACATGCAAACATCCCCAGTCTCAATGTAAGTTTCCCAGTCTTGAGCAGCCAGCTTATTAGCTAATCCGGCCACATTCCACCAAGTTAGTCTCAAATGATCGATGGTTGGAGTTGCCGAGATGGGGGAGTGGGGAGGGACAGTTCCGGGTGTTACACCAGCTATTACATCGGAAACATTATCCACAGCGGATTCAGATGGCTCAGGGAGATTACAGGAACCATTCCGAGGTCGCAAGATTGTTAGTGGACAGTCAATCAACCCCGTCAAGGCCGCTCAAACAATTGAAGCGGTTGAAATGAAAGTAGGGTGTTTCAGGTGGCTGGTAATTTAGGCGTCGGACATGTTCTTTATATCTTGGTCTCCGTTCCACCCTTGTCCAATTTCCTTGTGGCCGGTCATAATGCATGTGGATGGGTGGAAAAAAGAAGGAGACTGGCAAAGTCTGTATGGTGGAATCCAATGATCTGTTTGAGCCAGCGCAGATATGTAAAACAGTACCGGGGTCCCTGAAGGTCACCATTATACAGTCCCCTATTATTGTTTTCCTCGTCTTCCCCAGCCATGGCACCCTTCTAACCATAATGATCTCATTGTTAAAATGTGGTGGTAGGGGTCTGTTCCAATTCAGCCATTTAATGACTTTCTTCTTGAGGGATTGGAAATCTTCGTTTTCACCCCTTTGCAGTGGGGGGGCACCCGCTAAAACCACCATAAGACTATTGGCTTCCGGTGGCAGTTCTGGTCTCCGCGGTCTTTGAGCTGGCTGGCCAGGGGGGGGAGAGGAAATACTAACAGTGGGGGGGAACCCCTGATTTATACCAGGCTCTAAGCTAGGGGGGGCCGGGTCTATTAACTGAGGGGGCATGGTGTTTGAAATGCTTCATGGGGTCGGAACCGGAATAGCCATAAGTGGCTGCAAGGGGGGGGCAGTAGTGGCGCCCTGTGGAGCTCCTGTATTGGCACCCTGTGAATGTCCTAGATTAGTGGGGGGATTTTGTCTGTTAGGGAAAGTTCCTGTAGGTGGATTGGGCCCCGTAGTTCTAGTCTGCTTGGTGACCGAAGTGGTCAGGGTAGTTAAAGTAGCCTCTAGGATGGTAAGTCTGGTCTCTACTGTTTTAAGGCTTTCACTAATGGGCTGCAAGAGTGAACGGAGTAAAAGTTCTATACTCCCTAGGGATATAAGAGGGGGAGCTGCATTAGATGGATTAGCCCCTGAGTCACTGCTAGTAGCAACAGAGATAGCACTTATGTCCTTAGTAGAAATGTTGGTATTCACGTTATCTCCAACTCTAACGGGGGTGAGTGCAGGCTTGTGTTTTTTACCAAAATCTAAGTGGGATATTTTGGTTTTCCCCTGTCCCTCCCTTGTCTTTCTTCTGCGCTTGTTGGGTGGGGGGCCATGCAGTTCTGCCACAACAGTATGTTTAGACTTCTTTTTTCTGATTTGGTTTAGAGGGGGGGTTTTGGTAACCAAGTCAACAGGCATGTTAGTAGAGGTTAAAGGTGGAGTGGCCTCCGCAATCTCTTCGGACAATGTACCCGGCGTGATAATGCTATCCCGTAACAGTATCTTGAGTTGATAGATTCTGGCTTTCATTGGGGGTGCCTTCCTCTTGGGAGGTGGGATAAGGAATTATCTCGCTAAGGGGTCTGGTTTTCATGATTTCAATGGAGCGGCGGCACTCTGCCCTACGCTTCTCTAAAGAGCTTTCTTTTCTCCCTTCTCCCTTAGCGGATTTGAAATAGTTGTCCAAAGTCCCGGTGTTGCTTCCCCCGCCTTGTTGGAGTTTCACATAGTGCAGGTGAGGGCCTATCCGCGATCTGTTCCTTTTGTCGGCTAGTATCAGGAAGGTGCGGGCGAAAGAGAGTGGGCCCAGCCCAGCCTCCTTCAGCCCCGGACGGCCACAGACGGTCCCGCCCTTGTCCCGGGCTTCTCCCGGCGCCCTCCCGCGTGCTCCCGCGCAGCGGGAAAAGCTGCTCCTAATGAAGGAGGTACTCAAGGGGCGGGGCAGCCAGGGAGAGCGTCCAGGTGCAGGTGATGATGTCAGTGCAGGGACTCCTGGGCAATGGAGTCCCTGTCCCTCACCTGGCGCTCGCAGCCCTGCTCTCCGCAATTCCAGCCCACAGGATCCGGGATAACAGCCAATCCCTATCACGGCGAGGCGCCCAGCACACGGGCGAAGCGGGACCCGCGAAGCGGGTTCCGCGAGGTCTGGTGGTGAAAAGAACAGCCCCAGCAGGAAGGACCTCACACGAAGGGAACTCGCGCTCTGAAGTCTGCAAGTGTCTCCCACAGGACCAGGAGCAGGCGAGCACTTTCAGCGGTGCTCGCGGGGCGGGGCAGCCAGGGATAGCGTCCAGGTGCAGGTGATGATGTCAGCGCAGGGACTCCTGGGCAATGGAGTCCCTGTCCCTCACCTGGCGCTCGCAGCCCTGCTCTCCGCAATTCCAGCCCACAGGATCCGGTATAACAGCCAATCCCCGTCACGGCGATGCGCCCAGCACACGGGCGAAGCGGGACCCGCGAAGCGGGTTCCGCGAGGTCTGGTAGTGAAAAGAACAGCCCCAGCAGGAAGGACCTCACACGAAGGGAACTCGCGCTCTGAAGTCTGCAAGTGTCTCCCACAGGACCAGGAGCAGGCGAGCACTTTCAGCGGTGCTCGAGGGGCGGGGCAGCCAGGGAGAGCGTCCAGGTGCAGGTGATGATGTCAGCGCAGGGACTCCTGGGCAATGGAGTCCCTGTCCCTCACCTGGCGCTCGCAGCCCTGCTCTCCGCAATTCCAGCCCACAGGATCCGGGATAACAGCCAATCCCCGTCACGGCGATGCGCCCAGCACACGGGCGAAGCGGGACCCGCGAAGCGGGTTCCGCGAGGTCTGGTGGTGAAAAGAACAGCCCCAGCAGGAAGGACCTCACATGAAGGGAACTCGCGCTCTGAAGTCTGCAAGTGTCTCCCCAGAAGTCTGCAAGTGTCTCCCCACTAAAATTATAGGTTTGAGCAGAGATTTATCAGGATAGGATGTCAGAGAGGTAGGCTAGAACCACCAGACTAACCTTGGTTTCCGGAGCAGCTAGTTGCCCTCGGTAAAGTGTGTGAGCGCCAGGTCAGGGACAGTAACATTATAGAAATGCCATTACAATACAATACATATACTATTTAGCACATCTAAATCACTACCCTAATTAATTACTCTTCATCGGATTGGACAATTGCAATGGCCTTCAAAATGACATCTGTCCATAAACGTTGCTGGCTGTACTGCCGATAATTTACCTAAGCATAATTCACGACCAGTTTATCATCGCCAAGCCAACTTGCTTACTGCCCCAAACAGGGACTTATAAAAATTCTTGATGCCTGTTTTAAAGCAGTAAATAGTCTAGCTCCAACCTCCTTGCTTTTCCAATGTGGGTATTGCGTTATGCCATATTATCTATTTATATGAATGAATGATTGAATTAATTAATTTTTTTATTCAATTTTTTATAGCGCAGACTTGGACCAAGGGCATTAAAGTTCTGTACCAGAGAGCATTTGTTCCAGATAATAAATATAATAAAAAAAAACAATTAGCACTGGAAAGACTACAGGAATGGGCAGTTCATATTCATGTATGAACAGTAGCAGAAAAGAAGTTCTTTAGAAAATAATTATCATGAAAGGGTCATGGAGAAAACAGAAAACACAGATCAGCAGATCAAATTGGGCGACGCAGTTCTGGTCAGAAAGGCGATTGTAACAAACCTTGTTTCAACTAAAGTGTATCTCAATTAACACGATTTTGAGATCCCTTTTGTACTTGATCAGGCAAGAAGTTTTGTGAAAGGTTGGTGGGAGAATGTTCTAGAGTCTTGTTTGGGGAGGAAGTTCTAGAGTTGTGTTTGGGAAAGATAATTTCAAGTAGTGTTCATTCCTGAAAGTCAGGGTACGAGCAGGAAGGATTCAGCATTTCTTGATTCTTGTTGGGGGTCTGCAACTTTTAGCTTCCCAACCAGGTAGGAAGGTGAGAGGTTGTGAAGGCCATTTTGTGTGCTTTTTGCCATTTTAGATTGGGCTTTTGCCTAAAATAGGAGCCATTGCAGAGTCCGGTGAGTAGGAAAGTTGTGGTCAAATTTCATATGGACTGAAGCAAGCGGCAGCTATGTGCAATACTGCTCACAGTGATGTGAGTTGCACTTTAGGGAGACTAGAAAGGAGTGAGTTTCCATCCTGGAAAGAACCAATGCCTGGAACTCCAAATTCAAGTGCAGTCTTAGCTGGTGGCATGCACTTTTGCCCATGGCCAAGACTTGCATATGCAAGTCCAGAAGAATGTACAGCTGAGTGACTTGGCATTTTCCAAAATGGCTAGATTTTAGCTCAGTGGAAAGAAGGATTACAGCCACTCTTGAACAGGGGCGTTAGATTTTTTTGCATACTAAGTAAGATTTTATTTTTTATAGGATTGAGTTTTAGGTGATGGTTAGACATCCAAATTTCAATTCTGTTGAGGGTGATGGAGAGAAGGCTGATGTCTTTCAGGAATAAGGTCTTCAGTTAAATCTGTGCTTCATCTGCATATTGCTGAATGTAGAATTGCAGATTTTCTCAGAATTTTGCCAGTGGTTCCAGGTAAATATTAAATGGGGTACAAGAAAGGATCACACCCAACTAAACCCCTTGCTTCAGGCTGGTTTTGCTCGAGAATAAGCCTGATAGCTGGCCTTTAGGTTTGTCAAGTTAGATGTGGAGGCCTAGACTGTAGAAAGCTGGCTCTGTATATACTATACCAAAGTGAGGTATAGTCTGCACAGAGTCCAGTAGATCCCCAAAGGTAGGCCGAGGTAAAAGTTGATAATACCTTAGTCTCTATTTGTGGTAGTGGTACTGTGGGCGAGCAGTAAGGCTTTATCAGAGGGTAGTGTTAAACATTTATTGTACACACTAAGGCAAGAAATGATATCATCCACTCACAGACTGAACTCAAACCAATTGTTTGTATCAAAAATATTTCTTTGTTGTATTTTAATTTTAGAACCAAGCCAGACTTTGTGCAGGTAAGTAAAAATAGTACTTTTCTGATAATACAAGTGAATGCAGTTGATTGTAGATACAGGTAGATCAAATGTTCAGAAACAGTTGAAGTTACTTTTCAGTGACTTTGTAGTTACATTGTGATATCTTTTTGAATGGCTTATCAGATTAAATTTTTCTACTCAGTGTGATATGCATAGACATCACACTGGGACATATCCTAAATAAAGGTAAGTAAGTCAGTCTTTGTAAATACACAGTTTCTTAAGTTCTCATACAATCGCCAACTCCACACTTAAACCTTTTTTCACAGAAAAGCAGTCAATGTAATCCTATGGGAGAAAATGAAGTTATCGGATTAATGGTATGTACTTGGTTGTGGGTGTTGGGATTCTGGGGTTAGAACCAGGGTTCCCCCAGGGTCAAGAATTCACTCAAAAAACAGCCTCAGCAGCACTAAGGCGGCTGGGTGCAGAGTGCTGAGGCCCAAGGTTATCCAATGGGGGATAGGGGCTTCCGGTTGGTGGCTGCTCATGGGCACTTCACTTGGATGTGGGAGCAAAGCTCCTCAGGTTTAGCTCAGGGCAAAGGGGGATCCAAGATAGCACACAAGGTGCACCCACACCGGCCCTGGGGCGGCTGGGTGCAGGGTACTGGGTCTACATCGGGAGCCCTGTTGGTTTAAAAGGGAAAGCTCCGGTCAGAACCAACACTGCAGCCTCAGGCACGAAGATCTTCTGGAGGCGACCACCACTTGGAGAGGTAAGTTGAGATGTTGTGGGATGCAGGCGCACTGTCAGTTGGGCAACCCAAGGTCATGGGGTGTTGGGTGCATGGGAGTCAGGCTTTCCTTACTGGCTCTGGACGCAGTCGGGGGGATCCTCTAGAAAGGAGCAGCAGGTGTTATCGGGAGACTAGCGGTAGGTCAGGGATCACCAGATCCCAGGTCAGGATCGCCAGGGAGATGTGGTGTTGGGCCACTCAAACTTGGCCCGTGGATGTCAGGTGCAGAGTGTGCAGACTCGCAGATTTGGCCGGAGCCACAGTCTGTTGGTGAGCAAATCTGGTGCTCATGGTAGGCAAAGCCTTGTTAGGGAAGGCAGGGCAGGTCCTTCAGGTTCAGGGGGGCTGCTGGCTGCAGGACACACAGGGATTCCGCTGGAGCAGGTCAAAGTCGGGACAGGCCGGTAGGGCTGGGGAAAAGGCAGTTGGTGTTCTCCTCTTCTTCCTTCGGCACGGCTCTTCAGTATTCCTTCTTGTCTCAGGAGGCAAGGTTCGTGGTAGCCCCTAAATACTAAATTTTGGGGCATTTCAGGTAAGTACAGGACAGGACCAATGGGTCCCTTGCTTGGGATGGGTACACCCCCATTATGAGTAGTATAAGTAGTGGATTTTGTGGCCTTCTTTATATACAATTTGTACATTCTGTTATGGCTGTGTAGAACATGTTGTCCTGAGGATCCTTGGAAAATTCACAATCCATCCCAAGACATTTTTCACAGCGTAGCTTAGTCCTGTACTAAAACATTTATTCCCAGGTTGCTGTCAAACAGTCAGAGATAAGAAGCTATTTTGGAAGTTGTCTAAAATTGCAAGACCCTTTTGTCAGTATGCAGAGCCATGAATCTCCCTTGAAGATGAGTGAACTCCCATGAAAATCCAAAGTTGGCTGGTTTTATGACCAGACCTCCCCCTTATGAGTAAAGATGGGTACGTTAAACTTGCTACTCTGGAATGTTAACATCAGCTGTTACGGAAGGTCATCTGCTGTACCTGTCCAGTCCACTCTCTCCTCCATTCCAAGATATGAACAACTGGATGTCTGTAATTCATTTCAACTTGTCTTCCTGTCAGCAGAACAAGCATTTTCTTTCATTCGAAAGGTATTTCCTACTTCCTCGAAGAGATCAATAGTGCCATTGGACGAGGAAGAGCCTGGCCATAATGGAGCTAATTACTGTCCAGTCTTTCAAGCAGAGACATACATGTTTTATGAGCTCATGTTTAAGCATATTTAACACAGTTCTATGTTCACCACAGAATTAGATTTTTGAAAAATATTTCAGCAATGTATGCATGATATCTTTAACTGTTCCCTAACCTGACTTAAGAAACAAATATGTCTTTTTATTAACAATTTGTATTTTAGCTTTGGGAAAGGCTATCACTGCCTGAAGTGAAAATGAGCTGTTGTCTTCTTTTAGTGCAGGAACATTCAACCTTACCTGTCAGGCTCATCCTAGGTTTTGACATCATGCACCCAGGCATGCAGATTCCAAGGTGCTATCCATAGGTGATTTATCTGATATCAAAAGTAAGCTTCTATACATGTCTAAAATGGTTTCATTTGACATGTGTATGCTGTAATAGTTGTCACGGCAGTTGAGCTACAATGGCAGGGTTGATATCATACTTCTAAAGTCACTCTTAGCAATTGTGTTAGACCACACTCCAGTCCAATTACCATTGTATTGTGGCATTACCTAAAAGATAGGAAAGCCAGTTGGGATTAACCTGTTTTTCATAATTTTTAGTCATCAGAGCACATAAACTGGGGACAATTTACAGTTTCTAAGTGCCCAGAGTCATAATATGGCATTTAATCCAGTGTAAATAAAGCAAACAATCTGCAAAGAACTACAAAAAGATGAATTGCCTGTGCTCTCATTGGTGAAAGTCCTATCCTAACTTATAAATGTGGATCAGGCAATTCTCAGTTGCTATCATTCATTCATTCATTAAATTCTTTATTTCGGCTAATATGCCATAAAAGACAGTGCATACATTACATTGCATTTCATTAATAGTTAAAAACATATTATCACTTGAATACATAAAACACAAAATATAAAATACAATACAAGTTGGATGGTAGTTTGAGCAGATACATGCATTCATAAGGAGATAAAGAGGACCATCATGTCAATCCCAGCATCGGTACAGTTACAATTGATGCCCTATTTTTTTCCTTTGATAAAAGATAGAGAGCAAAAATCTACTGACACTGAATGTTATTTGTTGTGATGTATTTGTTAGTAAGATTCTCAGAGCCTGAGAGCATGACCTCAAGCCCAGAAGTAAGCATATTGGTTTAATCCACCTCCTTCTAGCTTGAGCATATAAGGGGCAGAAAAAAAGAATATGCTGTTCATTTTCGGTCTGTTTTTGGTCACACATTGGGCAGAGTTCATCCATTTCTGGGGCTGCTGTGTCACGATTTCTAGCCCACCGTGCCAAAGTAGTTTTGATCAGTAGATTACCATAACGAAACTTTAAAAATAAAGTTTTGGCGAGTGGCGGCTCGATCTCATCCATAAACGTCTCATAAAGCGGTTCATCCTTAAAGTTTAGGAACTTTGCAACTAAGGTACCACTGGTTGCAATATTTACAGTCCTTCTTAGCATAAAACTCCAAAAGGCTCTTTTTAGGATTAATTTGGGATTAGCAGGTAGTTGCTCAGGATTCTCCCAAAAATGTTTCAATCCTATATTATTCAACCATATCTTGATGTGCCTTAGCCATGGGGTGGTACTCTGGCTGTCAAGAATCATGATTTCTTTTAACCCATCTCGGTAATCTTGAAGTTCGGGCACTTGCCATAGTCTCACCCACAGCATTAAAGGTCGAATCAAAACTTGGTGATCAGTCCTTTTGAGGTTTAAATCAAGCTCCAGAGGAACTAAAGGGGTGCCTCTGGGGACCCTAACCAAGCTACGCATAAAATTGTTATCTAAAACACTAAAAGATTCCCTAGACCCGGGACCCCATATTTCAGCACCATAAAGTACAGATGCTTGGACCTTAAATTTAAATAATTCCATCACTGGGGATACCGCTTTACTAGTGCTCATACTTTGCTCCCTAAGTATTGGTTTGACGTTTTGCATGTATGTTAATTTACTTTTGTCAATTTGGGCTTTCCAAGTAAAGTTTGAATCCAAAGTCACCCCTAAATAAGAGAAATGTGGCACTGATTCAGTTGCTATCTATTTGTGTATATGTGTAGAGTATAAGAGTTGAGTCCTCAATGCTGCACTGAATGTCGCTCTTTCAGGTTTAAGGTGCGGATATAGCAGTAAATAACTCAAGAAGAATCAGAGTTTCTAACTAAGGAATCTGCCCACAAGCGATACCAAGTCAGCTGGAGTATGTCCTGCAGGCTTTAGGAGGCTGATCTTAGTCAGCTGTTAGAGCAGAAATACTAAGGTACGGTATCTGGATATCTGTTCATATTTGCGGCCTCTGCACAAAATCTTGAGTTTCGAGATTTGGTCTACATTACACTTTGTTTTGCAAACAAAAGCTCACAACAGTCCCTGACATGCTTAAAGTTTTTTCCCCAGCATGTAGGCAGCATCTTTTATTGTTCCCAGCCAAGTGTTATGATGCTGTGCACAGCAGTTACATAGAGGGAAAGCAGCAGTCATGGCATCGAAGATCCAACTCTAAATGCAGTAGGCCTTCCAACTGCATATTAACTAGTACTCCAGTGCTGTCAGGGAGTTTCAGATGGTGTGCCCAGCTGTTGCTTAGCTCTCATTAACAGCTAGAGCTATGATGTTTACAAGTAGAGCATGGACCATGAGCTGGGTGAACAGGCTATAGTCAGTTTTATTCTTTAACTACATCTGTTGTTTCATCAGCAGCCAGTAGCCCAGGAGGTTGGATTAAAATTCTTTATACCAGACTAGGTTTGGAAAGGCTGCAGTTTCTTCTGTGCGTTGGCTGGGACAACTGAATAGAGTTTGTGCCGATATTTGAGTTGGGACCTGATAACCACAATAATCTTCAAAATCATTTGGGGCATCATCATGGCCAGGAGCCTCTGGTGGTGCAATGCTGACACTGCATTTGCGGCAGTTATTGAATCAAGATCTGTAGCCGATCAATAATCCTTTGGAGTTGTGAAGTGATCTTCAATTGAGGGCTTTTGCCTCGCAGATGAGGCCCACTTGGGCTGTCGTTGTCCAGGATCCTGGGGTTTGCTTTAGACATTTTGTGTAACAAGTGAATAGAAGGAAGATTGTACAGTAGAAGACTTCAATGTGACTACTACACATTTTAAGAAATTGTGTTAGGAAGGGGCAATTTCTAAGAGTCCCATCTTATCTGGTCTTGAGCTGCAGGTGTTGAAATTCAAAAATCAGAGTATGATTGACTTCAGTGTCTCAGTCATGTTGGATTGTACAGTTACTGGAAATATGGCGGATGCAGCTAGCTCTGTCTTTGCTTTCAATGAGCTTTGATAGAGGGGGATGTAGGCTCTTTAGTTCTTGAACCAATGCAACTGGTTTTCATTTTGACGACCTCCCCAGCTAGGTTTGCGCTATGTAAATGCTAACACATGCATACATGCATACATGCACACTACAGGGAATCTTTGGAGGGGTGCAGCACTGTATTTTTGAATGGTCACTAGGCCTAAGGTGTCAGCTCTATAAAAGTATGAAACAGATCCTCTGATAAGTTATTAGTGATCCCAATTGGAAAGTAATGTCTTTTAACATACACTTAAACCCTTATTGTGAGTGCTCATAGGTTCTGGGGTGATATCTGTAACACTAGTTCTGATGATCAGAAGATGATCTCCTATTGTTCCCTGTACAAGGAGGATTCATTTAGGATCAGTGAATCTGTGTTTATGCACCAATTCCCGCACAAGAAACTGTGATTCCAGACATTTTAGTAAGGCAAAATCCTCCAATTGTGAACTGGAGGATTTCTCCCCCCGTATAACATGCAGGGTTACTGCAGTCGGGAACAGCAAGTGCGGTAACACCACGCCACTGGTAATCCCATTTTAGCTGTGTTCTGCCCCCAAAAAAGGATAATTAGAGCACTCTTAATGAGTGCCTGGCTCCTTAATGGAGCAATTTGCAGCTTAGATTGTGGATGCTGAGATCAAAGCACTCAGCAGTCCCTTTGGATTTCCTAAGTTACCTTTTTGAGCTCTATCATGCGGCAAAGGAAGAACTGGGTACAGGGATCCCAGTGTTGTAATTTGGCAGAGATCATGGTTAGAATTTAGCTGAAGCCATCTTGTATTCGGCAGCCATCTTGTCTGTCATGTGCTCACCATGTGCTCTGTCCTTCCTTGCTGTCATTTACTCTTGTACTCTGTTTAGAGACAGACTATATTTAGGCTCTGCTACTCTGCACATGCGCAGAGGAAACTGAAACTGTTCAAACCACATGTCCTAGTCTGTAACTGTCAGGGTATTTCTGTCGGAACCAGCAAACTGTTAGCTCCACCCTACTGTTGACGGTGCATTTCTGTATGACCTTTAATGTGTGTAACCCTTCTGTTCTGTACTTGTACCGCCTTCTTTTGAGCCCCTGTGTGGGTATAAAAGAAGCATGTTCCTTCTGTTAAGTGTGCTACTTCATACACTAACCAAGGGTGTTGTGTGAATGTATTTCCACCTCTTGAGGTTAATAAAGCGTTCTGTTTTATATTGCAGTTTCCGTGCCAACGTCTTTCCTATTGGTCTGAGGACTTTGTGCAGAGAAGGGCGAACCCCTAGCACTGGTAGGCCTGGATAAGGCCCACCTCGACACCAGCACATTGCAAGGATGATAAAACTGCTACCCTTGCTTGCCTACTGCCAACAGCAGAAAAGCACTGCTCATCCCTGCTGAATGTAAGAAACGCTGCTGAGGTCAGAGATGCAAACAGTCCCCACTTGCCTGCAGCCCCTGACCTCACAGGTAGTGTTCATGCCTCCCACCGAAATGCTTCCTTTGCAGACAGTGGTACCTAACACAGCCGCTTATCTTTAGGTAGCAAACCAATCCTGGACAAACCAGTCCCGGGCAGCAGGATTGTATGATGCCTGGAGACCGTCCAGTCTGCAAAACCACGCTCGGCCAACCTTCTGAGGCCTTGGCATGGATCTCAAATTGCAGCTATTAGCTCAGAAGAGATGAGCTCAAAACGGGGTCCGATCAATTTGGGCTTGTTCTTCTTTGTGGGTGGTGCATTAAACAGTAGAAAGATAAGGCAATTGACTCATGTTGTGGAAGAGCTCCAAGTTGTAAGGATTGTAGCACTCCAAAATTGCATGGTTCTTGATGTGGTATTAGCTGATTGAGGTGGTGCATGTCGCATCATCGGCAGTAGCTGCTGTGTCTACATTCCTGACCACTCACCTTCAGTGTTTGATGCAATCTCTAAAGTGCATAAGATCGCTGCTAAAATTCATCCAAAGACTGGCACCTGGACTTTTTCTAGTTGGATGTAGACACTCTTTGTCACTTGGGGCTGGAAGCTACTGACTATTCTATGTATACTACTAGTGATACTATTTACATGTTGTGTATGTATAAAATGTGGTCCAATGCTCTGCTCCGTCTGTATTTCTGCCTGTACACCAGCCAAGCGAAATGTTGCAGAAATGAAAACACAACGTTTATTTAATAAAGAGTTCACTGAAATGATGAACATCAATGTACAGGATATGAACATAGATTACCCCAAATGAACGAATGTCTCCAGCTAATGCTACAAGGGTCGTCTGTTGTAATTTGGCAGCGATCGGGGTTAGCATTTAGCTGAAGCTATCTTGTATTCGGCAGCCATCTTGTCTGCCATGTGCTCACCATGTGCTCTGTCCTTCCTTGCTGTTGTTTGCTCTTGTACTCTGCTTAGAGACAGACTATATTTAGGCTTTGCTACTCTGCACATGCGCAGAGGAAACTGAAACTGTTCAAACCACATGTCCTAGTCTGTAACTGTCAGGGTATTTCTGTCGGAACCAGCAAACTGTTAGCTCCACCCTACTGTTGACAGTGCATTTCTGTATGACCTTTTATGTATGTAACCCTTCTGTTCTGTACTTGTACCGCCTTCTTTTGAGCCCCTGTGTGCGTATAAAAGGAGCATGTTCCTTCTGTTCAGTGTGCTATTTCATATACTACCGAAGGGTGGTGTGTGAATGTAGTTCCACCTCTTGAGGTTAATAAAGCGTTCTGTTTTATATTGCAGTTTCCGTGCCAACTTCTTTCCTAATGGTCTGAGGACTTTGTGCAGAGAAGGGTGAACCCCTAGCGCTGGTAGGCCTGGCTGAGGCCCACCCCGACAAATTGGCGCCCAATGTGGTGCTCATTGGTGACTCGGATGCCCGAAGGAGTGGTCGAAACGAAGGATTGGAATCTCGGTACGGATGATCATTGCCCAAGGAGACCCGCATCTTGGCAAACCACAGTGTTTTTGCTCTCTTTCTGATCTGACCCTCCAGGTGGTGCCAGTCCTCGACTGAGATCTCTTCTGTTGATTCGCCGTGCAGTGACCGTTTGGTCGATTTAAGAACTTGGCAGTTGGAATCCGGACACCAAGGGATTGGTAAGGGTCGTTATGCAACACTTGCTGTTGGTTTGATACCAGGGATTGGTAAAATTGTTTATGCGACTTACTGTTGGTTTTGGAAAGTGTATTGGGCAATTTTGGAATCTGTGATTGTTAATATATAAATTGCAATTTATATAGGCAGGTAATGAGGAGAATTTTCCCTGTTTTGACTAAGATTTGAACGGCGCACCATACAAGAGTACTTTAAGCGCTACTTTGTGTATAATACTGCATATTCTGCACTATTTTCGGCATGCCTGTTTCCAGCACACTTCGTCGGATGTGCTGCTTTGGTAGCGGTACCACTTTGAGACTTGTTGAAGCACAACCGGTCCCCCAGGAGGGGACCCCTAATAGGGACATGTATATTAAGTATGGTATTTCTTCTAAAATGTACAGCACATTAAGGAATAAATATACAAGTAAGGATCCTGAGTTGTGTTGGCCTATGCATGGGTCATTTGATTTACGAAAGATTCAGTATGTGGAACAATGTATGTTTAAGCGAAAGACTAGGCAAGAGATGTTTGACTGTACGAATGTGGGAGAAAGAAGTGCGTGAACGAATGAAGCGTGAACAAGCCTTGATCGAAAAAGAACAGCGAAAGAGCATTCATGCAAAAGCATTAGAAATGAAAAATAAAGAAATTAAAGAAAATAAAGAGAGAGAATATAGGGTGCGTCATTTACAGGTAACTGGCCAACATGCTGTTCGGCGACCCCTCTATCCTATCCTTAATAAACCGCAAGATGATTTCTTGTTATTAGATCGTTCTCCGCCTCCGTATATTTTTCGTTCTGCTCCTCATGACATGAGTCAGATGCGGACTCTGCTTCAGAGCAAGAGAAAGCACGGGAAACTCGTTCTACGTTGACAGCCGAACGTGCAGCTGATCTTAGATCCGCTGCTCATAAAGCCGTTCGTAGTACTGCTCCTGCTTCTGACTCTATAGATAACATGAAAGGTTGGCAGGAAAGGGAGCAAATATATTTCACTGAGGTACTTGCCACAGAAGTCATTTAGCGGTAAAGGAAATATTCTCAGGAATTAGAGCCTGATGACATAGCAAATGATTGTAAGCAAATGCGTGATGGTCTTTTTCTCTTCTCTCAGGTACCCAATTTAATCAGACGTTTGGTTAAACTGCATGCTGAAGCAGTCCGTTTGCGAGACAAGAAAAAGGCAGCAGAGGCAGCTGCACAAACATCTCAGACCGACGTGGCACAGGCTTCTATCTTCGTAACAGATAAGACTATGATAGTTCATGAAAAACCTATGCGGAAAGCCGCACCTTTGTATGTTCCTCCTAGAGGCGAGGGAACAAGTGATAATAAGGATTCCGCTGATGCAAAGGGTTATTTTATTTATAATTGGGTTTATACTCCTTGGAACAGAGTGGATGTCATGGCCCTTAAAACAGCATTTCCTGATCCGCGTAAAAATCCAGCTACTTTTTATGCAGATGTTGAGGGAGCTGTTAGCTCTTGTACTATGACTCTGCCTGATATTGACATGTTTTTTGGATTGATATTACCCCCTGATATGTGGAGAACTGTTTGTAAAGTTGATGATCGTGCGACTTTTGGGGCGTTATGGAAAGAATTGGAACAAATGGATGTAAAAAGGGAACCCATACAGAAGCCATGTCAGCTAATTTTAGACCTTCCCGCAGCTATATTAGTTAAGTTAAAAACAATTCTTCCCTCTAAAAAGATAGATTGGACTGTATTAGCGTCTTGCAAGCAAAAAGCAGATGAATCGGTTTCGGACTTCTTTACACGCTTTGAGGAGGCATTCCACGATTTTAGTGGTTAGTCATTGACAGATGACACGGGCAGGTATCTGTTTGTTGATAAATATATCTCTAACCTGTTGCCAGGAATACCTAGTCACCTAAAGGCCAGTGAAAGTTCATGGACTACCTCTTCTCCGGTTTCTCTTTTGACTATGGCTCAGTATTATGAGCGACAGGAATTAGATGCGAAGGGCAATGAGGATAAGAAAACTAAAGAGTTAAAAACGAAGTTTATGTTTGCTCAGGCTTATGGTCCGACTTCTAGAGGTAATGATAGAGGTGGACGTGGGTCATATGGGACGTCTTTCCCTTCTTATACTCGTTTGACTTTGTCTGCTGACCAGTGTGCGTACTTCAGGAAATTTGGGCATTGGGCTGCTGACTGTCCGGCATTGCGTGCTCAGCAGTATCCACGTGGACAAGGACAAATGAGAAATCGTTCAGGATATTCTGGGCCTAGAGGAAGCACGGACGATCATGCCAAGTTTGATGATAATATATGTGGACAGTACGGGTTTAACACTTTTGATAGACGGAACCAATATCAAATGTATGATTATTTGCCGTCTGATTTGAAGGATTCTGCTCATGCATAGGACTGCCTAGGATGGGGTAAGGAATCAGTTGAAGTATCAGTATATCAGAAGGGTCCCTATGTCACAGCACATGTTTTGGGTTCTACTGATCAGTTTCTGGTTGATACAGGAGCTACTCGTAGCGCCTTGTCTAAACAATTGGTTCCAAGGGCTCCCCTGTCTGGCTTAACCATTACATCAATAAGTTTTGATGGAACACCTTCCCTTAGCCCACTGTCACAACCACTTGCATTTCATGTTGACAAATGTACTGCTCCATGTCCATTTTTGCTTTCTCCGAATGCACCGGACAATATTGTGGGTCTTGATATGTTCAAATATTTCAGGGCTACAATACGATGTTCTCTGGAATCAGTACGTGTTATTTTGACTGACAAATACCCAGTGATTGAGAGATCTTGTCTTGTTAAAGAGGACATTACATTAGCTTCACTCCCTCGTACTTGGCGGGCGACTTCAGACACCGATGTAGGGCAAATGGTTATTCTGCAAGTACATATTAGTGTCAAGGAGGGTGCTTCATTGCCATGCTTGCCACAATGCAGAATTTCTCAAGAAGGCGAAGAAGCACTTGTATGCATTGTTCATGATTTAAGTAAAGTGGGGGCTGTGGAAGAAGTTCCTTATAACATTTGCAACAGTCCTATTCTTCCCATTTTGAAAAAAGTCACTGACACTAGGATTTACAGATTCATCATTGATTTGCGAGAAGTTAACAAGATTGTAGTACCACAATACCCCATGGTTTCTGACATAACAACACTTCTTACCTTAGTTCCTCCAACAGCAACTACCTTTACTGTGATCAACCTTAAAAATGCTTTCTTTTCAATTCCAATTCTTCCTGATAGCCGATATTTGTTTGGCTTCACTTTGAATAATCGATCGTACAGATTTTGTAGAATTCCTCAAGGGTACACTGAGAGTCATAGTATTTACAGCCAAGCATTGAAAAGACAACTTGACTCTTTCACTTTGCCTGAAGGAGTGGCTCTCATACAATATGTCAGTGATATCTTGTTGGCAGCCGATACGCCTGAACAGTGTGAAAAATGTACTTTGTCTTTACTTTCCTTTCAAGCTTGACACCACCATAAAGTGTCAAGGAAGAAATTGCAATATTGTAGACCGAAGGTTACCTACTTAGGCCACCTTCTGTCTAAGGAGGGACGTGCACTTACACCAGATCGCATTCAAGCAATTTTATATACATCAGTACCTTCTTCTCGGAAAGATTTCCGTGCAATTATTGGTCTGACTTCGTTTTTTATGCAATGGATATTAGGTTTTTCACACATTGTTAAACCCTTGTTAGCCCTTCTGAACAAAGACACTCCAATGCCCCTTCCATGGACGACTGAATGCCAGAATGCTTTTCGTAAGTTACATCAAGCTCTTTGCTCTGCACCAGTGTTAGGTATTACAGATTACACAACGGTTTTTACACTCTATGTACACGAGAAAGATGGGTGTGCATTGTCAGTTTTAGTGCAGCCACACGGTGACAAGCAGCGTCCCTGTGCGTATTTTTCAGCGGTTCTTGATCCTGTTGCTTGTGCATTTCCTGGGTGCTTCCATTCAGTTGCAGCATCAGCTGTGTCCATACGTCAGCGTGAAGGAATAGTTTTGTCACATAAATTGTTGGTGCTAGTACCTCATGCGGTTGATGCCCTTTTGAATCAGACTAAAACGCAACACTTAACTAGTGCTCATTTGACAGGATGTGAATTGACACTGTTAGCCCCTCACATTACCCTGAAGAGGTGTCCAACTCTGAACCCAGCTACTTTGTTACCATATCCAGCGACTCAGACTCAGTCACAGGAGTCTCATGATTGTATATTCCTTACTGAGGAACAGACAAAGAGTCACGTCAATTTGCAAGATATGCCCCTTTCAGATGTAGATGGGGAATTGTGGGTTGATGGGTCTTATTTGAAGTTACCAGATGGCACGACATCAGCTGCATATGCAATTACGACACTCCAGACAGTAGTGGAGACAGCTCGTATACCCCCAGAAGTCGGCTCAAGCAGCTGAGCTAATAGCATTGACACAAGCGTGTGAACTTAGCACTGATTTGTGCGTGAACATCTATACAGATAGCCCCTATGCTTTTGAAGTCACCCATGATTTTGGCCTACTTTGGAAGGAAAGAGGCTTTCTTACGTCCCACGAGATGCAGATAATGCTCGGAGAACTAGTTCATAATCTTCTGACTGCATTGACGTATTCAAAGAAAATAGCTATTGTGAAGTGTAGCGCACACAAGAAAGTGACTGATAAGACAGGACAAGGCAATGCCTTTGCAGATCGTATAGCTCGTGAGACTGCGATGCAATGAAGCACTACATCTATGTACGTAGTGAAGTCACAAGCTGAACGTTGGCATGATGCTAGACAAGATGTACTAGATATAAAGCGATCTGCTTCTGTGGAAGAACTTGAGCAGTGGTCCAAAGGGGGAATGATAGATGTTGAGTGCTGTTGGCGAAACAAAGAAATAATAAGTGGAAACTGCCTATAGCCTATTTACAGCCTAAGGTTCAAATGGCACATGGGCTGGCACATGTTGGAGCTTCGGCAATAACGAAATTGCTTACACAAGTTTGGGAGCATCCAGAAATTGCCAGCACAGCTAAGAGAATGGTACAGCCCTGTTTGATCTGTTGGCAGTACAATCCTGGTAAAGGGACACAGACTCCTACAGGAGGGTTTGCTACACCAACTGCACCTTTTGAAATTTTGCAAATGGATTACATCAAACTTGAACATTGCAATAACTTGAAGTATGTTCTAGTGGTGGTATGTGCCTTCAGTAAATGGATAGAGGCATACCCTACTAAGGATAATACGGCTCTCACCACAGCAAAGGTGATTTTAAAGGAATTCTTCCCTAGATTTGGTGTTGGCGAATTTTTATTTTATTGGGCAAGTTGTTGAGTGTTAGATCTGGGGGGTCTCTAGTTGGCAATGGTTATCACCATTGTCCAAATAAGGACCCTTACTTCTAAGTCAGGATAAGGGGATTACACTCCTTAATAACCCCTGCTCACCCCCTTGGAAGCTTGGCACGAGCAGACAGGCTTATCTCAGAGGCAGTGTGTTAAGCATTTGTGAATATACACAGTAATACAGTGATAACACTACAGATGGACACAACACAGGTTTTATAAAAATAAGCATTCTTTATATAGACTTAAACACAAGACCACAAACGACAAAAATACACAATACTACACTTAAGATTACTTAAAAGATGATTAAAGTCTCTTAGGTCAAGTTGATGGTAGATGCGACAAAGTTCTCAAAAAAGTACCTGGATGCGGCACGCAAAGTAAACAAAAGGCTCACAGAAGGGGAGATGCGCCCTTTACGTGACCCAGGGGAACGGTTGCGTCCTTCCACAATGCTTGTGCAGAGTAGGGGACTCGTCGTGAGCCTTACCGGTGTGGAGGTGATGCGTAGATTCTAGACCTGTTACGATAAGCAAGATGGCACCTTGATGCAAGGCGAGGACGATGCGATGATCCAGTTGCGATGCGATGACGATGCGATGACGCCCTGACAGCCTTGCGACAACTCTGTACTTTGAAGCCACGACAGGCCCTGCGACGCGCTTCCCCGGTGATGCGATGATGGCTCTCTCGATGCGTCGCGCTTCTCTGCCGATGCGACAGCAGACAGCTTCGATGAACTCCCGCTTCCAGGGAGATGCGACGAAAGCTCGTTTCTCCGGCGATGGGATGATTTCAGCTTGGGCGGCGACACGCTTCTCTTGATGCGTCGCGTTCCCAGCTCCCAGCGGCACGCAAGTGACTGGAGTCAGAATTCACAGCAAGGAAATTCAGGAGGGAGCTAGAGGTGAAGTCTTTTGGCGTTGAGACTTCAGCAGGAGGCAAGCACAGTTCAAGCCATTGGAGAATATTCTGTAGATGAATGAAAGTCCTTAAAAGTTCCTTCTCCTTTCCCTTGGCAATGAAGGAACCACTGCAGGCCAACCCAGCAAACAGCACACTGGCAGAGGGGCAGTCCAAACTCCTGCAGCTTCCTTGGTTCTTCTCCTTGGCAGGAAGGTTTCTTGTCCCAGAAGTGATCTAAAGTCTGTGGGACTGGGTCCCAATATTTATACCCCAAAATCCTTTGTTCTCTAAAGGCAGAGAGGCCTCCTAGTTTAAACCAGTTCCTGAGCACTGTGTTTACATGACTCTTCTCTTCCTTTCACTGTGCAGGGCAGAAACATCAGACGCCCCACAGGAGGTGGAGCTAGCACAGGGAAGGGAAGATGCAGCTCTGGAGCACTCTGTTGACAGGATTCCTCTTCTCCTTTCACTGTGCAGGGCAGAGATATCAGACAAGCCACAGGAGGTGGAGCCAGCATTGTGGAGGGAAGGCCCAGCCCTACTCAGGTCCCAGGTGCACTCTCCCCCTCCCATCTGGATGTAAATCTCCCTATTCACCACTGGGCTGTCCCAGACTGTCTCCTGGAATTTCCCCAGCCCTGTCACACACACACCCAGACAAGGAATACACAAGTCAGCAGAGGCGGGCTCAAATGGTTAGGCAAGCAAATACCTGCTTTCTAAACGTGGTATTTGCAAACACAGAATATTAAAATAAACTTTACTAAAAGATGTATTTTATTATTCTGAGTTCAGGCATACTAAATACGAATTTCCACCATGTTCCCTGACTCAGTTAGGATTGTAGGAACGTAACAATCTTAAGTGCCCATTCTGGCCTATGAGAACAGGTAGCCTTCAATAGTGAAAAACGAAAACGGCGGTAATTCACTATTAGAACATGCTACACACATCAGAGCATGTCCTACCTCATACTTACAATGCAGCCTGCCCGTGGGCCTACCATAGGGGTGTCTAATATGAAGCAAAGGGAAGGTTTAGGGACTGGCAAGTGGGTGCAGTTGGCCAAGTCGACATGGTAGTCACAGACTACACACAGGCCTTGCAATGGCAGGCCTGAGACACACTTTACAAGCTGCTTCTGTGGGCGGCACAACCAGTGCTGCAAGCCCACCAGCAGCATTTGCTCTACAAGCCCTGGGCACACATGGTGCACTGTACTAGGGGCTGACAGTAGATCAAATAAGCCAATCATGGTATAACAAATTAGTACATCAATTTAACATAGGGAGCACTTGCACTGTGGCACTGATTAGCAGTGGCACAGGGAGCAAAACATACAACCAGCAAAAACATATAAAAACAGAGGAGGCAATCCGTCAAAAATGGAAGGGAGACTCACGCCAATGATGTCAGGTCTAACATTGAGCATGTCCTGAAAGGATTAAGGATCAAACAAAAGTTCCATGCAGTCTCCCACCCACAATCAGCAGGATTAGTGGAGAGGTATAATGCTACCTTGAACTTAAAATTAGCGAAAATACTGGCTTCCACGTCTTTGAAATGGCCTGTTGCGTTACCTTTGGCATTGTTGTCCATAAGATCGGTGCCACATTCACGATCTGGGCTTACACCATATGAGGTGGTATTTGGGAGACCGATGAACATTTGGGGAGTACCTAAGCCACGCTCCATACATGATGTACCATGTGTTCTCATGAGCGACTATTTAGCACGGTTGACTGATAGTTTGAATTCTATTCATCAACAGGTTCGAGAAGCTCTTCCTGACAGACCTGCTGGTGAGGCCCACGAACTCCGGCCTGGCAACCACTTGATTGTCAAGGCCTTCGAGAGGTCGAGCAGCTTGGAGCCGAGGTGGCGAGGACTGGAGCAGGTGCTCCTAGCGACGAGGACAGCGGTTCGAGTGACGAACAGAAAGAATTGGGTCCATAGCACTCACTGCAAGCGCGTATCGCCTACCTTGGTGGAACCTGCTGTGCTGACTGACCATCAATAGATTCTGGAAACGGAGAAGGGCCACACTATCTCACTTGACGAATCTGAGGGAGTCTTCCTGGACCACACGATCTCTTGAGTATCCCGGTACCAGCTAAGACCGAGAAAAGAATCTGCAGTGTTGAAAAAGACTGGTTGAGCAACCGTCCTGGGTTGGTGAAACGGAGTGCTGATGTGGCAATGGGGGGGGGATCAGACCTACATAGTGACACCCGTCTTGACCCTCGGGGAAGAAACCAACGGCTGCCCAGGACATTAGAGCTCCAACGATTGTTTCAACGATGAACCGATCATGTCTACAAGGAGATCAACTGTTACTAAGATCTGTAATAAGAAGACCATTTGTGCTGTAGGATTTGTTGTTGCTATGGTGGCTATAGCAGTGACAACCTGGTTTGTTGAGAAAGTGGCTCCTGTTCGACAGCTTTTGATGGCCACTACTTCAGTACCAGTTGAGCATCATTACTTTACCATTCCTTACATGAGCAAAAGCATCGACAATCCTACCTGAACAATACGTTTATTCAGATGTTGCATCACACTCACAATGCCGCAAATACTACCAACTGTTGGGTGTGTGGGATGATACCTGCTCACCAGAAGAAAGGAGGAACACCTTTTATTCCTCTTCCTTTCTCGCATAATGGTTCTTGCCAAGCTTGGTTTGCGTTTCTGATTGCTTCAGGGAAAGCAGCAGTTTGGAAGGATTAATTATCATCTCAATAAAGTGTGTTATCCAGATGAAGATGGTAATCCACGAGCTGAAGGAACTAAATGGGAATGGGAAGAGTACTGGCCTGTGAACCTTTCTATGCCATACGTTTTCCCAAATATGAGAACTATAAAGAACACCGGACCATTTGTAATTCTGTGACCAGAGCTAAGGCAGACTTATGTATAGGAAGTGTTGGGAGAATTCCAGTGAGGAAAAGTGAGTGTACTGTGACTTTGAGAATTAAAGGTGCCAATAACATTAGTTTTATATCGTCACATAATACCTATTTTGTCTGTGGTAATAAGGGATATTACCAACTACCTGCTGGATGGTCTGGAATATGCTATGTGTCATTTATCTTGCCCTCAGTGTTTCTGCTACCTGCATAGTATCATCGAGACTTTAAGCTGTACAACAATATTTCTAAGAACAGATATAAGAGAACAACAAGTACTGATGAGGTTGACCAGACTGACACCACTCTGCAACAATATGTTGATTTCACTTTGGGCTTGTTTTTCTTCGTGGGTGCTGCATTAAACAGTAGAAAGATAAGACAACTGACTCGTATTGTGGAAGAGCTACAAGTTGCAAAGATTGTAGCACTCCAAAATCGCATGGTTCTTGATGTGGTATTAGCTGATCGAGGTGGTGCATGTCGCATCATCAGCATTAGCTGCTATGTCTACATTCCTGACCACTCACCTTCAGTGTTTGATGCAATCTCTAAAGTGCACAAGATCGATGCTAAATTTCATCCAGAGACTGGCACCTGGACTTTTTCTAGTTGGATGTGGACACTCTTTGTCACTTAGGGCTGGAAGCTACTGACTATCCTATGTATACTACTAGTGATACTATTTACATGTTGTCTATGTATAAAATGTGCTCCGTCTGTATTTCTGCCCGTACACCTGCAGGATATGATCATAGATTACGCCAAATGAACGAATGTGTCCAAGGTCTACAAGGGTCGTCTGTTGTAATTTGGCAGCGATTGGGGATAGTATTTAGCTGAAGCCATCTTGTATTCAACAGCCATCTTGTCTGCCATGTGCTCACCATGTGCTCTGTCCTTCCTTGCTCTCGTTTGCTCTTGTACTCTGCTTAGAGACAGACTATATTTAGGCTCTGCTACTCTTCACATGTGCAGAGGAAACTGAAACTGTTCAAACCACATGTCCTAGGCTGTAGCTGTCAAGGTAATTCTGTCGGAACAAGCAAACTGTTAGCTCCACCCTACTGTTGACAGTGCATTTATGTATGACATTTTATGTATGTAACCCTTCTGTTTTGTACTTGTACCGCCTTCTTTTGAGCCCCTGTGTGGGTATAAAAGGAGCATGTTCCTTCTGTTCAGTGTGCTACTTCATACACTACCCAAGGGTGTTGTGTGAATGTAGTTCCACCTCTTGAGGTTAATGAAGCGTTCTGTTTTATATTGCAGTTTCCGTGCCAACTTCTTTCCTATTGGTCTGAGGACTTTGTGCAGAGAAGGCGAACCCCTAGCACTGGTAGGCCTGGCTGAGGCCCACCCCGACACCAGCACATTGCTAGGATGATAAAACTGCTACCCTTGCTTACCTACTGCCAACAGCAGAAACGCACTGCTCATCCCTGCTGAATGGAAAAAATGCTGCTGAGGTCAGAGCTGCAAACAGTCCCCACTCGCCTGCAGCCCCTGACCTCACTAGTAGTGTTTATGCTTCCCACCCAAATGCTTCCTTTGCAGACAGTGGTACCTAACACAGCCGCTTATCTTTAGCTAGCAAACCAATCCTGGGCAAACCAGTCCCTGGCAGCAGGATTGTATGATGCCTGGAGACCGTCCAGTCTGCAAAACCACACTCGGCCAACCTTCTGAGGCCTTGGCATGGATCTCAAATTGTAGCTATTAGCTCAGAAGTGATGAGCTCAAAACGGGGTCCGAACCATGGGTGAAACCTGATTCCTGTATTACTGGGATAGTTAAGTAGCTCGGTCATTCCCAAACAATGCATACAAGTGCTTGTGATAGGGCTATTCAAGGTAAAACTGCTTTTACTTGTTCCTTTGTTGTTATCACTCCATGCGGCTAAACATAGTTATTGTTTAAAAAAAAATCTACAAACGGAAAGCAAGAATGTTCCAGTGCAGGTGATTCTTGTGAGAAGTCAGTGCAAACTCAAGTTGGCCTTTTGAAAACTTCGACAAAGAGTATTCGCTCATCTTTTTACAGTGGAAAATATTGGTACACTGATTATTACATTGTTTATTATTGTACGGTATTTGTGGCAGGCTAAGCAGCTACAGGAAGGCTTCAGTAGAGATACAGGCAAATTAAACTGTTATCAGGTCTTCACCCACAATATCTATGTTTTTTGCACACATTAATGGGAGTCTGAGAGCAGGACAGGCCTAGATGAGCCAGCCCACATGTAAAGCACTGTGGTAATGTTAAAAACGCGTCTTACTACAGACTTGTATCTTAACACTGATTTTGAGACATTCAAGATTTCATTTTGCTAATGCCATGATGACCAGTTGCTACCTGCAAAAGAAATGGTAGGAACACAGTGGAAATAAATATGAAAAATGTATGATACTGTTGTCGCTGCATGTAATTCTTCTCATTTCGTTCTTGCTGAACTTTTTTAATCTGATGGAAATATCATATAGTAACCTTAATAATACAGAAAGATCAGATTTGGTCAAGAGCAGTGTGTGAATGGACAATATCAAGAATTCGTTGAATATGCTCGCAGTTAAACACTGTGCCTAACTATCCTCAAGAGCTGTACGTCTGGGTGTTATAAGGGCTGGGTGACTTTGGGTAAGATCCTAATCAATGGTCGTCGCCCCTCTTTGTGCTTTAAAGCTCCAGCAGTTATTGTGCCTGGCACCAAATGAGCTACTGTTAGCCTTTTTCGTCCTGTGATTTTCTTGCATCATAAACCATGGAAGTGATTCCATGGCTCTGCTTCTAGAGTAGAAACAAATGCCCTCATATGGGAACTAAAATGCCTGTTTCTCAGTACTGGCTCGCCCATTAGGGTGTTCGGGAAGTGCCCCCCCCCCGTCACACACTTTTGCCACTGTAAGTCTGAAGCTGTGCACTGTAAGTTTAGACTCTCAGAGTATCAGTAAAACACCCTCCATAAACTGTAGTGCTGTACAAGAGTCTTTAGATTTAGATGTATATTGGACTGGCTACTTTAGTGCAATTTAGCATGCATTGCATATAGAACCAGGCTGTGCAGTGTTTTTAATCGGCCAGTACTCACAGGTACTGAGTACCTGCACTTCTTTCATTTGAAATGGAGATTACCTGCCCTTCTCAGTAGGTATTAAATACGTTTAATGGAAGAGTACCAGAACATCTCAGTAGCACACAGGTACTCTTGGCCAGTAAGTATCTACACTTCTGTAATTCCATTTCAACCACTGAGACAGAGTGAAGCAGCCTATCATCCGAGACCTAATTAATTGCTGAAAGGGCCATGACACATTGACACATTTGAGAATTACACTAATGTTCCCCTAAATATAAGGCACCCTGAACTTCTACAATCAGTTGCCATTTGTAGTTTAAGATCATTGCTAATATTCATGCTCTTTGGTACTTTTTTCCCATAAACATTTTGAGTTTATAGCACCTTGTTTTTCCAAGATCCTACATTTGGACGTGACTTGTTGGATGAGGTGGTAGGCTTAAAGTAATAGAACAGTAATGTGCAAGGTAGCACCAACATCCTCTGCCCTTCACCCTTATCACTAAGCCTTTAAAAAGAGTCTTTTGCCAATAATATTGAAGAAGATATCTCATATGACCTGATAGTTTGCTCATACGGGCTCTACTGGTTATTAAAGGCCCTAAACTCAAGTTATAGGCCTGATCCAGTAAGAAGGCCTGTAGCCCCTGGTGTAGCCTGAGGCAAAAGGGCTATAATGCTATTAGAACATTCTACCCACTGAGGGTATATTGTTCTAAAGTAAACAGGGAGAAAAAGTAAAGCAAACATTGGAATGTTGGAGCAGAATGGCTATACCAGCTATTATCTCCTCGGACCAATCAATTGGTACTTTTCAGTCCACTCTGCGTCACATTAGTGATTGGAGGGGGGCTAATCACCTAAAACTTAACCCCGATAAGATCGAGTTGGTGCTTATCGGGGGCCTCTCCAATCCGTGGAACTCTCATTTTTGGCCCTCTGACCTGGGCTCCCCCCCTTGCCCTGCCGGCTCCGCCAAAAGCCTTGGAGTGACCATATCTAATGATCTTTCGATGAAGCCCCAGATTACCACCGTGGTGTCTCCTAGCTTTTTCCGTCTGCGACAAATTCGGAAGATCTCTCGTTTTCTTTCCACTGAGGCCCTCACATTGGCTCTTTTGGCCTTGGTCATGTCTAGAGTCGACTATGCCAACTCGCTGTATGTGGGCATCCCTGCCTACCAGCTGAATCGATTGCAGCTGGTTCAGAACCAGGCCGCACGATTGATCTTCCGCCAGCCCAGGCATCAACACGTTCGCCCCCTACTAAAGTCCTTACACTGGCTCCCTGTGGCTGAGCGTTGCAATTTTAAACTGAGATGTATCATCTTTAAGGCTCTGGCTGGCCTTGGCCCCGCCTTCATTTCTTCCTCCCTCTGCCACTATGTCCCCTCCCACAACCTCCGATCATCCCATCTTGCTCTGCTTAAAACTCCCACCTTCAAACGCAAGAAACATGGTGGGCTTCGAATTTCGTTCCTTGCTCCTTCCTTCTGGAACATGCTCCCGCTGGAGTTTAGGCTTACTTCTTCCTACACTCAGTTCCGGTCTCTCCTGAAGACTCACTTATTTCGCAAGAGTCACAATTAGGTTTTCTTTTGGTTTTTTTCTTTCTTTTCCCCGCTGCCCATCTCTCCATTAATTTTTTCTGTCTCTTCTCTGCCGACTAGCGCCAAGAAAACGTTGGGTGTAAGTGCGCTCTATAAGTTTTTTTACATGACATAACAATATTGGCACAAGCTATTCCATTGTCTTCAACGTCGCTCTCAACATTGAATTGCATTAGTCACAGTTCCACTCTCTCTTACATCCTCAATGGAGGAAAATCATGCATTTGAGAGCTTCATAGCTCAAACCACCAAAGAAATGAATGTTGCCGTCTTATAAATGGGCTTTCATAGGTCAACTCAGCAGGAGCTGCGTATAATTGAATAATTAATGTGTGCTCCTAGACAAACAACTTGTAGCCTAATTGCTTTTTACACCGCACCAGAGTCAGACACGTCCTGGAGGACCCAATAGCCAAAGTGGGAATAAACCGCCTGAGGCACTGGAGTTTCAGAGCCGTGTGTGAAACAGTAGGTAACATAATTCACCCATGTAAAATTAATGTTAGTATCCCGGGGACGTGGCATTTTGAAGGTAGTAAGGGCATTAGGATAGTTAGTCCTTCACTAGGGCGTTCCTTCTGATTTGCATAAGCTCTTATTTAAGATCATTCATTCAGTCTTTGTTTAGGAATATTATTCTCATAATTTGCATTTTGTTAGTTTGCGAAGAGGTTGCAGTAGAGTAGAGCCCGGAGAACATGACATTTATAGTGGCACAATTATTAACAAGTGTTATTTTTCACAGCTTTGCTGATTGCAGTGAGGCATGGGGTAAACAGAAAAGCATGCACCAGGCTGGAAAATGGGAAAAAATGAACCTGCTTTGATTCCCTGTGTTTTTTCTAATAAAGAATGAAATAAATGTATTTTCTTCTCTTTATAATGTAATTGAAACAAAAGATTGAAGGGATTTCTGTATTGAAAGTGCTTCTATTGCTTCAGCGGAAGCACTTCCAACAAAACTGAAAAGCTGGCTGTCATTGTCATGACGTCGGGTTTCATCTGTTGGTTTTGCAGAAACAAACCCCTCAAAATAGTTTATTTCTATAAAGAAGAAAACAAATGAACAACCAATGGAGTTTTCTTTTCTCCCTAAACCTGGGAGCTATTGATTTTTTCTGTGGCTCAGGACATCTGTACCTCACATCCGGGCCGGTGCAGAAAAAAATCTCATTGGCAGACTGCCCTTTTACCGTATGGACCCAGTGACTTCTAATAAATGTGCCACCAGATCAATGGGGCATATTATCAAGGGGGTTATCTCCGCTTTTCTGGCTTTAAAAGCCAAGAAAGCGGAGATAAAAATATCTCCCTATTACCTAGCTGTCGCTAACACCAGTTAGCGACAGATAGTAGGAGATAGCGACCATCTTGGGCCCCACTTTGCATCTCCGTGATATTTATCACTAATGACATGCAAAGTGGGCTTGCCAAGATGTTAGCGACTGAAAACAGTCGCTAACATCGCTATCTCCTATTACCAACTTTTGGAGATATTCGCGCTAAGCTAGAATATCTCCAAAAGCTAACACCTGGCCTGAGCAGTTCTTAGCCATGTTATCCAATGGGAGGTGGATAACATGGCTAAGAGCATTAGCTCGGTAATGCATGAATATCGCTGACTTTTCAGCGATAATTATGCATTGCGGCGATTTTTATCACATTTGTGATAAACCTTGGTAATACCAAGGTTTATTCAAGGTTTATTTGCTGTAAAAATCGCCGCAGCTCAGCTGTAAATTTTTGTCTCGAACCAATCAATAGGGTTAATTATCGCTATTGCTTGGTAATATGCCCCAAGATTTCTTACGGCGGAGCCTTCAGTAACTCTGAAATCTAGAACGTCACCATCTTTAAATCAGTGCGGAAACTGTGAATCTGGCAGTCAGGATTTGCGTCCTGGCAAACTCTAAATGGCCCTCTAAATTTGAGGCGAAAACAGTTTGCTCAACGTCTTCTTAAAATTGAAGAATACATTTTTGCTTGCTTTCTTAATAAAAGATATTCACGATTCATTTTTTGTGTTAAAAACTATATTTCAATCAAAGTGATCAAGAAAAAGGTGACTCATGCGTTTGCTGCAATTATTTTGCAGTCTTTTTTCCTATATAACCGCGTAGAAAAATATTTGGGTCTTTAAATTATGAAGCAAAAGCTGTTTGTTCCTTTCACTATTGCACAAGCAAAAACAGAGCAAATGATTGTTTTCTCCATTTTTGCACCAGTGCAAAATGTGTGCCATCTGATCTCGTGATAAAATGGTTTCCGTTTATAATGTAGCAACGTGAAAATACCTGTGTATATAAAAAAAGACAGTTACTAGGTACAGCAACATACACAGCACCTCTAAAAAATCTTCGAGAGGACAATCACTCAGAGAATCACAGGATTGTAAAAGGGGGGTATTAAGCAGGAAGTAGAATGCTACACAGTACTGATTGTGCCACCCACTTAAGTATAGAAAGGTAGCTTTACTTTGATGACACGCGTTATTGACTTCACCTCGCTGCATCTTAAGACACTGCAGGATCTCTGACTGCTCACAGGCTCGCTTAAGCGCAAATTATGTGCATCGACCCCTGATTTGTCTCAGAAATTTGATAATAATTCACCTAACATACACTGGATGAATTCTACTGTGTATGAATACGTTAACCCTATGTGAGTGAAGTTCAGACGCTACATCCAACCTGGATGAGCGATCTCCACATTCGATAGTCAGGTCCCTAGGATACTGTGATCCTTCCAAGATCCTCTTGCGGATGACGATAATCCGCATACAGACTACAATATTTCTATACAGATCTGAACTGATTACAGTCCTGAGGATGGTTTCATCAAATAACTGCTAAGAAACCGAAACGTCGACTTTGCACTTCATCCCTTGCTTTGTTTTACTCAATGTGTTTTGGGATAGGTGTCTTTTAGGTTCTGTTGAGTCACTTAGCAATTTATTTTTATGTGTACCCACAGTCCTAAAATCTTATTCGCTTATTTGTCTGTATATGAAGTTGATTTTTCCTAATGAATTATTTGATAAAAACATTTTTTTCGTATACACCCTGTGTCTTTGTTTATATGTTTCATGTTGACAACACAATTTGATCAGTTTTGATTCACTCATTGTAAGGACGATAAATTGGTTCTTCTCATATTAATTTTAAATAACAAAACTTAGATTGAACAAAGTCCCTTGAAGGCATCTTTACCTTTCTATATTTACTTACCCAAGCCCTCAAGGGTATTCCGGGTTGCTCACTTCCTTAATAATTACCCACTTAAGTAGCCTGTTAAACATCTCAGGCCTGCCATTGCAGCCTGTGTGTGCAGATCTAAATTGCCATTTCAACCTGGCAAGTTGAACCTCTTGCCAGTCTCAAACCTTCCTTTTTAATACACATAAGTCACCCCTAAGGGAAGCCCTACACAGCCTAAAGAGCAGGGTGCAGTGTATTAAAAAAGCAGGATATGTGCTTTTAAGTTTTACATGTCCTGGTAGTAAAAACTCCAAAATATGTTTTTTTACTATTGCAAGGCCTACCTCTCCCGTAGGATAACATTGGAGTTACCTTATTACATTTGATACGCTGTAAATTCCAAATGGAAACCGGCAACCAGTTAATGCTTGGTGTTTTTGAGATTGTAATGAAAAATCCTGTCTTAGGAAAGAGTCAGATTTTAAATTACAATTTTGAAAATGCCCCTCTTAAAAAGTTGTCATTTTCCTGCCTTAGGCATTTAGCGCCTATAGACTGTCTCTGGGTCATGTGACTGGGTGTAGCTGACAGTTGGGCTTTTTGTATTCCTTCCAGACAGCCACACAAAATAGGGACTTAGGTGTGTCTGTATAGGCCATCGCTGCCAGGGTGGGAGGGCAGAGTTGGGCACAGTTCTACTTAGACTTTAATAGGTTGTGTCCTGCCTCCCCAAAAAGGGTTTCATACCCCCTGTAGTTAGTCTGGACCCAGGGCAGTGAAGGCAGGAAAACTGTGCACTTCAAAGGGAAACCTCTAGAAGCTTCTTTCACTTCAAAGGAGGCACCTGGTATAAATATTGTAATTCAGACACCAACTCTTAAGTGCACTTTTGGACCTGTGAAAGACTCAGCCAGAAACAAGGACTACCGTACTTTTGAAAGGACTGCCAATCTGTTGGACTACTGCCTGCTGTGCTCACCTACTACCCTCTTGCCTGGGTGAGAAGGGCTGGACCTGTAACCTGTACCAGGACCACCAGAATGATTACAAGGGCTAGTTCAACCCATCTGTGGATCCAGCAGAAGTGTTGCATCCCCTCTGCTTTGCGGCACACTCCCAAGCAGAACTGACGCATCGCCTCTGCTGCAAGGATTCTCTAAGTGCAAGGACTCGGCCCCACCTAAAAGCCTGCATCAGAACCTATGCTGCGCAACACATCCCTGACACAAAGCCTAGCATCAGAAATCTCTGATCGATGGCAGCCTCGATAATGACACAGGTTCTTGCATCACAGCCTCGCAGCTCCTCAGAACTGACTCATCGCCTCAACAGAGCGACTCATCCTCGGTGATGGTCCTTGCAACACTTTGCAACTAGCATTCAAGGTACTTATGTTCAGCAGGCCTAACAGTCCCTGTTAGAACTGGGGGTCTCTAGTTGGCAGAGGTAGGTACCACTGTCAAAATAGGGGCCCTTGATTCTAGTCAGGGTAAGGAGGAAACCCTCTGAGTTAACCCCTGCTCACCCTCTAGGTAGCTTGGCACGAGCAGTCAAGGCTATTTTGGAGGCAATGTGTAAAGTATTTGTACTAACACTCACAGTAACACAGTGAAAACACCACAAACTGACTCCACAACAGTTTAGACAAATAAAGGTATTTAATCTAAACTACACAAGACCAAAACGACAAACATCCAACATCCACAGTTCAAGAATATGGTTTCAAAAGAGTTCTTAAGGTTGTAATAAAAAGTTCTTTAGGTTGCGATAAAATAATCCCCAGTTGAGTGAAAAGTTCACAGTTGCGTCACGTTTTAGACACAGTACCTTTAGTTGCGACAAAGTTCCAAAAGCAGAAGCTGGTGCGGTGGAAAACATGCGATGCGTTGCTCCTGAGACCCTGGGGAGGCGATGCGACAGCCCCGCTGCAGCAGCGGGCGTGTTGCGATGAATCTGATCTGTATGGGGAGGAAGGCCACTTGTATGGATTCCGGTGCGTAGGTTCCGTAGGAAGTTTGTTCTTGCAAAGGCACGATGGGGGGATTTCTGGAGTTGAGACGATCTCCGGGGCGACGATGCGTGAACCAGCGGTGATCTTCTCTCTCGCAGCTCCTCGATGCGATGGCTTCTGCGACGACACTCGAAGCAACGTGATGCGGTCCGCAAGCAAGCAGTGCGGCGATCTCACCCAGCGACGACAGGCTCTGAGACGACACTCGCAGCGATGTTAGGCTTCCCGCACCGATCGGGTGCATCCCGTAAACGAAGGATGCGACGGCTCTGACAGCGGCAACAGGCGCTGCGACGATCTCGACCTTTGTAGCGGCGGGAAACTTCTCGCACTGTCGGGGATGCGCTCCGCAGCGAGCGATGCGATAACTTTTCAATTGAAAAAAGTCTCTCAAGCAAAGTTTCAAGCTTCCCAGCACAGGTACAACTTCCAGAGGCCCCACAACTGGATCAAGCACTCTAGGAAAGACAGAACTCTCTCAGCAGAGTTCAGGGAAGTTGGGGGTGAAGTCCTTTTGTTCCTGGGACTTCAGAACAGGGAGCCAGCTCTTCTCAGGCCCTTGGAGATTTCTTCAAGACAGGGAACACAGCACAACAGCAAAGTCCTTCCATTCTCCTTGACAGCCAAGCAACAGGTCAGTCCAGCAGAGAAACTGCAGGGCAGTCTTCCTTCTTCAGATTCAGCTTTCTCCTTGGCAGAGGTTCCTTCTTGATTCCAGGATGATCTAATTTTCTGTTGTCAGGGGTCCTGTACTTATACCCCTAAAAGTCTTTGTTCTCTTTGTGCATGTGGGCCCTGAGCCCGGTCTGAACCAGTTCTGGGTGTTTCTTGAGCACTTTGTTTTCCTGGCTTCTCCTTTCCTTTCACAGTGAGGGGCAGGGTCATCAGCCGCCCGCAGCAGGAGGTGGAGCCAGCATTGTGGAAGGCAGGCACAGCCCTATTCAGGCCCAGGTGCTATCTCCTCCCACCACTCAAGTTGAAAATGCAGTCATTCAGCCTAGGGCTGACTCGGCAAGCCTACTGGGGAATCCCCAGCCCCTGTCACTCTCAAACCAGACAGTCAATACACAAACAGGCCAAGCCATACAGAAGGGTCAGACAAGAGATCAGCAACTTTCTAAAAGTGCTATTCTCAAACACAGGATTTAAAAACAACCTTTCCTAAAAGATGTGTTATTAAATTCTGAGTTCAAGGATACTAGACTCTTATGTCCTATCTTGTTACTATTTGAAGAAATGCTGGTAGCCACTGTAGACAATATCCCCCATGTTAGCCTATGGAGCAAGATAGCCCTACAATAGTGAAAAGCAAAAATGGCTGCCTTTCACTACCAGAGCATGTCACCTGCACCAGTACATGCTCCACCTTTCACATACACTGCACCCTGCCCAGGGGGGTACCTTGGGCCTTCCATAGGGGTGACTAATGTGCACAAAAAGGGAAGGGTTAGGCCTGATCAGTGGGGACACTGACCAGGAGGACACGGCAGTTCCTAGACTGCACACAGGCACTGCAGTGGCAGGCCCGAGATACCATTTTAGAGCTACTCATGTGGGTGGCACAATCAGTGCTGCAGGCCCACTAGTAGCATTTGTCATCACCAGCCCCGGCACACCCAGTGCACTTTACTAGGGGCTTCATGGTGATACAAATATGCCGATCATGTATATCCAATCATGATAACAATTTACATAGGGAGCACTTACACTCTGGCACTGATCAGCAGTGTCAGAGTGTCCAAAGCATCTAAACCAGCAAAACGAAATCCAGCACAGCACCAAAAATACAGGAGGTAGAGGTAAAAAGATAGGGGGAAACCACGCCAAAGATGCCAGGTCAAAATCGTGTCCCCTCCAGCTGAAAGTGGGGAGAACTACCCACCCTCTTGGGGGTTCTCTTCAGTAAGGCGGAAAAACCTGGACAGACCATCAGCGTTGGAGTGCTCTGTACCAGGGCGGTGTTCCACCGTAAAGTCCATTCCCTGTAGGGAGATGGACCACCTCAACAGTTTTGGGTTCTCACCCCTCATTTGCATTAACCACCTGAGGGGCCTGTGGTCGGCCTGAACACGGAAGTGAGTCCCAAACAGGTAGGGCCTCAACTTCTTCAGAGCCCAGACCACAGCAAAAGCTTCCCTTTCAATCGCACTCCACCTCCGTTCCCTGGGGAGTAGCCTCCTACTAATGAAAGCTACGGGCTGGTCTCCATTCTCCTCAGTGACTTGTGAGAGTACTGCTCCCACACCATGCTCTGAAGCGTCTGTCTGCACTATGAACTCACTGGAAAAATCAGGTGCCTTGAGCACCGGTGCTGTGCACATGGAAGTTTTCAGGGTTTCAAAAGCAGTCTGGCAGGCTTCAGTCCAGTCCACTCTCTTGGGCAACTTCCTAGAAGTGAGTTCTGTCAAGGGGGCGGCAATGGTGCCATATCCCTTGACAAATCGTCTGTAATACCCGGTGAGTCCTAAAAAGGCTCTCACTTCTGTCTGGGTTTTGGGGGGCTCTCAAGCCAGAATGGTATCAATCTTTGCCTGTAGGGGCGCCACCTGGCTGCTCCCCACCTGGTGTCCTAAATACACCACAGATCCCTGCCCTATCTGGCACTTGCTGGCCTTGATAGTGAGGCCTGCCCTATGCAGAGCCTTCAACACTTCACAGAGGTGTTGCAAGTGTTCCTCCCACGTGGAGCTGAATACTGCAATGTCATCCAGGTATGCGGTGCTGAATTCCTCCAGCCCGGTCAGTACCTGGTTAACCAGTCTCTGGAAGGTGGCAGGGGCATTCTTCAACCCAAAGGGCATGACTCGGAACTGGAAGTGCCCCTCTGGCGTTGAGAATGCAGACCTCTCTTTGGCCCCATCAGTTAAGGCAATCTGCCAGTACCCAGAGGTCAAATCAAAGGTACTGAAGTACTGGGCAGCTCCCAACTGATCCACGAGCTCATCAGCTCTGGGGATGGGGTGTGCATCAGTATTCGTGACCGCATTGAGCCCACGGTATTCCACACAAAACCGGAGTTCTAGAGTGGCACCGGGCGCCGCAGCTTTGGGTACCAAGACCACTGGACTAGCCCAGGGGCTGCTGGAGGGCTCAATCACCCCTAGCGCCAACATCTTGGAAACTTCTTCCTTGATGCTGGCCCTGACCATGTCAGCTACCCTGTAAAATTTCTGTTTCACAGGCAGACTATCTCCAGTGTCCACATCATGGATGCACCAATTGGTGACACCTGGGGTCAGGGAGAACAGAGAGGAGAATTGACCCAACACTTGGCGACAGTCTCTTTGCTGTTCTGGGGTCAGGGTGGGCGAGAGGACCACACCATCCACTGACCCGTCTTGCTCCTTAGATGCCAGGAGGTCAGGGAGAGGATCACTATCCTCCTCCCCTCCTGCACCTGTAGCCAGGAGCATTGTCACTTCAGACCTCTCAAAGTGTGGTTTGAGGCGGTTCACATACAAGACTCTCAGGGGTTACCTGGGGGTCCTCAGGTTAACCAGGTAGGTTACCTCACTTTTCCTTTCCACCACCTCATATGGCCCAGTCCACTTGTCTTGGAGCGCACAAGGCTCCACTGGCGCCATCACCCACACTTTCTGCCCAGGTTGAAATTCGACCACAGTGGTATTCTGGTCGTACCATCGTTTCATTTCTTCCTGGCTAGCTTCCAGGTTTTCCTGAGCGAGCTTCCTGAAGCATTGTGTCTGGTTGCGAATGGCCAGCACATAGCTGAACAAATCGTGGGGGGTATTCCCACGGGATTTCTCCCACCCCTCCTTCACCAGTGTGAGAGGTCCTCTAACAGGGTGCCATACAGGAGCTCAAAGGGACTGAACCCTAAGAACTTCTGTGGCACCTCCCTGTAGGCAAACAACAGGCATGGTAACGAGACGTCCCACTTCCGCCTCATGGGCTCCGCTAGGCCCATAATCATACCTTTTAGGGTCCGGTTGAACCTTTCAACCAACCCATTTCCTTGAGGGTGGTAAGGAGTGGTGAACTTATAAGTTACCCCACACTCCTCCCACAGAGACTTCATGTACCTAGAGATGAAGTTGGGACCCCGGTCGGAGACCACCTCTCTGTGGAACCCCACACGGGAAAGATCCCCATCAATGCACAGCCCACCACGGGGGGCTGGGATTGTCCTGAGAGGGACAGCTTCCGGGTACCGGGTGGCATGGTCCACCAAGACCAAGATGAACCTGTTGCCTAAGGCTGTCTTGGGGTCCGGGGGCCCTACAATGTCTATGCCAACCCGCTCAAAGGGGTGCTCACCACTGGGAAGGGTTGGAGGGGTGCCTTCAACTTCATTCCAGTCTTGCCACTGGCTTGACAGGTTTGGCAAGACCTACAAAAGGAACCAACGTGCTTCTTCATCTGGGGCCAGTGGAAGTGGGCGACAAGCCTGTTTAGGGTCTTGTCTTGCCCCAGATGTCCTGCGAGAGGCACGTCATGAGCCTGACCCAATAGGAAGTTTCTGAAGCGCTCGGGTACCACCAGCACACGGGCTGCACCGGGCTCAGCAAACTTAGGCTCACCATACAATAAGTCATCTTTTTAGTAGATAAAGTGATCTCTGGCTGCTCCACCTGCTGCCTGATCTGCAGCCTGTTGCCGCAGACCAATAAGGGAAGGGCATTCCTTCTGCGCCTGGCAGAATTCCTCCCTGGAGGGACCACCATCCTGCTGCCAATGGGTCAGCTCGGGGAGGTCCCCCAGTTCGGCCACCTGTTCCCCTGTAGGTTCCAGGGCATCCCCCTCAGGTTCTGCTCCTTCCTGGACCGTGAGAACTGCTGGGGCGGGTTTCCCGCGCCCCCTGCCTCTTCCTCTCCTGGCAGGTCTCTGGGCCTCTGTTTCAGGCTCCAGCTCTGCTGAGTCACCCTTACTGGCTGCCATAGCACGTGTGGTCACACAGATCCACGCAGGCAACCCCAACATCTCCAAGTGAGTTCTGTGTTCTACATCTTTCCATGGAGAACTCTCCAGGTCATTACCTAGCATACAGTCTACAGGCAAGGCATCACTGACAACAACTTCCAAAAGACCAGAGACTCCCCCCCATTCAAAGGGAACATGCGCCAACTTGCAGAGGCGCACTGAGCTGTCAGCTGCCACTACAGGGTGGAGTACATCAGGGATGATTTGCTCTTCAGACACCCACTGACACCTCACGGATGTCACGCTGGCGCCGGTGTCTCTCAGAGCCTCTACCTCCCTCCCATTGATGGTCACCTTCTGCCCATATTTCTTAGTGTTCAGGGGCAGTAAGGTTTCCTGGACCATCTCTTGGTCTCCTAGAGAGACAAGGGATATAACTGCTAAGCCCTCTTCCCCACTGGAAATCAAATCCCCGCCCAAAGCTATACTCGCTAACCCTGGGGCCTGAGCACCAGTGGGTGCTGTGTTCTTTTTGGGACAGTTGGGGGCAATGTGGCCAACCTCGTTGCAGTGATAGCAGGTAGATGGACCCCTGTTGTTTCTGTTATTTCTATTGTCCCGTTTGCCCTTGAGGGGCCATGGCTGTCTAGGTCTGGGGGGTTGGGATTCCTTTCCCTGGAAACTATTTTGGGGCCCTTCTGAGAACTCCTTTTGGTTACCCTTGTCTCCCCCAATCTTCTGCTGAGGACCCTGCTCACCTTTGGCTGTGGTACCCACAATTCCTCTGTGGACCCTGGTACTGGTCCAGCGGTCCGCCTCCTTAGGAAGCTCAATGGGGTCTGTTAGCTTGCTGTCTATAAGATGCTGGCGCAGCTCTGGAACACAAAGACTACTCAAGTGCTCCCAACTGAATAAATGCAACAACCCCTTAAAATCAGTTACTTTGCTGCCCTTCATCCAACCTTCCAGTGCACGCGAGTACAAATTCACACACTCCATCCAAGTCTCAGACTTTCTCTTCTTAGAGTTTCTAAACTGCAGTCTATACTGCTTTGGAGTGAGGCCATACCTGAGACATAAGGCCTCCTTCATATTGGGGTAGGTCATGGCACCTGCCATCACTAAGGGCTCTAGAGTACTCCTCCCAGAAGCCTCAAAATGTTTCCACAGGCCCGCCCCCCAATGCTCTTCAAGAACACCATTCATTCTCAAAGCAATCTCATAGGACGTAAACCATGCATAAATATCCTCACTCCTATTATAATTCTGTACCAGATCCTTCGGAATATATACTTTACCCCCATGCACTGGCTGTGCGCTGCCACTATTTAAACTGGCATCCACCTCTTTGGCTTTAAGATCCAGTTCTCTCATGCTCAACTCATGAGCCAAAAGCAATTTCTTTTCCTCCAAGGCGCGGGCACTTTTGCTCTCCTCCGCCGCCTTTTCTCTCTCTTTATCCATTTCCAATTGCTTCATTTTCATTTTCATGACTTCCAAGTCATATTCTCTTACTCTCTGATTTTCTTGTAACTCTTCTGGGGTGAGGCCCCTACCGGAGTGGTTGCTACCAGCTCCTGAGCCTACTCTGCCCACTGGCAGATCTGTGACTTGAAAACCATTCTCTCCATTCACATCATCATTTCCCTCTTGTGCCTCCCAATGGGCCTTTAAGATTCTCTGTAGCTCCTCCTTCCTGTAGGAGGTTTTTATGGGGCACTCAAACTCGTGGCAGAATTTCCTAAGATGCTCAACTTTGTATGAATACAAATCCCCAATGACAAATTCCAACTCTACTTCTGCCTCCTTAATGGGTGCCTTCCCATTCTCAGACATGATGCTTGGAAGAGTTACTCAAAAATCGAATCAAAAATCAAAAACCAGTAGTATGCGGTGGCGTAGTGGTCTGCACTCACTAGTGATGTACACCAATCACTGTGGGTCTAGTACAAATACAAGTTCAAATCCGCACTGCTGACCAACAATGTTAGAACTGGGGGTCTCTAGTTGGCAGAGGTAGGTACCACTGTCCAAATAGGGACCCTTGATTCTAGTCAGGGTAAGGAGGAAAACCTCTGAGATAACCGCTGCTCACCCTCTAGGTAGCTTGGCACGAGCAGTCAAGGCTATTCGGGAGGCAATGTGTAAAGTATTTGTACTAACACTCACAGTAACACAGTGAAAACACCACAAACTGACTCCACAACAGTTTAGAAAAATAAAGGTATTTAATCTAAACTACACAAGACCACAACAACAAAAATCCAACATACACAGTTCAAGAATATGGTTTCAAAAGAGTTCTTAAGGTTGTAATAAAAAGTTCTTTAGATTGCGATAAAATAATCCCCAGTTGAGTGAAAAGTTCACAGTTGTGTCACGTTTTAGACACAGTACCTTTAGTTGTGACAAAGTTCCAAAAGCAGAAGCTGGTGCGGTGGAAAACAAGCGTTACGTTGCTCCTGAGACCCTGGGGAGGCGATGCGACAGCCCCGCTGCAGCAGCGGGCTTGTTGCGACGAATCCGGTCTGTATGGGGAGGAAGGCCACTTATATGGATTCCGGTCCGTAGGTTCCGTAGGAAGTTTGTTCTCGCAAAGGCACGATGCGGCGATCTCTGGAGTTGCGACGATCTCCGGGGCGACGATGCGCGAACCAGCCGTGATCTCTCTCGCAGCTCCTCGATGCGATGGCTTCTGCGACGACACTCGAAGCGACGTGATGCGGTCCGCAAGAAAGCAGTGCGGCGATCTCACCCAGCGACGACAGGCTCTGCGACGACACTCGTAGCGATGTTAGGCTTCCCGCACCGATCGGGTGCATCCCGCAAACGGAGGATGCAACGGCTCTGACAGCGGCAACTGCGACGATCTCAACCTTCGTAGCGGCGGGAAACTTCTCGCACTGTCGGAATTTGCGCTCCGCAGCGAGCGATGATATAACTTTTCAATTGCAAAAAGTCTCTCAAGCTTAGTTTCAAGCTTCCCAGTACAGGTACAACTTCCGTTGGCCCCACAACTGGATCAAGCACTCTAGGAAGGACAGAACTCTCTCATCAGAGTTCAGGGAAGTTGGGGGTGAAGTCCTTTTGTTCCTGGGACTTCAGAACAGGGAGCCAGCTCTTCTCAGGCCCTTGGAGATTCCTTCAAGACAGGGGACACAACACAACAGCAAAGTCCTTCCCTACTCATTGGCAGCAAAGCAACAGGACAGTCCAGCAGACCAACAGCAGGACAGTCTTCCTTCTTCAGATTCAGCTTTCTCCTTGGCAGAGGTTCCTTCTTGATTCCTGGATGATCTAATTTTCTGTTGTCAGGGGTCCTGTACTTATACCCGTAAAAGTCTTTGTTCTCTTTGTGCATGTGGGCCCTGAGCCCGGTCTGAACCAGTTCTGGGTGTTTCTTGAGAACTTTGTTTTCCTGGCATCTCCTTTCCTTTCAGAGTGAGGGGCAGGGTTGTCAGCCGCCCAGCAGGAGGTGGAGCCAGCATTGTGGAAGGCAGGCACAGCCCTATTCAGGCCCAGGTGCTATCTCCTCCCACCACTCAAGTTGCAAATGCAGTCATTCAGCCTAGGGCTGACTCAGCCAGCCTCCTGGGGAATCCCCAGCCCCTGTCACTCTCAAACCAGACAGTCAATACACAAACAGGCCAAGGCACACAGAAGGGTCAGACAAGAGAACAACAACTTTCTAAAAGTGCTGTTCTCAAACACAGGATTTAAAAACAACCTTTCCTAAAAGATGTGTTATTAAATTCTGAGTTCAAGGATACTAGACTCTTATGTCCTATCTTGTTCCTATTTGAAGAAATGCTGGTAGCCACTGTAGCCAGCATACCCCATGTTAGCCTATGGAGCAAGATAGCCTTACAATAGTGAAAAGCAAAAATGGCCGCCTTTCATTACCAGAGCATGTCACCTGCACCAGTACATGCTCCACCTTTCACATACACTGCACCCTGCCCAGGGGGGTACCTTGGGCCTTCCATAGGGGTGACTAATGTGCACAAAAAGGGAAGGGTTAGGCCTGATCAGTGGGGACACTGACCAGGAGGACACGGCAGTTCCTAGACTGCAGACAGGCACTGCAGTGGCAGGCCCGAGATACCATTTTAGAGCTACTCATGTGGGTGGCACAATCAGTGCTGCAGGCCCACTAGTAGCATTTGTCATCACCAGCCCTGGCACACCCAGTGCACTTTACTAGGGACTTCGTGGTGATACAAATATGCCAATCGTGTATATCCAATCATGATAACAATTTACATAGGGAGCACTTACACTCTGGCACTGATCAGCAGTGGCAGAGTGTCCAAAGCATCTAAACCATCAAAACGAAATCCAACACAGCATCGGAAATACAGGAGGTAGAGGTAAAAAGATAGGGGGAAACCACGCCAAAGATGCCAGGTCTAACAGTCCCTATAGCTGAACCATTCTCCAGTGCCATTGTGGTCGGCATGAACTTGTGACTTTGCACAGGTCCGTCGAGACAGATACCCACAATTGGCTCTCTGTGCTTTTTGGATCTATTTTCACTGAAATCTTTAAACCTGCATGTTAGATTTGGGGTCTCTAGTTGGCTTGAAAAGCAGTCATGATGTCACTTTCATTGCGGGCGGGAGACCCAGTGGCAGTGGGTCCTTGCCTGTGGTGGGAGTAGCGGATGCACTTCTTTTCGAAGCTGTTAACAAACTGTGCTTTGTGTGGATCATTTTATTAGCGCTTTGCTGAATCAAGAGCAGACGCACGTTAGTTTAATTAGGGAATTCTGTAATTCTTTTCTTAGCCTCACTAACCTCCCTGCATTTCAAAGTTTGTGACAGGACACTAACCTGCTTTGTTCTTTCAGGGAGCCCCAGCTGCCGGCTGTGTGCCGATCGTCCCGGCGGGATCACAGCGGCCGTGGGCGCCATCTTGGGGTGGGCTGGTCAGGCGAGTGACTTCATCGCCACACCCCCCGAGATCCGGCCCTATTTAGGAGTGTCCTCTACCGCTCCCCATTGATTGCGGGCGGGAGACCCAGTGGCAGTGGGTCCTTGCCTGTGGTGGGAGTAGCGGATGCACTTCTTATCGAAGCTGTTAGCAAACTGTGCTTTGTGTGGATCATTTTATTAGAGCTTTGCTGAATCAAGAGCAGACGCGCGTTATTTTAATTAGGGAATTCTGTAATTCTTTTCTTAGCCTCACTAACCTCCCTGCATTTCAAAGTTTGTGACAGGACACTAACCTGCTTTGTTCTTTCAGGGAGCCCCGGCTGCCGGCTGTGTGCCGATCGTCCCGGCGGGATCACAGCGGCCGTGGGCGCCATCTTGGGGTGGGCTGGTCAGGCGAGTGACTTCATCGCCACACCCCCCGAGATCCGGCCCTATTTAGGAGTGTCCTCTACCGCTCCCCATTGATTGCGGGCGGGAGACCCAGTGGCAGTGGGTCCTTGCCTGTGGTGGGAGTAGCAGATGCACTTCTTTTCGAAGCTGTTATCAAACTGTGCTTTGTGTGGATCATTTTATTAGCGCTTTGCTGAATCAAGAGCAGACGCGCGTTATTTTAATTAGGGAATTCTGTAATTCTTTTCTTAGCCTCACTAACCTCCCTGCATTTCAAAGTTTGTGACAGGACACTAACCTGCTTTGTTCTCTTAGGGAGCCCCGGCTGCCGGCTGTGTGCAGATCGTCCCGGCGGGATCACAGCGGCCGTGGGCGCCATCTTGGGGTGGGCTGGTCAGGCGAGTGACTTCATTGCCACACCCCCCGAGATCCGGCCCTATTTAAACGTGCCCTATGTGTCAGCGCAGCGGGCGCGACGAAGGCGCGCCGGAGTTGCGCCTGAGTTAAGCCCGTCTGCGCCCGTCTGCGGCTGGCAGGGGCTAGGGGCACCTCACTCTGCCCGTCTGATCATCTATTCCTCATGTCAACTTTGCTCTTTTTGGATCCCTGGCACTATCCCTTCCTCTGTAGCATCCTATGTGTCTGCCCTCGGCTTGTCTACCCCACCTCCCCGCTCCCCTCCCGCGATTGTGTCACAAATGATACCCTTGCATGTCTCATCATCCCCGATCCTTGACCATCCCCCCACTCCCCAAGCTCCGGCCTTCAACATCTCGGCCACTCTACTCAACACCAGGTCAGCGGTCAGTCACCAGCACGAGCTATTTGACTACATCGACATGCATGCACCGGATCTCCTGTTTTTAACAGAGACTTGGTTCAAGGCGGACTCCCTACCCAATATTCTAGCAATGCTGCCCCCCTCATACTCTGCCATCCGAGCGGATCGGCCGGAGGGCAAGAGGGGTGGAGGAGTGGCCTTGATAGCTCGCACTGACCTCCACTTTCAGATCCTTCCCTCCCCCCTAATTCCGGAAGTGGACTACCTGGTAGCACGCTCGACCTCTTGTCAGACACCCCTGACTTGTGTCCTCATTTATCGCCCCCCCAACTTACCCCGTCTTTTAATTCCAGTTTTCAAGACCTCCTAGCCACTTTGGCGATTAATAACTCTTCAGTCTTAGTCCTAGGGGATCTCAACTTCTGGCCAAATGACCCAGCCGAAAGTCCCCACTCCAAGGACTTTACTGACCTCATGAACAGTCTCAATTTCATATCTCACATTCACAGTCCCACTCATATCCACGGTCACATGTTGGACCAGATCTGGGCTTTAAATGTCCCCATATCACCCCCTATTGTTTCCCCCTGCCTCTGGTCCGATCACTCCCTTATCTCATTCTCCCTTGCCCTAGCTCCTGATGCTAAGCCTCCACTCCATAAGAATACCTGGGTCAGGAAATGGGGTAAAGCCGACATGCCTTCCTTCTGCTCGTCTTTGGCTAAGACCAGCCCTGACCTCTCAGGCCTTACTGCCCCTGCTCAGCTGGCAACCATCAATAACTGGCTGACTCAATCAGGCAATGAATTTGCCCCCCTGAGACGGATTACGGTTAAAAGGGCTCACGCAGCTAACAGATGGTTCAACTCAGACCTTAAGGCAAAAAAGCTAGCTGCGAGGAGAGCTGAGCGAGCATGGTGGAGAGCTTATTGCCCTACACTGAAAATCGCATATCTCTCTGCTCTCCAGACCTACAAAAAAGCCATCCTCGAGGCCAAAACAGTTTTTTATTCTAATAGGATATTAGCGGCCGAGTCCCAGTCCAAAGAAATCTTTGCCACGGTGCACGAATTAGCTTCATCCAACTGAGCCATGGCCACGATAGATCTATCTTAACTGTCCTGTCCCCCCCCTCACCCTCCTTAACGACTCGCTTAGCAACGGTGTTGTCCCCAACTTTCACAAAGCAGCGGTCGTTATTCCAATCCTGAAAAAACCTGGTGTTGACCCTTTATCCCCTTCCAACTACCGCCCTATTTCCCTTCTACCCTACTTGGGAAAGGTTTTAGAAACTCATGTCACCACCACCCTGAGCGCTCACGTGGAAGCAAATCACTGTCTCTCCCCCCGCCAGGCGGGCTTCCGACCGCTACACTCCACGGAGAAGGTAGTGATTTCGGTAATGGACGGACTTCGCGAGGGCATTGACACCAATCTCTCGCAGGCCCTTATCCTTCTGGACCTGTCCGCCGCCTGTGATACGGTGGACCACTCCACCCTCCTCACCCGTGTCAAGGCGGCGGGCATAGAGGGCTTAGCCATCTCATGGCTTGAGTCCTTCCTATGTGATAGGGCTCAAGCGGTCCACCTTGCTGACTTCACTGCTGTCTCCCGCAAGGTGGAGTGTGGCGTCCCCCAGGGTTCATCACTTTCCCCCCTTTTGTTCAATTTATACATTTATCCCCTCATTTTTATGTTGCAGCAGCTGGAGGTCACGGTGTTCAACTACGCCGATGACCTCCACCTAATCTTCAATCTTTCCCATTCCCCATCGTCCGCTCAGAATGTTCAAACTGTTATGCTATTCATTCAGGACTGGATGAACTGCAACCACCTCAAGCTCAATCCAGACAAGACTGAGTTAGTCTTGACTTGAGGTGGTTGCAGTCCATGGTCCCCGTTATTTTGGCCCCCATCACTTGGTGCTCCCCCACTCCCGGTCCCTAAAGTCAAGACCCTTGGGATTCTGCTTAACTCACAACTCTCTGTGCACTCCCAAGTTAGTTCGGTGGTATCCTCCTGCTTCTTTTCCCTCAGGATAATTAGGAAAGTATCTCGCTTTTTCTCCCATCGGTGTTAAAGGTCATCGTAATGGCTTTGGTGCTTTCGCGCCTCGATTATGGAAACATAATCTACAACGGCGCGCCGGCCTACGCCATACATCGCTTGCAGTTAGTGCAGAATCCGGCTGTCCGCCTGATTCATGGATTGCCCAAATACCATCGAGCCACTCCATTGCTGAAGGCACTGCACTGGCTGCCCGTGAGAGAACGATCCCTATTCAAACTAGGCTGCCTCACTTTCCAGGCCAGGATGGGCACTGCCCCCGAGTTCATCAGCTCAGTCATCTGTCCCTACTTACCGGGCAGAGAACTTCGTTCAACCCACATGGCACTTCTGACCATAACCCGCTTCAAGAAAAAGAAAGCTGGCGGGGCAAAATTTGCGGCCCTTGCTCCAGTGTTCTGGAACTCCCTCCCCTTGGCGCTCCGTACTTCACCCTCTTATTTAGAGTTCCGCAGAAATTTGAAAACCTTTCTTTTTTCTAGCGCCTTTGCCACTTAGTATGCCTTCTCCTGCTGCTATCTGCTGTTCGTAATCCTAAAGCGCCATGAAACCGCTCGGTATAAGTGCGCTCAATAAATGTTTTTAAATTCAAATTCAATTCTGAAAGAAATGATTTCACCTGCTTTTGACTAGAGGGCTGGTGCCCGACCATATTTGTTTTTGATTGGTAGTGTGTTCCTTGTGGATCAGGTTAGGGTCTAGAATGAATTCAAGTGACCTGGCATTCAGCCAAAGGTGGGGTTCAAAATTGTCAAAAATCATGTCATTGAGCCAAGTTTGGATTATTTGTTGTTTATGGTTTTTGGCAAATAACTGGAATTCTGTCTTCATTGGACTGAGTTTTGTAAGAAAACAAGACTTTTTGCAGATATTGTCCCTCCTTTTGCCCCCGTTTGGCCTACTCGATGTTGATTGTGCTCTGCTAACCAGGCGGCTCCAGTGCTCTTTCCCTAAAACTTTTATGTGTGAATTCGCAATCCCAATTGATAGAGACCTTACCCCCCCTATAAGTCTGTAGTATATAGTACTGGGGTCCGCAGGGCATAGATGGTAAAGGGGTCCCCAGGGCTGCAGTGTAGTGTTGTGCCACCCTGGGTGACCTAAGAAAACTACTTACAGCAGTCCTGCCATTGCGGACTTCAGGAGCAGTGCAAACTGCTTGAAATCGACTGTGCCCTCACCATGTGTGGCACAGTCAAACGCACTCCTTTTGGTATATGTCAGTCACAACTGGAGAAGGGCTCCTGTGCTCAGGAGACAGGGTGCAGTATATTGAGAGTGTAGACATGTAGGTTCACGCTTATATACCTCTACAGTATCCTTACCATTGAAGTACACTATAAGTGATAGACGCTCCATAGGAAAACATGGGATTTGCACCCGGGTTGACCCGGGTTGCTTTCTCCCTTATTGTACTACCTAGATATGTCGAATTTGGTGTCTTTGATGTCTTCTCTCCCCTGACATGAATCTGGTGTCAAGGGAAGGCTGGGATGCACCCAGGTGGCACCAAAGTAATTTCCCACCTGGTTGCCCCAGCTACCCTGTGCTCTGGATAACCAGCCCGCGCTTTCTGACTCCTGCTGTCACAAAGACAGGATTCTAATCTCCTGTCAGGCAGAATGATCAGTCCCAGGAATCAGAAACAAAGGCTGGGCAGGTAGGAGGTCTCACCTCCCTCCTCCCCAGCATGCAGTTAAGTGACACATCAGAGCGGTGTGCTTCAAAGGCTGCACCGCCTATGATATGCATCTGAGCTGTCACCCTGAGGAGGACACAGCTCTCCCCTTGCCTCAGGCAAGATTGCACCCAGGCAAGGAGGGAAATTAGGTATGCAAAAGGGGTACACATCCGAGAAGGCTAGCCACAGCTCTAGGGTGAACAGCCTGATCTGTACACCTAAAATAGTATTCTGCCATCTTTAGGAGGGCAGAAATAGTGGTTTCTGGGGTAGAAAATGTGATCTACCCCCTGTATGTTGTCGCCTCAGGGGCAGATTAGCTGCAGGGACAAGCTACCTATTGGCTACTAGCTCCCACAGCCCTGACTTCCCTAAATCCAGGATTTAAGGGCACCCTCACTCCAGAACTTCAGATCTGAACAATTTACATCAAAGAATGACAAAGAGGAGAGCTGAGTTACTGACAACAGGACTGTGTAAATATACCAAAGCAAAAGAGGGATACTTTTGTCCCTGAGAAAACAAACTTGGAACTGAGCGAACAACTCCCTTCCTTGGCAAAAACACAGCGCTTCCTGGGAGAGAGACCCTGTCCGTTAGAAGCTAGAAGTACCCTTGGACTAGTGGTACTAGTTCCCTGCAAAAATCAGGTAAAAGGATGCTCAGGAACCAAAGTATTGCTGGCCATGTGGCCCATCGAGGAATCACCCAAATCCAGATGGTGTAGTGCATTGTGGGAGTTGTAGTTCAGCCTTCCCCGCTACCAAGGTTTGTTGGTCACCTGTCCGCTAACCGACCCCTTAACTGAATGATGCACTAATAGGGCATTTCACAACACCTGCAATCAATGTTGAAAAGGACCCCACTCTTGTGTTTTGCATTTTCATTTCAGCAGCGCTGTCTCAATGGTAAAAGCAGCTTTACCATGGGTTCTATTCAGCTCCAAGGACAGCCAGGACAACTCTGTTGGGGCATGGTCCTGGGACCCGCACCACCTTTACCCTGCAAGTCAACTCGAGCCCTAAATGACCGATTGTCACTAGTAGCTTTTGCTATTCACCTCAATGATAAAGTCTCAATGTACTTTACTGCTTGATTTTATCTTGCTTTAAAAATCCATAACTCTGGTTATTTGCATGCTATTTTGTTCAGTTTGGTGTCTAAATTAAGATTAAGACATAATCTATTTGTATAAATTGGTGTCAGATTCCTATCTTATTTCCTACTTCTGAACAATAATGGTACTTAAAATGCTTAATATGTTTTCCTTTAATAAAGCCTGACTACTCTTCGCCACTTTACCAGGACAGAGCTAAGGATTTATTAGTTTGAATCCAAGCACCTTAGGGGTATTGTGATAAAGTTACATGGTAAGGCCATCCAGTCATACCATATAATATTCTCCTTCCCTACAACTTTCAAATAGGTGCTAGGTATCCAGGCCAGGTAGAGCACCAGGAGGCTCCATGTACAGGATGAATATGAAAGGTGAGAACATGGAATCCTGGGAACTCTGCATGAGATAGGGATAGTTTGAGATCCGGAGCTGCTGTGTTGACAATCTGATGTTGGTTTGAAAGTTAAAAGGAGAACCAGTGAATGAGGACAGTTGGTGAATCATCTTTGAGATTCCAAGTTGCCTATGAGGGTGGGGTGGTCAACTATGTCAAAGGCAGCTGAGAGGTCAAGCAACATTAGGATGCAGGGGTCACCTTCATTTGTAGTCACAAGGGCTTCCTCTCTGATGTGAAAGGTTGGGGTCTTCCTGCTAATGCACAATCTGAAGCCAAACTGGTATTTGCGCAGGGAATGGTTTGCATTGATGTGATCTTGAAGTTGCAAGCTTCCCTCTCTATCTCAGACAGCATTCCATTCCCAGCCCCAATATTCAGATGGAGAAGCTTTCTGTAAGCTTTCATCGCTCACAGAACATGTACAGTTAAAGGCATGAGTGACATTCAGGTTATCGGCAAGTCTCTGGAGTGGGTGCTTAACTTACTGCGAGACATGTATTCGTGGATGAATGAGTGAGTACGAAAGTTTTGACTCCGTTTTGATATTCAACATCACCATCTTGACAGACCTGCTACTATCACTAGGAGACCTGCTGTTTGTTTTCTTTTTTTCCACATATTCAGAAGAATCTGTTACTGGTGTTTGGAGAAGCCCAGCCACTGTGTAAGTAACTATGCTCTAGACAGGCGCCATCTTCTTGCATATAGTTTGATTGAGAGCACACACTAGGCCCTATGCGATCCCGGCATCCATGTTGCACCTGTTAAAAATGTTGAGGGCCACCACTGGCCTCTACCACCTACCTAAACTTTTAGGGGCAGATTTATTAGTTCTAGAGCATCTCTGCAAATCAGCAGGGATGCGCCAGAACTGATGCGTCACGCAATTCCCTCCTTGCGGCACCACAGATGCGCCGCATTTACAATGCGGCGCACCATGGTGCAAGGAAGGGCAGATGCGTGACACATCTTGTGGTGTACGGGTGGCGCATTGCTGGAGTAGTGTCGCAAGTGCGACGCAACTCCTGCAATGTACAGAGGTCACCCATACATAACGTGGTGCGTCACTCCTTACGCCTGCTTCAAGCAGGCGTAAGGATTTGATGCAGCAGCGTCGTAAAACTGATTCAGTGAAATCTTGTAGATTTCACTGCATCAGTTTTACGGGGCTTTCCTACGAGGGAACGCCCACCCTGCGACAGAACGCCCACATGGAACCTGACGCAGGTTCCATGTGGCGCAAGGCTTTACAACGTGACGCATCTGCCTAGGTGCGTCACGTTGTAAATAGGTCGCAGGGATGCGCCACGTTTCCGCGCCGTTGCGTCACGCAACAGCGGCGTAAACGTGGCGCAAGTCCGACATAAATCTGCCCCTTAATGTCATGAACGATGTTGTACCCTCCTGTTTGTACCTCTTGAATTCAGGAGGCAGAAGGTAAAGAGTAGCTGAGGTAGAACACAATTTCCTTTCTTGCAATGGGATGTTGAGTATAGAGCATTAGAAAGGCATCGTTAGCAGAGCTCCCAAAATCGTCAGTTTCCAGGTTTTTATTAATGAGAATATAGGAAGGTTAACAGCGATGGCTCCATGATGTTTAATGCACCTTCTGCAGCATACTACCTCACGCGTAAAAAACAATGGAATGTGTAGGACGCGGGAAAGCCGCCCGGCCTGCAATTGCCCGAAGACATGAAACTGCAGAGGCAACTCATGTGTAAAATGTACTGAACTTTCTCCCTGTTAATGACGTGCTATTAGCACACTTGGGAAATGCCTCCATCACAGGGCCGCTTCCTTTACCCAATGCAATCGGAAGAATCAACACTTTAATGATGAGGTCAAAACGTCTTGTTAATTTATTTGTTCTAATCTGTACCAGCAAATGAGATATGACCATGTTCCACGTCTGGGCTTCTTAATGTGCGGCTGTAATAGATTGTGCAAGTGCTAACCCCAGAGGCACAACATATTAATTGTAAAGTTGATAGCATTTACCACTGCTATTAAAAAAAAAACCGTGCACATCTTGTACAGATGTTCATTATTATTTTTTAAATAAATAGTTCAGTTGCAGCAAAAGCTAAAGCCGCATCTGGCTATGTAAGTAAGCTTGCCATAACAAGATGGTAGATACTGCGCTTCGTAGTTACTGGATTGGGACAATTTCAACGAGAAAATACAATTACACTTTGATTATGAGCAGAACAGTACATTAAATATCTACTGCCTGCAGTAAACTGAAAAAAAAACACACTAATGGCTGATGAGCAAGTGGTTCTTCGTAATATTGCCGATTCCAATTGCTGTAGAGTGTCATGCCAGCGTACAGTTACTGCAATATTACAGTTAAATGCAATTTCTGGTTTCCTGCCAAGGTTCTAAAAGCAGAAACAGAGGCTCATAAAGGGACAGCTGATCTTCGGTATGTTGGAAACCAGGCCGCTCTGAAAGCTGGTGTAAAGTGCACATCTTTGGTCCAAAGGGATCCTGTAAAAAAAGTGTTTTGTTTCTGAAAGTAGATAATTACCGATGATATATTTTCTGACTTCCTTGGCAAAAAAATCCTTGTTTTCACTTCATTTTAATTTATTTATGCATATGCACATGGGGATTTCATCAAAAAGCCTATATATAATTCAAGCAACGCTGTGTAACTAATTATACCAAAGGACATGTCAAATAATGAACTGTCAAGATGGGAGACGAAGCCAAATGTCACCTATGGGGTAGAGAAGTTGGTGGGAGTAGGAATGGTCGGAAACAGACCAAGGCACTGAAGAAGTGAACCCCCTGGGAGCAGCCAGAGAAAATGTAGACAAGTACGACGAACTTGCGGGCAAGTGTATGATAGGTCACGATAATGCCATCCCTGTTCTCCAACACACTAAATATTGCAGTTAACATTTCCTTCTTGGCAAACAACCTTTCCCACTATTTTACTAATGTGGGTTTGTGGTGGCTGTTTTCTGTTATAATAGTGTGTCTGCATATTTGAAAAGACGGCTGCAGTGGACGTACAACACCAGTTAATAACACAACACCATCTCACAATAAAACAATGAAATAGAACAGCAATGCAACATGGCCGCACACCAACAGCACTATAATGCAATAATGCAAATTCACACGAGAATACCACTGCTAGCAAAACAGCCTTGGATCCATTCAGTCAATCAAATGTCTTTATTCGATTTGCAATAGCAATCATAAAAGCAAAGTACAAACAATCGAAACAGTTAAAAATCTTTAGAAAATACATGAGGTATCCAGAGGCTATATATTCATATATAGGTAAGCATAAAACGCCCCTTGGAAAAATCTAGATTAATAATAACATGATATATTACAATTATCTAAAAATAGCAAAATTAAAGGCATCTAATAATAAGAGAAAAATGGTTGCATGTGAACAGTGAGAAGGCTCAACCCTAATAAAACCTAACAAGAAAAAAACTCAATTTTAGGGTTCGCTATGTTGGTAGGAAATAATTGGAGCCACCTAAAACCATTAATCTAATCATCATCACAAACATCATTCCAGTCACGAACTATTACACTGCCTCTGCCCTAAAAGTACACCGCCCAAGCTTGCTTTATGTGGTCCTGCTCCTGCTGGTTAGTTGCTCTATGTAAAGGCAGTTCAGGAGTACAGCAGCAGAGAAGAACTAGCCCGCAACATCCCAGCATCCCAGCTGCTCTCCTCACACTTTATGTAACCTCGTGCCCTGGGGCTTAATCATACTTCCAGTGTTTCTGGCTCTGAATAAAACCATCATCTTTCATGGCTGGCGCTGAAAAAACTATAAATGCTAGAATGATAATTTGAATTGAGCAAAACCATGAAAAATAAAGGAAATGTGCGTTTTATGGCATGTATTAAAGAAAGCGAAATCGACAGCAAATGGTGACACATAACAGAGGGATATACACAATTAGCCATGAATGGGCAGAGACAACACATGGTAGAAAGAAAAAGTGCAATGGCATGGAGAGAGAAACAAGGCATGGGGAGAGAGATAACAGAACACATGGGCGTCACTGTCAATTACCCAGTGCAGTAGGATAAAAAGTAAAGATGTCAGTTTTGTAGATATGAGAATGACATCATTTTAACAAAGGTGGCAGTTGATAACACAGGTGGTGAATCCAACATATGTATTAAAAATAGAGGCAGATTTTGTTTTTGCCAGTACAACCCTGTGTATAACTTAACAATTCTCGGCAAATCCAACATGGTCAGCGACTGGCTGCCGCCCCCTCCCACATGGCCACACCAACCCCCGGACACATGAACATGAAACATGGTTATCTTTGGAAGGCGGGGGGTCGCAAGACCCCCCGGCCGTATTTATTAAGGTATAAAAATTAATAAATTTTAATTGCATGGTAAACAATTTATACAAAAATCAACAGGACATTAGATACAATCTTGTCAACAAATTTGAGAGACTAACCTTAACAGAAACTCTAATACAGATTGTTTCCTAACCGAGTCTAACATCCTCATCTAGATTTTTGTATACTACATTTCTTGCCATATGGCAAGGTCGCTAACCGGTGTCAGGTCCTACTAGCTGCGCCTCACCTAGAGATGTGCGCATGCGCAGCCGGGCCTGGTAATTACCCGGTCCACGCCGTCCTACTAGCTGCGCCTCACCTAGAGATGTGCGCATGCGCAGCCGGGCCTGGTATTACCCGGTCCACGTCGTCCTACTAGCTGCGCCTCACCGAGAGATGTGCGCATGCGCAGCCGGGCCTGGTAATTACGCGGTCCACGCCGTGAACTCCATTTACCCACTAAAGGAGGGCCCTTACTCTGCGCCATCCGGTGACGTCATGAGTATGCGCGCGCGGGGTGGCTACCAGCCTAAGGAAAGCGTGACTACTCCAACCCGCGCTCCTTTGAAGCACCAGTTACCTTGCCCCTGAAGTTCTAGGAGGGGCCAATGCCCTCCTCCCCCTGGGCGGGAACCTCCATAGGATGATGCCCGCCCCCTCAGACCTTAAAATAGCTGCTCACCGGTCATGACCTTACCGCCACAGGCCAGCATTGTTGACCGACGATCTGGCCTCCCCCTCACCTCCTCTAGAAAGGTCATACTCACCCTGCAAACCCTTCGAACCATGCCAGTATATCAGCAGCCCAGAGCATATTCCACGCCAAGTCGTGCCCCCCAGGTGAAGTATCACAACTGACGGGGGTGTGGCATATAGAGAGAGTGGTTCCTATACTAATCCCTACTTGGCTTACGCATAGTCTTCCCACGAGGGCGTTGTTGAGCCGCCTTGTCGATACTACTCCTGCCCTTGGGCCAACCATGGTAGTATACCCTTCGCACCCCACTTGGATGACAGCTCCCACTTCCACCTTAGGGAATGGGTAGCACTTACACCTGCCAGCACCGCTTGAGCCCTTGGGTGTCCTCTTTCTCTTGATCAATCGCCACCACACTTGATGTCGCTGCTTGCAGTTGCCATGCTGACGCACGCTTCCCTTTTGCCGTCCACCCGTCGTTGATGTTGCGGTGTGGAGCTCCTCTCAGGTATCCGCCATGGGCCCAGCCGTGAAAACAAAGATAGACAAACACAAACAATTAGTGTTTCTGGCTTCGTGGCGAAAACTGCATACACAAGCCTGTCTTACATTGCCCGCACAAGCCATGTCTTAGCCATGAGTATCGCCCAATGTATTCCCAGGGACATTGCCCGCTGCAATATCAACAACTTTATTCAGCCATGGCCTGACCAGTGTTCCTTGCCATTACTGACCTTGGCGAGGTACAGCTCTGTCCTAGCCCCGAGAGCATCCATTCCCTTGCTTAAACAGTTGCCCTGGTTCCGTATTTAGGCAGAGGGTCAGGTCCAGGGGTCTGTGCATTGCGCATCAAGCCTAAATTGGAATGGCACTCGGATCCTATGTGCCTAGTCGGCCCCCCTCCCCTTTAGCTTGATACCAAGGGTAGTTCGTTCACATCAGTAGCAACAAATACAATGATTACAGCTCTGCCTCCAGTAAGAAAAGTGTACGGTGGGTGCATCGTGGGGGAACACCCCGATCGCTGCGCCCGTAATTGCCCAAGACACTGATAAAAGTGCACAGTTATTACCCTGAAGGTAGGAAGCGTACCCTGTCAGCGAGATGTGCTATTAGAGTTGCGTCAAGCAACCAGACTCGTCCCTGCCACCGTGTTTTCTGAAGATGTATTTAAACAAATGAACAGGGCTCTGGGTAATTTTCCTGTTCTACACCGCTGCACTGCGCCCCATGATACCCCTGTGTTTTCATAACCCAGTGCCTACCCTTGTGCAGCCCTTTTATTAAACGCATGCTACTTTCAAATATGAAAATTGAGAGGCAACTTATAGAGCAAGCGATAAGTGCAGTAAAGTCATAACTATGGGGACTCCTGCCAGAGCCGCATAATCTATCAATTTCAGTGGCCCAGATTATCAGACCGAAAGGCCAGGAACTTCAAAGTGTGTGGCCCCCCATTAGACCAGTGCTCGTTTCGTCAACACTCTTTGTATAATTGGGGCTCTGATTATTTGAGCCCTACCGGTGCTAGGAAATGAAGTATTGCTAGCTGCACCAGGACTTGCTGAAGGGACCCCACGTGTCCTGTGTCACTGTCGACGCCAAGAGCTCTACCTTTCACAAATGCAAGACAGATTGCATTGCAAATGCTTGTTTTTTCCCTTGCAATGTGATCTGTTAGTGTAAGATTGTGTAATGTCACTTAAAATGGCCTTTTGATTTTAGTGAAATGATGCCCTGAGCCTATGCAATACCTTCTTCATTTTCACTGGGCAGAAATTAATCTTGTTCACAAAAGTAAAATTGACTCATCTACCTCTTAGTTTCTATGTTTGTTGTGCATTGGTGACTTATTTATAAGGCTGACTGCCAGGGGCATAATACAGGCCCTAGCCACCTCTGAAGCGCAGGGGGCCCCCATCCCTTCACGGGGCCTTTCAGCCCAAGGCCCATTAATATTTGTGAGATATGGAAGGCTCGTGCCCTTTTCAGATTATGGAGGGAGACATCATTGTGTATTACGTAACTGCTCGTTGCTGGCGGCAATTAACCCTTTAATATTACCTAGTTTGCTTTGTTCTCCCACATGAGGTGCTTCACACCACTTTTGGTCTATGAAAGGGACAGTTGATAGTATGCAGCTAAATTCTTCTTTATGGACATGCTTATAATGAATGGCCCAGTCTTTACCTAAAGGTTGACGTAGATTAATATATAAGGTAAGCAAAATTAACAATAGTGACAGAGTGTCCACAGTGCCACCCTGGTTGGAGGGGCATTGGCACGCTGTATATTAACACCAAAAGAGCGTCATCCCAGTAGAGTCAATAAGTGAAATTGAATCATCCACAGAGGCTCTGCAATATTTCAAAGGAATTAATATTGCAAACGAACAAAATAGCAGCTGAAGCAGAAATCAAAGCAAAGCTGATAAGATGAGCAGCGACTATGGAAAAACGTAAAGGCAGGGATCATACCTACATTTTGCCTAATCAGCAACATAATCAGAAGGGAAATCAGCTTGTCACCAAAGCAGAGCTCAAACAACCTTTTAAAGACGCATATTTCACTTGCTCGTACTAGCAAGAAGGTGGCATATTTTGTTCAGGGATATGAGCCCAAAGCCCCCTCATGCTCTCAAATACTCCTACAGGTAGACAATCTTTATCCAGACAAGCCCTAGTCAGATCTTGCCTCAAACCCTAACCTCGTTGTCACTGTGCACATTCAAGAGTGCATCGCAATGCTTGGTAGGATGCTGTCCATACTAGACTGATTAGAATTTGTTTGGCTGTGACCCCATCGCCGCAGACATTTGGTGTGACAGTAATGTTTTTAAATCCTAATATAGCTGTTTGCTGAAAGAATAAATTGAAAGCCTAACAATAAATCCCTTTCATATTCTCAGAAGGGTATTGATCCACTAACTCCTAGCTATGACGAGGCTGCGTGATGTACAGTTTCGTAATTTTCTTTAAGGGTAACTAACGCAAGCTAATGACCAAATTAGCAATGGGGCTTGAAAAGCATTAACTGTAAAGATCGGGCTTCTAACCACAGCACAATAGCCTTCCCCGACCTACAGTTATACATCATGACTAATAGTATTCATTATTTGGGATACTGGCTTCATTCCAAATTAGAAGTTGCCTGGAGTAATTAGGAAAGGTCCAAAGTGAAAGCTCCGTCTGCTTCCGAGGTACCTTACTAGAGATAGAGAACCTAGTCTGAGAAACATTGTTAAGGATACTGTTGCTTACGTTCTGTAAGCAACAGGTAATATTATTTCCAATATATAGTGCTTAATGTATTGGTTCCTGAATGAGGAATGGCTAAATCTGTCTTGCCAGTATGAAAGTTGTGGTATAGATTGGCTTCCTCGGAAGAAGCTTTGGGCCTGTGTTTCTAGGCAAAACTGTATCCAGAGTAGTGGCTATGTAGAAACAGTTATTTAATTAGTGTGCATATTTACACAAAGCAAACACTATAACAAGTATGTGCTACAAAAAACAGCGCAGTGATGGTGATACAGCAAAGAGGTGAACAGGGTGCCGGATAATACACAAACAGGAAATGTTGACATACTGTCCTAGTAATTCCAGAAACAGACTCCAACTTGGAATACACGTTGAATTAAGCACAGTAAACATCCGATACAGTTAACGTATAAATGTTTCGACATTTCGGTCTCTCTAAAAACAGTTTATAGAGCAGGACCATACAGGTAGCTAGCAGGCTCTCAGCCGGGGAATGATGGCACCATCGTTTCATTTTAGTGTAAAACATCACTCCATAACACCCAAGGACAACAGGGGGGGGGGGGGGGGGGGGGGGGGAGTAGGAGAAGAGAAGTCACCCGAAGAGAGAATTTCCCTGGAGTTACAAAACATGAAGAATCCTTATAGCTTGTCATACGGCTGCTCTGCTTCTACTTTGAAATTTACCCTACACTATTTCTCGCGCTCGTCACCTTTTAGTTATTATGGCCCCTAAAACGTAGGCACAGACAGGGCTCATCGTACTGGCACAAGACCGGCCCGATGCAAGCTTTACTTGCGTAACACTGATATATTTACAGCGCCGCAGACTGATTTATCCCCTGCTTTCGAGGGAGAGAAAGATCACAAACACAAAACCACAAACACTGCTACCGGTAGTTTGACACAGTCCCGCCGACCCCAGATAGGAAGCAGGGGGGGGGGTTTCGCTGTTCGCCCTAAGTCTAAGCACATTACCCGCGCCACCACGGCCAATGGCTCACCTTGATTGTCCGAGCCCGTGTTATGCCCACACCCGGGCCCTTTGCCGGATCGGCGTTGTCCCTGCTTGCCGCTGCACTCCCGGGAACGCCGAGCAGCTCACAACTTCATCTGGGGAGAAAGATCACAAACTTCTCCCTCCGACTCTCCTTGCGCCGTACGTCTTGCTCCTGTACTGGCGCCAATCCTTGCAAAACACCACGATATCATCTGCACGCCCCAATTGCGACGACCTTCTCCAGCGATCTCCATCGATACCTGGAAAACAAAAAGAGAAATTTACACAAACAAAAAAGCCCAGAGCGCGGGGCACGGCGCGATATGGGGGGGGGGGGGGGGGGCGTCCGGGGAACAAGAGGGTCTCCCGGGCGCTCCCCGCCTCTTTATCCATGGGGGCCGGATGTGGAGTGCTACGCCCCCAACCCAGCCCCTCCTGCGGCCCGCCCCCCTGACCCGGATGTCCTATACTGCCATCCGGATCAGGGAGGGCGCCAACCAATCGGTGGTGGGGCCCGCCCAGGAGGGCACGCCCCACCACCGAGAAGCACGGAGGAGGAGGCGGTCGCCGCGCCGCCATGCGGGCGGGGGGGCCAAGAGCCCCCCCTTTTCACATATGTGACTATTGGGATGAAAAAAGTTATCTGTATGGTTATGGACGTGTACCTCTGCCATGAGTGCCCAACTTTACTGTTGTCTAGATCCCTCATCTTGATTTTTGTTGTCATAGGCAAACACAGATCGTGAATGTGTGCCATGACATAAAAGCCTGTTTCATGGATTGCCGTCTTGTTGGACTGGGAGGGTCGCCCAAAGTGCTACCCTCATAGTGGTGGAAGGCTATTGCCTTCTCCTGGAGTTAAGTAACACAAGTGTTTAGTGGCAGCATATTGTGTAGTGATCAGTAGGTGTGAACAGGTCCTTTTTACTCTGTGACACTGCACCGAGGCCTACAGGCTCATTTACCTTTTTAATGTTCTGCTGCTGTGTGCAAACTCACCCTTGGCCTACATCAGTTAGATGTAAAGTGTTGTGTAGCGCGGGAATAGTGATTCTGCACTGGATGTATTTTTGCCTGAAAAGGGTATAGTACAAGACCAGAGCAGTGTTGTGCTGTACCTGGAGGGTTGGGTGCAGATATTGAGTGTATGTATGTGTTGAGGTACATGAGATACATGAGAGATTTAATACTGTGCATTGCGTGCACAGTAGACACATGTGCCTGGAGTATGTGTGCTTGCAAAAAGTACAGTACATGAAAGGTAAAGTGTTATGCAGTGTGTGCTGAACGTGTGAGTATCTGTGAGGGCACAATGCATGAAGATAATAGTACTGAAAACAGTGTGTGATGTGTCCATACACTGATTTCCAGTGTGCCTGCAATTGTACATTACATGGAGGTCCCTGGGTTCGATTTTGGGAAGCCCAGGTCTGTATGGTGAAGACTTGAGGAGTAGAGGAATCCTCCCAGACAGACCTGCACTCCTGTGAGCTAGATGGACTAAAGGGAGGGAGACACTAAGGTACACTCAGGTGATCTTTTGTTCAGTGATAGATTAGAAGGAAAGGTCATGAACACATCTCAGGAAGAAGATGGGTCAGATAAGGGAATCATAAAGAGTAGGGCTTGGAACCCGGGATTAACCCTTTTGATGTTCATATAACCGTGGCTTACTACGAGGTGTGAACTCTAGCAACTCCCATGGCCTGTGTTCTGGGACTGTCAGTTTTGGAGGTTACCCTGCTGTGACAGACATCCTTTCAAGAGGAAGAAGAGAGAGAAAAGCATACACTTCAAATGAAGCAGAAGCCCAACATAAAACGTTATAGACCCAGACCTTAAAACACCTGCATGTAGGAATTGGACACCGAGATATGCCCTCTGACCTAACCTGTGGACTATGGAGGACGTCAAGAGTACTTCTCTTCTTCTCTTAGACCCCGTAGGGAGCACCAAGATCAACCTCCTTCCCCCTCTGTGAGGAGGGTCTGAACTTACTGCACCAGTGGAAGCCTGTTGAGGCCAGCTGCACTGCTCAAAAGAGTGCCTGCACCAGCCGGGTGATGTTGCATGTCCCACCTGCAGACCAACTCAAACGGGCAGGACTGGAGCATTTTTAAGTGCCTGCTATCTGAAATGCTCAATGATTCTTTCTGCTGAAGCAAGGAATACTTGATATGGACTTGTCAGGCTCTGGCGGACTCCCTGCTAAAGGTACATAGACACTTTTGACTATTTCCCAAGAGTCAGAGTGAACTCTTGAGTAAGGTCTACAAGTGAGCATTCCCTGAATGCAGCCACCAGTGAATGGGTAATAACCCTAACCACATTACAGGAAAGAGGGTGGGGCAGGGATTTGCCAGTAAAACCCTATAGCCTGACGTCAAGAGGATTGTATTACTGCTTCTGAATCTTGTATTACTTCTTTGAATTCGTAGAGCTAGAAATAAACAAAAACACATATTTTTCTGGACATTGATTTATTATTGTTAGGGACTTACTTGGTCCCAACCGCAGTGACCACACTAGAGCCGATGCTGAACCTCCTACCCCTCCTGAGGAGAATGCAGATCCTGGAACTTAAACCTGGGAGCTCACACTGTCCCCTGGTGAGGGCTGGGGGAGGGGTTTCGGATAAAATAAGAAAGAGAGACTCGTGGGCCTGGATCTGCTCAGCTGCTGTGCGACACTGAGTAAAAGGATTTGCAGCTGCCTAGGCCTTCTGTGTCTGCTAGGTAGATATACACTGGACCAGAACCTCTGGTTTTGTCATGACACAATACACTGGAAATAACAAGAGGTGGCAGCTACCATCAGTTCATTAACAGGTCTCTATATACTATGATCATGCATTAACTTCAGTGACATACACTTACAAGTTTCATCAGCAGCTCAGCATGAGAGCAGAATAACCAAAATTACAGATACACTCCTCGGAATAGACTTATAATACAAATAGGAGTTATTGGCACTTGCATTGATAACCTCAGAACACAGGTTGGAGTTACTTGCACTACCCAGGAAACACTCGGAGCAAATGTTAGAGTTACTTGCACTCCTAGGGATACACTCAGAGCAAAGGTTGGAGTTACTTGCACTCCTGGTGATACAATCAGGACACATGATGGGATATAAGGTTGATGCATATATCAAAGGCTCTGAAGTGCGTTCTCCTGGCACTATTGTTCATCAGAGAAACACAGAACTAAGGTAAAGTCTTTAATACTTCTGTGGTGACAGTTCTAACATTAAGGTTGTAGGAAGGGTCCAGCGGATAAACATACAAGAAGTGCTGGAGTAATTCATGGAGAGGACATGGATGAAAAATCTATAGTCTTTGAAGACGGGGATACTCTGTCCTGTTTACTACTGAAGGAGGCTTAGCATGCACTAACCTGATACCAAGTACATAGCCTAGTTTTTCACAGTGGTGCACAGACATAATATCGAGTCCAAAATATCGTTTGGACATAATATCGAGTAAATAATATAGACTGGACAAAATATCGACTGGACAGAATATCGACTACCAAAATATCGTTTTTAAGGTAAGTGAAGTAATATCGACTGTATAAAATATAGATAGCAAAAATATCGAATTTTTAATAATATATAATATTTTATAGTGTATTTTTATGTAATAATATGTGTGAAAAGTGTGTATTAATGTTATAAATAATTTTATTAAATGAATTTTGTTTTTATAATAATTGCGTAATGTAATTCTGTAGCGGGTTGTGGGTTTATAGGGGAATAGGGTGGGAAGTAATTTAATTTTAATTATTAAATATGTAAATTAATTAATTGATATTAATTTAAAATTATTTGTTAATTAATTTATATGTGTTAATTAATTTAATAGTAATTGCAAAATAATTAATAATAATTGATTAATTGGTAAATATGTAAATTTTACTAATTTAAAGCAGTAGCGGGTTGTGGGATTATAGGGGAATAGGGTGGGAAGTAATTTAATTAATAATAATTAAATATGTTAATATATTTATTGATCGTAATTAGTAAATAATTGATAATTAATTTATATGTGTTAATTAATTTAATAGTAATTGTTAATAATTTTATATTAATTGATTAATTGGTTAATATGTGATTTTTACTAATTTAATTATTACAACTACGCTTTCCAACGCTTTCCTTACTGTTGCATCCAATGGAGTTGGAATAGTAATTTTAACCCCTATGCTATCCAACGCTTTCCCTACTGTTGCACCCACTGGAGTGGGAATAGTAATTTTAACCCCTACGCTATCCAACGCTTTCCCTACTGTTGCACCCACTGGAGTGGGAATAGTAATTTTAACCCCTACGCTATCCAACGCTTTCCCTACTGTTGCACCCACTGGAGTGGGAATAGTAATTTTAACCCCTACGCTATCCAATGCTTTCCCTACTGTTGCACCCACTGGAGTGGGAATAGTAATTTTAACCCCTACGCTATCCAACACTTTCCCTACTGTTGCACCCACAGGAGTGGGAATAGTAATTTTAACCCCTACGCTATCCAACGCTTTCCCTACTGTTGCACCCACTGGAGTTGGAATAGTAATTTTAACCCCTACGCTATCCAACGTTTTCCCTACTGTTGCACCCACAGGAGTGGGAATAGTAATTTTAACCCCTACGCTATCCAACCCTTTCCCTACTGTTGCACCCACTGGAGTGGGAATAGTAATTTTAACCCCTACGCTATCCAACGCTTTCCCTACTGTTGCACCCACTGGAGTTGGAATAGTAATTTTAACCTCTACGCTATCCAACGATTTCCCTACTGTTGCATCCACTGGAGTGGGAATAGTAATTTTTACTCTATTGTTATTGTACATTAATAATATTGGCTATTATTTAATTATATTTTGTTACTATATATATATGTTTTAAGAAATATGATAAAAAAAAATTTTTTGGTACTTTCATTAATTATTTAATTATCATTAGTTAATTTAAGTATTCTTAAGTATATTTTAGTACTTAGTTTTAATATTAATTTAATTTAATAGTGTTTTTAGTAAAGTCGATATTTTTTACAACTATATTTTTGTAAACGATATTTTAAACTCGATATTTTTGTACTTACCTGTTTGTAGATAGAAACTCGATATTTTGTCAGTCGATATTTTTGACACGATATTCTTGCAGGTCGATATTTTGGAATTCGATATTATTTCAGTGATCCTTTCACAGTGTCTGAAGTTTGAAGAAGATCTCGAAGCCTTGACTCAGGGAGTCGCGGGGGTCCAGAGTAGTTGTGCAGGAGGGAGGGAGGAGGAAGACATCAAGCGAGCTGGTGCAGCATGAGCCACTGGTTTGGATGGACTTGAAGGAGACTGGAGTGCTTCTCATTCCAGCAAGCTCACAGGATTCTGGGGGAAGCTTGCAGGGATTTAATGGAAAACCACACCAAAGCCTAGGAACAACAATAGCAGTTAATGTTTTGATTATGGGATATGGGGAATGCTTGCAGGGGTTCAAGTGCAATGGAAATGACTAGTGCTCAGGAATCATCGGTCATGAGTTTTGCTGGGGTAGCACCTGTCATGAGGGTGCTGGGGGAACATTAGTTATCAGGGGTTATGACAGATGCTTGGGCTCATCAGTCATAAGAGAGCTGGGTGAACATCAGTTGTGAGGGATGCTGGGGGTACATTAGACATGAGGGACCTGAGAAACTTCAGTTATGAGGGTCTTGGGGAAACATTGGTTATGATATCATAGCATGCTTAGGATGCCTTAGGGGTAAGGCAACATGAGCCTTGCATGCTTGACCAATACACAGGGGATGCAAGAGGGGGTTTTGAAAGAGAGGGAGCAGAAGGGGATCTTTTTTATATCTTGCAATACCAAAAAAAAGAAGATAAATAAAAACAAAACATATTTTTTATATCAGTTGTTATGGTGCATACATTGTTCTGTGGGTCTAGAGTTTATTTGCTTTTCTAGCATTATCCAGCACTATGCCTGGTGCAAAATATTTTCCAAATAGTTGATTTCCCTGATAGGGTAGTATCCTTTCTTTCGGGGGCCCGTGTGTTTTCCAGAGCAGGAGGGAATCGTGCCAGTTTTCCCCCACAAGGAATGACCTACAGGTCTGAGCAACGGGAATGGACGGAATGAATCAGGTAAGGGGCATGAACACTGCTGGCTAGTTCCCAATACTGTTCCTCAGGATCATACCCTTTCCAAGCAAACAAGTGAAATAAGCATGCTTTCTTAGGCTTAGAATTAAGGGTTCTCTGTACCTTGAAATTACCACCCATTGTAATAAGTGAGAAAGGTGGAACAGGACAGGTCTGCCCACAATAGTGCTTCAAGATGGGAACAGGAAACACTGGATGAGAAGGTAAATCTTCTGGCAGCTGCCATTTCACAGTTACTGGGTTAATGACTTGTTCAGTAGTAAAGAGACCCACATATCTGGTGGTAGCCTATGCGGCCCCTGTAATTGAAGGTGTTTAGTGGACAGCCAAACTTGATATCCAACCTTGTGGTCTTACTGTTGTCTATGTTCATTAACTTTTTTTTACCATACTCAAACTTGTCTCTTGTATGTGTGATAATGCTTGCTCTTGTGAATCACCTAGATGTTTTACAAAGTCTTTTATGACAGGTACATTTCCGGAAAGCATTGTAACATTTTCAGGTAACATCATTGGATGCATACCAATTAATAAATAAAAAGCAGAAATCCCAGTGGCTGAATAGTGTGAGTTATTGTAAGAAATCCAGCGAGGGGTAACAAAGACTCCCAACCCTTAGGATTAGAGGTCAATAAATATCGCAGTGTCTAGTCCAAATCATGGTGTATCCACTCCGTCTGGCCATCAGTTTGTACGTGATAGGCAGCTGAGAGTTGAGCACCAATGTCCAATGATATGCAAAGACAGCGCCAAAATTATAATAGGATTGCTGGCCCCATCAAAAATGATGATCGAGGGGAGTCCCTGCAACCATGTGATTTGTTGAAAAAAGAGCATTACAAGGGTCTTGCCAGCGGATATTCCTTTTAGGGCAAAAAAATGCACCATTTTTGAAAAAATATCAACTACCATCCAAATGGTAGTATATGCATTGGAGTTGGAGAGGTCAGGGGGGGCGTGGCTTCGGAGCCGAAGGGAATGGCGGCGTGAGCTCGGAGCTCCGCGCCTGATCCCCGCATTCATCCTGTTAAAAGGTGCGAAGACGCCTGCGGTGGCCTCCATCCGCGGTCCGAAAGCAGTGTGACCCTGTACTGCACCCTCTGTGCTGCCGGCGGAGTGGTGTGCTGGCCCACCGGCGGAGTGAAAGACAGTAGCGGGCCGGAGCACGGAGGAGCGCAAAATGGAGGACGTTTTGCCAGCCGCGAATGACTGAGAAGGGCGTCTGAAATCGAAGCGCCTCTCCGGGAGCTGCGCAGACGGAGGGAAGCGACCGAGCCGGCAGAACGAGCGAACTGACGAGGCTGAGGTGAGACTGGGGGCCCCCAACTGCGGGGCTCTCCGCCTTGTGGCTCGGAACGGGCCGTGACCCCCACGACAAGATAATTTTACAGCAACAAGGGGCCCCAAATTAGTCAGCAGGGACCTCAGGGAACATACTTTGTACATGCAACAATGGTCCCATGCATACAAGAATGTGGAAAGAATAAAATATAGACAGAATCAATCTATATTAGAAGTGACATGTCCAGCCGGACAGTGGTCTTCAAATTTTACTCAATTTACAATTTATTACACAACAAGAAGTACCTTCCACAAGTCAGCCAGTGTGGAACACAAGCCTGTGCCCAGCACTTACAGAACGGGTACAGAGCGTGGGTGTAGAGAGCAAAGAAGGGCTTTTAAGGCAAAGCACGTTTTTCTGTCATCAATACAATTGTGCAGAATATTTAAGCAAAGCACCATACAAACACATAGTAATCACGTTTTGGCATTAGGTGCTTAAAAGGTCGACGGCGTTTCGGACCCCCTAGTAAATCACGGGGACCATCATCAGGACATCACAATCAAAGCCTTAACAATAATTTAGCCTCTAATTGCCTAGAAGGGGAGAAAAGGGAAAAAGGAAATATATACATTAAGATACATAATCTGAACCTTGCAGAACAAGTGAAATATAGTGACCGGTGAGACGCTCCAATGTAGGAAAAAGTGGAATACAAAGACATTACAGGTGTAAGAGTGCTTCGTCCGAGCATGCTGGTGAAAAATGCACATTTGACAATCCGGCTTATTACATGCACAACCTGTAGGGGTTTGATTGCTGGATCGATCACGGGGATCATCAACACGGGGTCATGCTAGTGTAAAGGTCTAGGTCTTAGCGATCGTGACGCTTGCGCGATTGCAGGCATACCGCGGTCAGAAGTGCGCAGTGGAGGGGTGTTTGTGACAATGCGTCGCCGGCGTCGGAAAAACCGAGCTGGGGTAGTTTTAATCATGCATGGGTCTCGCAGACGGCGATAGTGATGCATGCACAATTACGGGTTGGCTGCGGTCAGTGATACGTGGTGGAGTGGTGTTTGTGACAGTGCGTATAGGACTTGAAGTGAGAGCGGGCTAAGGATTAGTTAAATAATGTGCGGTCATTGGATTCAGCCGTATTAAAGTGTACAAGGTGTGTTTGAGCAAGTCGGCAGGCAGAGTGAAAGCGGGGAGCTATTGCCGAGAAAGCCGGGCTTACCGGTGATCCCAGTTCGGAATCGGCGGTGAATAGTTGTTAGATACGAGCGCCCTAAACAGTAAAAATAATAATAATTAAGTATTTGGGTTTACATGAGGAGAATTAGTGAGGAACCCCAAACAACCGGGAGCTCTAGATCTTACCACGATAAGGCGTGCGGTACCGCGGTACACAGTGGTATCCGTCGGAGCCAGGGGGGCCTAAAGGGAGAACCAGAGTATTAGGACTGGCCGAGAGCCATGAAGAGAGGCCTGAAGGTCCGCTTTTAACAGAAGTAAAACCTTACCGGGTGAATCGGTGGACAGAGGTGCTCCCTGGCGTGCTCGTGAAATTAATGTAAGGCGCTGAATATAAACTATGCCGATTGGTTGGGCGCGGGCATGAAAATAGAGGATGGACTACGATCAGCGGCCATCTTGGGAGAGTGAGGTGCCCAGAAGGAGAGAGATGTGACATTTAAAATAAAATAAAAGATGGACTAAGGTCAGCGGCCATCTTAGGGGAGTGAGGTGCCCGGAAGAGGAGAAATGTGACATATAACAAGGAGCATATAAAATTATAATTAAAACATTTGAACATTACAGTAAATGACACAACTGACTACAAGCCCATACTAGATTAAGGAAGTCCATTCATCCTGTAGGTTGAGTCCCGAGTTTAGACTATCAGTCTTTAAAATCCATTTGAGCTCCTCTTTGTTCAATAAACGGGTAAGATCACCTCCCCTGTGTGGCAGGGTGATCTGGGAAATAACAGTCCAGCGAATGTAATTTTCCGTGTGTCCTTTCTCCAGAAAATGTTCAACCAGAGGGGCGTTTGGCGTTTTACAGCGAATGTGGCTCCGGTGTTGGGATATCCTCAGCTTAATTTTCTGTTTTGTTTGGCCCACATATATCATGTCGCATGGGCAAAAAATGGCATACATGATATTGCAGCTGTTACAATTTGTAAATGTTTTTAATACATTTTTTACATCTTTATAGACAAAAACCTTTCCATCTATGGAGTAATCGCATACAACACACGTACCACATTTAGAATGGCCACAGAGTGGTGGTAGTTGCCAATGGTCATGTAGTGTAACGTTTCTTACTGTTGGCAGTGCCGCCCTGACTAGCTGATCTTTAAGGTTTTTATTTTTCTTAAAGGCAAAAAGCGGGGTGTCCCAATTAAGCGGGCCTGAGTTCAGAATGTGCCAGTTCTTTTTTATACATTGTTTGACACGATTTGAGATGGGCGAGTAGGTGGTTACACATACCAGTTTGTCAGATGGTTGTTTAGGTTTGGGCTCGAGGAGTGTTTCACGAGGGCAATACCAGGCTCTTTTCATGGAGTTCTTAATCAAGCGCCTCGGGTAACCTCTTGCTCTAAGTTTTTCAAATAAAGTATTAGCCTCACTGAAGTAGTCCTCTTTTTTGAAACAATTTCTCCTCAGTCTTAGAAACTGAGAATATGGCAAGCTATCCCTCAGGGCCCTGGGGTGAAAGCAATCATAGCTCAGTAGGGTATTTCTTTCCGTGGGTTTACGGAACAGTGAGGTATATAGAGTGCCCTCTTGATGTTGGATATTTAGGTCTAGAAATGAGATGTTCTGCTTGTTGTGGGATAGAGTAAATGTAAGGCCATTGCAATTATTATTGAGCCAGTGAAGGAGTCCCAAGAGCTCGTCTGATGAACCACCCCAGATAAGGAAAATATCGTCTATGTATCTTTTCCATGTAAGCAACCCTTGATGGAACGGGTTGCTGGGAGACAAGATGGTATTAGTCTCCAGCCAATCCATGTACAGGATCGCCAAGGTTGGGGCAAAAATAGCGCCCATGGATGTACCCCGCACCTGCTGATAAAATTAAGAGTCATACATGAAAAAGTTTTGGGTGAGGCAAATCTCGAGAAGCTGCACAATAAACAAAGTAGGAACTCTGTGAGGATTGGGCCGGGTATTGAGAATGCTCTCCATCACGAGCAAGGAGTCTCTCTGTGATATGTTGGTATATAGAGACTCAACATCAAGTGTACATAGAGTCTCATTTTCGGGATCATATGGATAGTCTTCTATGAAGTTTATCATGTGCATGCTGTCTCTAATGTAGCACTGAGTTACTGGCACAAAGTCCTTAAGAAAATAGTTGACATAGTGACCCAGTGGTTCCAAAACCGAACCGCAGCCGGACACTATCGGTCTACCTGGGGGCTTTTCAAGTCTTTTGTGGATTTTGGGCAATGTGTAGATGACCGGGATTCTAGGATTGGTGATGTTCAGAAATGTATATTCATGTTGGTTAATGATGCCATTGGAAAGGGCCTCTTCCGTGAGTTGCCTAATCAAAGTCTGTATCTCTTTGGTCGGGTTACAGGGAAGTTTACAATAATGGTCAGTGTTAGAGACTTGACGTTGTATTTCCTCTTTATAGTTACAAACGTCCTGTAGGACAATGCCTCCTCCCTTATCTGCTGGCTTAATAATCAGCTCATTATTATTTCTCAGGGTAGTAATGGCAGTTTTCTCTTCAAATGAAATGTTAAAAGGTATGAAGAGATGTGTTTTTTCAAGGTCAGAGATTCCTTTCAAAATAACTTTCTCAAAGGTAACGATCTCCCTCTGGATCATATTGGTGGTGGGAGAGAAAATGGATGGTGGTCTAAAAGGTGTCACATCATTTTTTGGCTCCGAAGGATTAAGTTCAAAATAAGAGCGTAATCTTAATTTACGAAAAAAGGCCATCAATTCGGACTGAAGGTCCAAAAAATTTGGATAGGTGGCCGGAACAAAGGATAATCCTCTGCGTAAAAGAGATGACTCATGAATAGAAAGGGTATGCCCTGAAATGTTAAAAATAGGGATAAGATTAGAAGCGGAGTCAGAACCTACCATTGGTAAAATTTGTGTCTGGTCTGGCGTTCCCCCGGGGGATTGTGCCATCTCTGTTGTTGTTTTACCCTTCCTTTCTTTTGGGGTTCGGAGTTGCCTCTGGCTAAAAAATGGGATGGATTGCGTGACTGACCACTCGCTCCTTCCCCAGGATCTGAACTGTCAGAAGATTCTGCTGAGGAGCCAGTAAAACCGACCACTGTATTTCTTTTGTTGAAACGACCCCAAGGTCTGGGGGTTTGTTGGTGAGGGTTGAAGTTGCGATTTAAATAAAAATCTTTTTGTAGATAGGGATAGATGCGTTCAAGTGAAAAGAATTTAATATCCTTTTTCACTTTATTGGATTTCTTATTCTGCTCAATGCGGTGGAATTCTGCCACTGTTTTATCAATTTTCTCTAACAGGGACTTTGTGTCAGTAATTGTCTTGTCATCAGTAATCTGTTTCTCCAGATCTTTAATAATATCATCCAACTTTTTAAGTTCCTCAACGGCAGTTTCAATCCCAAGCACTAGCCAGTGCCGGGAACAAGTAGTACCAATACTGCTAAATCCAGTGATATACTTAGGATTGTCGGTAAACACGACGGGAATATTTCTTACTTGTAACCCTAGGGGAATGGTATTAGATTTTAGATATTGAGTCAACATAAGCATCATCAGCTCCAACCGAGCATGTTTTTTCTTGTGTTTTTCTGGATCCTCCGAGAGACTGGCATTACCAGTTGCAGTAAGTTCGTCTGGAGCATCAAACAGGGAGGGACCTGCACAGATTTTGTTAATATATTCAATAGAGTATAAAGGGGCTGAGTCAGACATTAGGGGGACAGACTGTGAAGGAATCAAAAGTGTACACAGCTGTTGGTACCAGGGTGAGGGGGCAAGTGACCACTTTGGAGAAGTGGAAGGGAGAAAAACCCTTGCAATCAACTGATTGCCCGAAGTTAATTTTACAGCAACAAGGGGCCCCAAATTAGTCAGCAGGGACCTCGGGGAACATACTTTGTACATGCAACAATGGTACCATGCATACAAGAATGTGGAAAGAATAAAATATAGACAGAATCAATCTATATTAGAAGTGACATGTCCAGCCGGACAGTGGTCTTCAAATTTTACTCAATTTACAATTTATTACTCAACAAGAAGTACCTTCCACAAGTCAGCCAGTGTGGAACACAAGCCTGTGCCCAGCACTTACAGAACGGGTACAGAGCGTGGGTGTAGAGAGCAAAGAAGGGCTTTTAAGGCAAAGCACGCTTTTCTGTCATCAATACAATTGTGCAGAATATTTAAGCAAAGCACCATACAAACACATAGTAATCACGTTTTGGCATTAGGTGCTTAAAATGTCGACGGCGTTTCGGACCCCCTAGTAAATAACGGGGACCATCATCAGGACATTACAATCAAAGCCTTAACAATAATTTAGCCTCAAATTGCCAAGAAGGGGAGAAAAGGGAAAAAGGAAATATATACATTAAGATACATAACCTGAACCTTGCAGAACAAGTGAAATATAGTGACCGGTGAGACTCTCCAATGTAGGAAAAAGTGGAATACAAAGACATTACCGGTGTAAGAGTGCTTCGTCCGAGCATGCTGGTGAAAAATGCACATTTGACAATCAGGCTTATTACATGCACAACCTGTAGGGGTTTGATTGCTGGATCGATCACGGGGATCATCAACACGGGGTCATGCTAGTGTAAAGGTCTAGGTCTTAGCGATCGTGACGCTTGCGCGATTGCAGGCATACCGCGGTCAGAAGTGCGCAGTGGAGGGGTGTTTGTGACAATGCGTCGCCGACGTCGGAAAAACCGAGCTGGGGTAGTTTTAATCATGCATGGGTCTCGCAGACGGCGATAGTGACGCATGCACAATTACGGGCTGGCTGCGGTCAGTGATACGCGGTGGAGTGGTGTTTGTGACAGTGCGTATACGACTTGAAGTGAGAGCGGGCTAAGGATTAGTTCAATAATGTGCGGTCATTGGATTCAGCCGTATTAAAGTGTACAAGGTGTGTTTGAGCAAGTCGGCAGGCAGAGTGAAAGCGGGGAGCTATTGCCGAGAAAGTCGGGCTTACCGGTGATCCCAGTTCGGAATCGGCAGTGAATAGTTGTTAGATACTAGCGCCCTAAACAGTGTAAAAATAATAATAATTAAGTATTTGGGTTTACATGAGGAGAATTAGTGAGGAACCCCAAACAACCGGGAGCTCTAGATCTTACCACGATAAGGCGTGCGGTACAGCGGTACACAGTGGTATCCGTCGGAGCCAGGGGGACCTAAAGGGAGAACCAGAGTATTAGGACTGGCCGAGAGCCATGAAGAGAGGCCTGAAGGTTCGCTTTTAACAGAAGTAAAACCTTACCGGGTGAATCGGTGGACAGAGGTGCTCCCTGGCGTGCTCGTGAAATGAATGTAAAGTTTATATTCAGCGCCTTACATAACCATATTAAGTCTGGCCAATAAATAAGTGAAAAAAGCGAAAGAAGCACCGATATATTGAGGCGAATAGAGTGCGAACCCGTAATGAGGGTAGAGCTGAATAACGGGCCCTTATGCATAATACTACTGGAGGATGGAAAATGCATATCGATGCTATTTTATCCTGGTGAGGCAGCCCTATCTCGCAAGACCACGATCGGGGTGAGCCTGACGTTGGCGGCCATCTTGGAGTGTCTGGGATGAATAGAGATCTCAGAAAACGGGTTCAGAATAGAAACCAATTTTATATTTTAAACACGGCAAAGATCACAATCCTAGTGCTAGGCTCACTGCTGATGTCCGAATTAAAATGCGCTAAAGCAATTTAGATGCGGTCAATATTACGGGGTAAGATGTCGAGAAATCGGCATGTGTCCTCTATGAGCCTAATATGTCACCCTAATATGCCCTAATCCTACAGATTCAACGAAAGTGGTAAATGCAGAAATGAGGGTGAGCCATGGGAGCGTGAACAAGGCAAGGGCAAATGCATGGAAAGGATATGTGAATACGGCGGCCATCTTTAACAATACATTTGTATGTATATAGCAAATGGGTGGTAATGTGGAATGTATGTATTCAATTGTAATTGAAAAGGCCAAATGTTGTTTATGGGGTGCGGTAGAGGGCATAAGGAGAGGTCAGTGGAATCTAGACCCGAAAAAATGTATCATTCGCGTTTGAAAATGTGTATTGGGGTTTTCCAAGCGCTATGCATTGGGCAAAATTACTCTATATTGGGGCGCATACTTATAAAGAGGAAAAGCAAGGAAGAAGGGGCAAGGAGGAAGGCGTAAGGAGAGGTAAGCTGATCAAGGTAAGTCAGACAGGATAGCCAATACGGTTTCAATGGTTCACAGTGGGTCAAAGAAGTGAGCCAACAATGTTACATGGTCCACAAACAAATAAACATGAAGAAAGAGGTATACACAGATATGTACAGTCTGCAAGCAGGCAGAAATTCCTTCGAGGTTGAGGTATACACCAAAGTCATAATGAATACGGCGGCCATCTTTAACAATACATTTGTATGTATATAGCAAATGGGTGGTAATGTGGAATGTATGCATTCAATTGTAATTGAAAAGGCCAAATGTTGTTTATGGGGTGCGGTAGAGGGCATAAGGAGAGGTCAGTGGAATCTAGACCCGAAAAAATGTATCATTCGCGTTTGAAAATGTGTATTGGGGTTTTCCAAGCGCTATGCATTGGGCAAAATTACTCCATATTGGGGCGCATACTTATAAAGAGGAAAAGCAAGGAAGAAGGGGCAAGGAGGAAGGTGTAAGGAGAGGTAAGCTGATCAAGGTAAGTCAGACAGGATAGCCAATACGGTTTCAATGGTTCACAGTGGGTCAAAGAAGTGAGCCAACAATGTTACATAGTCCACAAACAAATAAACATGAAGAAAGAGGTATACACAGATATGTACAGTCTGCAAGCAGGCAGAAATTCCTTCGAGGTTGAGGTATACACCAAAGTCATAATCACCATGAATGTAATCTCAAGAGAGCAGCATGGCAGATACAGAGCCGAACAGAACAGGACATGGTGCAAACGGTAAGTGCGGGCTACTCCAGGAAATAATGAAGTTCATCTTCGGTGTTAAGACCAAGTTCAGTACACCGAAGTCTACAAATCCATCCTGCCTCCCGTTGTCGTAATGCCAGATCTCTATTTCCTCCCCTTGGGTGTATGGGTTGGTGATCTATACCCATGAACCACATGTTGTCTGTTTCTTTGTGGTGTTCCTGCATATGGAAGGTCAAGGGGTATCTTAGGTCACCATTGCGTCTTGCTCTTACATGTTCTTGGATGCGGATTTTTAGGGCTCTCTTGGTGCTACCAACATAAATCTTATCACATCCGCAACCCAAAACATAAACTACGTATTTTGTGTTACAGTTGATCAAGTGATCGATTGTATAGGTTTTGCTTGTATTGAAGCGAAATTCCTTAGTTCTGTTTTTGCCTAGTGCACACATATTGCAATCGCTACATGTAAAGAAACCTTTGGTGGGAGTCGTTAGCCAGTTGGTCCGCTTTTTCGATTCTAAGTAACTGGGGCAGAGGATATCGCGGAGGTTTTTACCTCTCCTGTAACAGACTTTTGGTATGTCCGCAATTAGGTGCCAATGTTTTCTTAGGATATTAAAAATTGTGCTGCTCTGATCTGAGTATTGTGTGGTGAATGACAGAGGTCTGTTTGTATCCGCTGTCCTGTGTTTGGGGACCAAAGTGTTTGTTCTAGACACGTTTTGGACTTTTTTGTTGGCTTTCTCAAGCGTCTTCCTTGGATAGCCCCTTTCAAGGAAACGTTTTTCTGTTTCCTGTATGTTGTGTTGAAAGGTGTCCTCCGTGCTGCAATTACGGCGCATCCGGATCATTTCCCCATAGGGGATGTTCTCAATGATATGCCGGGGATGTGCGCTCTTGTAATGTAAGATACTGTTGCAAGCTGTCGCTTTGCGATGTGTGCGGCTCTGGATTTTGTTGTTTTCCACAAAAAGATTTACATCCAGAAAGTCAATAGTTCTCTGGTTGTGTGTCAGGGTGAAGCGGACATTGAACGGGTTGTCATTGAGGTAGCCAAAGTAGTCGAGGAGATCTGGGGTAGGTCCATCCCAGATCATGATCACATCATCGATGTACCTACCCCAGAAAATGATGTTATTCATCCAGGCGGCCGCATGGCGGCCCCATGCATGCTCCCGCTCAAACCAGCCCATAAATAGACCGGCGTAAGCTGGAGCAAATTTGGAGCCCATCGCGGTCCCTTGTATTTGGTGATACCATGCTGAGTCATGAAGGAAGTAATTTTTTGACAGTATGATATCTGTCATCTCAAGGAGAACACCATTGTGTGACAGGTGGTCTGCTGTACGCTTGTCTAGGAAAGTTTCCAAAGCCCTTAATCCGAACTCCTTTTTGATACAAGTGTAGAGTCCTACTACATCTAGTGTAACCAAATGTAGAGAATCTGTCCAGGTAAAGCCTTCCAATTTACCTAATATGTCCTTAGTATCCCTCAGGTAGGCAGGGAGGTTTTGTACCATGGGCTGGATGAAGGTATCCACATACTCAGAGAGCCTTTCTGTAGGCGAACTGATTCCGGAAATGATGGGGCGGCCAGGTGGGAAGGGACCCCCTTTGTGAATTTTGGGGAGTATGTATATGCAGGGATAAGACGGGGTTGTTACTGTCAGATATTGGCACTCCTCTGCACTAAGTAAACCTATCTCACGCCACTCTGTGAGTTTCATGTTTATAAATGATGTGAGTGCTTCAATGGGGTTATAGCCTAATTTGGTGTAGCAGGTGGAGTCAGAAAGCTGTCGGGAGATTTCGTTCATATAATCATCCCTATTCATGATGACTACATTCCCCCCTTTGTCAGCTTCACGGATGACGATTTTTTCATCCGATTGTAGTCTTTTCAAGGCTTCTGATTCTGTCCGGGTAAGATTATATTTTGGCGGGGAAGCACGTTTTGGGTTTTCAAGCATCTGGTGGAGGGAATGGCTAACTTTCTCTCTGAAGGTGTCTATATTAGGATGGGTGCCAGTTGGAGTGAATTTAGATCTCGGTTTTAGCCCACTGTCAATATATACATCTTCAAACACATTCAGTTCCTGTCTCACATTTTCAATGTCAACAGAAGTGTCAAGTTCAACAGAGATCATTGCTTGTAAGGTATTTATTTCGTTGACAGTGTAATCAGTAACATTGTTGACATTGTGCTGGATGACATGATTAGAAGGGTTACGTGCAAAATGATCTTTAAGTTTAAGCAAACGGACAAATTTCATTAAATCCACAAAAATATCAACATCTCCACCCTTTTGGTTGGGGCAAAAACCTAAACCCTTATTGAGGACAGAGATTTCATCCAGATCTAGTACTCTCTCTGAAAGGTTAACCACAATGGACTTAACTGTGTTGCTGTTCTCAGAATCAACTATTGTGGCGGGTTCCCCTTCTTTTTGGACCTTGTTACCCTTTCCACCGTTTCCAGATTTGGTTTTTTTGAGTTTCTGTTTGCGTTTCTGCCAGAACCTCCCTCCCCTTCTTGTCTTTGAGGTTCTTTGTGAACCGGTCGTGCCCCTAGCCTCCACCTCTCCATCTCCAATAAAAAATTATTAGGTCTTATTTCAGTTGTGTTGGAGCTACTTGGTTCCGTTATGGAAGCAGTGCTTGCCGCAGACGAGAGTGATGTGATGCTGCTAGCTGAGCTTAATTCTGGGGTCTCTGCTCTCTGCCTCTTGCCTTCCCCTGGGACTTTCACCTTATCGTATTTCTTGGAAAAGGTATAGACCCTCCCATCGCTGTAATCCTTGTCGTCCCTCTTAATCTTCCTCAGCTTCTTATCTCTAAGGTAGATTTGATGTTTTTCCAGTACCCCATCCAATATGGCGTAATTCTTCTTTATGACATCCTTCAGTTCTGATTGTGCTATCTCCTTTTCTAATTCTTCTATCTCTTGCTGGGCCTTTGCTCCCTTTTTTTCGGCATTCTTAATAAGGATCCGCATCATTGTGAATGATGCGTTCCGAAGGTTGTTTTCCCAATCTTCTAGTTGCTCAGTGTCTAGATCTTCAAATGTGGGGAAAATAAGTATTCTCAACCCACGTGGGATTTTTTCATTCTCTAAATATTTTCCTAATGTGGTGCCATCCCACCACCGGGACATCTCATTCATTTTTAGTTTTTCCAATTTCTTGAACTTAACTTTAAGGCCATCTTCTTTCGGGATTGATGTGCCTGTTGTTTTTGCCCCAGGTGTGAATAGATCCTGGGCAAGCTCCTGGCGTCTATCTTTAAAGCTAGTCATGTTTAGGACAATCTTGTCTTAACAAATAATCTCACGTCTGTGACAAGAAATACTCAATTTGGGTATAGGGTGTGTCAGTGCTAATGAGGGTGAACCAAAGTCAAGAAACTAAAAAGATGATGGACCCTTTCTAGGCTAAGCACCTGACTATCTTTCCCCCATGAGATATTTAAACCCTTAAGTTCAAACAAGGGGACCGTGTGCACACTGAGTGGCACCCATCATCACTGTGCCTTTTCCCTAGGGAATTTTTTAGAATTCAAACAACAGCAAAGGTGCACCACAGAAATTGTAACAGTTGTAATAATAATGATCAATCTTGAAGATGTTGGAGTTCTTCTTCAAATCCTTTATTTTCAAAACATTTAGTCAAACATAAACAGCCGACGCGTTTCGTCCCAAGCTGGGACTTCTTCAGGGCTGTCGGTAAAAAACATATATACATAAGATCAGTATTATATGTACTGAAATACATAAACAATTTACAAAATTTAAAAACATTTGACAAAACCAATTTTTTTTATTTTTATTATTTTTTTTTTAAAAAGACGCTTTGCTACCATAGATGCGGAGCCTATGCATATGTTTGCTGTCCGTCTGACAGCAGGGTAGTATTCAATGGCCTTGAGCTATGTACAGGTGTATATACAGTATTTACATGTCAAATCTATATCTCTACATTTCAGATGTACAAGATTGGAAAATACACATATGTCTTACATTTTCAAGCTATTGGAGACAAAATTAAACATTTAGCATTAGGCCCATGTGTCAAGATAATGGAGACAAAATTAAACATTTGGCCCATGTGTCAAGATATTGGAGACCAATTTTAAACATTTGGCATTGTGCCCATTTGTTTGACCCTGGCGCAAACAGAACGCATTTAGGGAAGGCACCCTGTATGTAAATATCTGAAAGCATGGTGTGAGTCTGGCTGTATTGCCCAGAGAAAAGAAAAAGAGAAGAAAAAAACGGGGATATATATAAGGATCCTGAAGAGTCTGGTTCAATCACTATTGGCGCATAAGGTCATCAAACTTTATTACCTTTAAGTTAGTCAGACGTCGCGTGCCTGGGAGAAGAAATAGAAGCGTGGTTCCGGGATCACCTTACCAGCTACAATATATCCTATTATTTAGGTTCTTTCCGACGCTATTATTATATCTGGGATATGAAGAGAGAAAGGAATCCCTGTAAGCATATCAACTTTTAATCTTGTTTTTTAGCATAGCAGGGAATAGCACAGTATGGTGAAACATGTTAACTCCTGTGTGGGGCACCTCTGACTACCTAACTCAAAGTTGTTCCTATGATCAGTCTACTTACTATATAAATGCTAGCGGGCGACAGCAATGCAGGTTTCTTAAGAGTTCTTCCAAGGTTTGATAGAATGTGCCACCTTTCTGTAAATGCTGTCTCAGTCCATATGCTGAAAGATATAAACAAGGCAAGAATGGGGCTTGCACCCTGTGCAACGGCTCTTCCTATAGATATAAAAGCTTTCATTCGTTGATGGCCAAGAGTGATTAAAAAGGAGAAAATAACTATTCAACATAGTTTACCTGAGTTAGATGTGTAAATGATGTTGGACTGGAGGTCCTGTAAGTCCTATGGAGGAGGGTGTGGGCACTGTATCCCAGCAGGCCTGTTAATGAAAAGTAAACAGGATCCTGTTTGTCAAAAAAGCCTCCAGCTCCAAGGACATGAGAGTATACCATGCTTTGGTTAAAAAGGTACCATATATTTCAAAGCCCCCAGTTTGGAGTATAAATAGGTTTGGCATGTGCCCAATTATGCTGCCCCCAGAACAAGATCAAGGAGATGAGTATATGATCCATATAGCCCAAAGGCATTAACTAATAAGTCCTTATCCAATAAGGGGTTAAATGTATGGAGGGGGAAGGAGGACCCAGTGTCTCCCCAACCAAGGTGCCCAGGGGGAAATTTAGTCCACTAAGAACAAAGTATCCCCATTGTAGAGGGAAATGCCCAAGACCTGACTGAACCTGAGGACATAGGTAAGTCAGCAAAGGTCAGCCAGGTTCGACTAGTTGCAAATAAACTCACCGTTAAAGTCAAAAACGGCCGGCGCCCATCCACAGCCCTCGTCCTGACCAACACCCGCAGCGACGTTGTGTGCTGAAGATGTGGGTCTATACTGCTCCCTTTATAGTAGGGGAGATTGAACTGATGGGTTACACCTGGCTCGATTCCTGCCTTCGCTCAAAATTCACTGTATTGAGGGGCGAAGGACCCAGTGTGTTGCCGACCGTCGAAACGGCGGCGGCCATATTGTAATGGCTAAAGGAACGTCTATTCCTAAGCTTCAGACCTCATTGAGCCAATTGGTTTGACCAGATGCCCATCCCACGGACTGAACGTAGTATTCTTTATTTGGCATATGTGAACCCTAATGCTCTCTTTGAAAAAAATAACCATATTAAGTCTGGCCAATAAATAAGTGAAAAAAGCGAAAGAAGCACCGATATATTGAGGCAGATATAATAATAGCGTCGGAAAGAACCTAAATAATAGGATATATTGTAGCTGGTAAGGTGATCCCGGAACCACGCTTCTATTTCTTCTCCCAGGCACGCGACGTCTGACTAACTTAAAGGTAATAAAGTTTGATGACCTTATGCGCCAATAGTGATTGAACCAGACTCTTCAGGATCCTTATATATATCCCCGTTTTTTTCTTCTCTTTTTCTTTTCTCTGGGCAATACAGCCAGACTCACACCATGCTTTCAGATATTTACATACAGGGTGCCTTCCCTAAATGCGTTCTGTTTGCGCCAGGGTCAAACAAATGGGCACAATGCCAAATGTTTAAAATTGGTCTCCAATATCTTGACACATGGGCCAAATGTTTAATTTTGTCTCCATTATCTTGACACATGGGCCTAATGCTAAATGTTTAATTTTGTCTCCAATAGCTTGAAAATGTAAGACATATGTGTATTTTCCAATCTTGTACATCTGAAATGTAGAGATATAGATTTGACATGTAAATACTGTATATACACCTGTACATAGCTCAAGGCCATTGAATACTACCCTGCTGCCAGACGGACAGCAAACATATGCATAGGCTCCGCATCTATGGTAGCAAAGCGTCTTTTTAAAAAAAAATAATAAAAATAAAAAAAATTGGTTTTGTCAAATGTTTTTAAATTTTGTAAATTGTTTATGTATTTCAGTACATATAATACTGATCTTATGTATATATGTTTTTTACCGACAGCCCTGAAGAAGTCCCAGCTTGGGACGAAACGCGTCGGCTGTTTATGTTTGACTAAATGTTTTGAAAATAAAGGATTTGAAGAAGAACTCCAACATCTTCAAGATTGATCATTATTATTACAACTGTTACAATTTCTGTGGTGCACCTTTGCTGTTGTTTGAACGGCTGAATCCAATGACCGCACATTATTTAACTAATCCTTAGCCCGCTCTCACTTCAAGTCGTATACGCACTGTCACAAACACCACTCCACAGCGTATCACTGACCGCAGCCAGCCCGTAATTGTGCATGCGTCACAATCGCCGTCTGCGAGACCCATGCATGATTAAAACTACCCCAGCTCGGTTTTTCCGATGTCGGCGATGCCTTGTCACAAACACCCCTCCACTGCGCACTTCTGACCGCGGTATGCCTGCAATCGCGCAAGCGTCACGATCGCTAAGACCTAGACCTTTACACTAGCATGACCCCGTGTTGATGATCCCCGTGATCGATCCAGCAATCAAACCCCTACAGGTTGTGCATGTAATAAGCCGGATTGTCAAATGTGCATTTTTCACCAGCATGCTCGGACGAAGCACTCTTACACCGGTAATGTCTTTGTATTCCACTTTTTCCTACATTGGAGCGTCTCACCGGTCACTATATTTCACTTGTTCTGCAAGGTTCAGGTTATGTATCTTAATAAATATATTTCCTTTTTCCCTTTTCTCCCCTTCTAGGCAATTAGAGGCTAAATTATTGTTAAGGCTTTGATTTTAATGTCCTGATGATGGTCCCCGTGATTTACTAGGGGGTCCGAAACGCCGTCGACCTTTTAAGCACCTAATGCCAAAACGTGATTACTATGTGTTTGTATGGTGCTTTGCCTAAATATTCTGCACAATTGTATTGATGACAGAAAAACGTGCTTTGCCTTAAAAGCCCTTCTTTGCTCTCTACACCCAAACTCTGTACCCATTCTGTAAGTGCTGGGCACAGGCTCCACACTGGCTGACTTGTGGAAGGTACTTCTTGTTGTGTAATTAATTGTAAATTGAGTAAAATTTGAAGACCACTGTCCGGCTGGACATGTCACTTCTAATATAGATTGATTCTGTCTATATTTTATTCTTTCCACATTCTTGTATGCACCCCACGACAAGATGGCGGCGTGGAGCAGTTCAGAGGGCTGAGGTGCAGCGGAGACGTCCGCCCTGCCGATACCTCGCCCGCTGCGGTACAACTGGTGCTCCCTCAGTCCCGTGCGGCTGTGAGGCGGAGACCGCGCAGAAAGGAGACCGGAGAGTGAGGGAGTGCCCAGCCTGTTCTGGGTCCGCGAACAAGACTGCGGGCCGATCCTACCCGCTGGGGGCACCCAGCGGCGCCCCCCGGTGAGCGTGGGAGTGCGGGGCTTGGCCGGTGCTGGAGGACAAGGGAGTGGAGTCACCAGCTGCGGTGAGAGGTTGCCTGCCCCCGCCGGGGGACAAGGAGCCCCATGACATATTGGATTGCTAGGAAGCCCTGAGGGACACCGGAAGACCCTGCGGGGCTTGATAGGCCTGGCGGGGAGGCTGGAGCTGTGGCACGATCGGGAGAGCCAAGGAGACTGACCGGTGGAGGCCCCACGCCCTGGCCGCACGGAGTGGAGAGGTGAGCAAGGCCCGGTGGCGATTGCTCTCGAGGGGGTCCGGTGCTAGAGCTTAAAGGAAGAGACTTGCCGCTCTGACCTCCGGCGGGGACTGGTCGACCCTCGCCCATATCGGGGGGACCGTCGAGCCCAGGGGGAAATATTGGGGGCTTGCCCACCCACTCGGAGGCAATAAGCAGACTTTGGGCGAGGGCTGCAACCGGAGACGTCATCCTGGGCTGTGGACGACCTTGGCGCAGCCTCTGGTCCGCCGAGTGGCCCTTAGACAGCGCGGACATCAGCTAGGGAGTGGGCCTCCCTGTGGAGCGGTCCCCGCCAGGGAACGAGCTCCCTCCACGGAGACAGCAAGACCTGCACCTTGAGGTCCTTACCCTCAAACTAACGAACGGGATCGCAGACCCGTGGACGCATGGGGCGAAATACTTAAACTAAGAGCGGCGGTACAACGAGTGCAGAGGGTGAGAGAAGGCGCCTGCGACTGCAGCGGCTGCCAGAAAGGGGAAGAGGCGGATTGAAGAAGGAGAGAGGGCTGTGAAGCCCTGTCTGGGGGTAACACTGAGTTCGACTCCCTTGGTGTCAGGCCGGCTGCGGAATTGGAACTCTGGAACGGGCGTGACGCAAGTTATTGTAACTTGAGGGAGACCGCTGAAGTTTGTGGTCCCTGGTGCGGGTAGAGAACTTACACCATGGTGAAAAATAAAGGGAAAATCGAGGGAGCTGCGACCCCGGGGTGATAGGAGGGTGGCCCTGCGGGGCCCTCGGATCTGCAGCAGCTCCAGGACCGCATACTGGAGGCTATTGCGGCAACGAAAGACGCCTTGCAACATGATATTGCGCAGGTGGTCTCGGGGCTGGGACTCCTGAGGGCTGACCACGACAAACTTAAGGATAGAGTCAAAGAAACCGAGGACACTCTGGTTGTGTTTGCCCCAGCCCACAAAAACATGGAGGAAAGGCTCACAGACGCCCTGGGCAGGATACAAACTCTGGAGAGGAGGGCCGAGGATGCCGAAAATAGAAGCCGACGCAGTAATGTTCGAATAGTAGGTCTGCCAGAAAAAATAGAAGGGGGAGATATGATTGAGTACCTGGACAATTGGCTAAAAACTACGGTGGCGCCAGAAGGCCTATCGCCATTCTTTACCCTGGATCAGGCTCATCGTGTCCCAGCTAGGCCCCCCAAACCGTGCCTGCCCCCGAGACCAGTAGTAGCCAAACTGCTACATTATAAGTACAGGGACCTCTTGCTCCAGAGGGCCCGCGAAGCAGGGCCGTTTCAAGTAGCGAACAATAAAGTGACCCTTTTCCCTGACTATACCTTTGAGACGCAGAAACTGCCAGCCTCCTTTTTGTCCATAAAACGCAAACTGAGAACTGAGGGCATCCGATACTCCCTGCTCTTCCCGGCTAAACTAAGAGTGGTACTAGATGACAAAACACGCTTCTTCCCCACATCGGCGGATGCCTGGGATTGGTGGGAGACATATAAGGCGGGCACGGACGGTGCTAGAGTTCAGGAGGAGAGGGAGCGAACAAAGTCACAGACGCGGAAATCGCAGAGGCTACGATGGCGTCGGCAGGGATCGAAGAAACCATCAGTGTCCCAGATGGAAATGGAACGGCAGGCTGCACTACAGGCTGTAGAATCGCTGTAGAGATCGGGTGCTTCCACATCACAACGGGGCTCGAACTCGGAGAACAAAGAAACAGGATCAGAGTCGGAGTACTAAGAAACACGCAGCACCAAAGGCCCGCTTGTGACACCACAAATGTCGGAAGAGATCCTGAATATTTGATAGGCAGCTAACGACTGGAGTACATTTCTGCGGGGGAAAGAACTTACGACCTGTAAGGTACTGCGGCGGGGGGTCACCGTCTGGAATGTCAGCCCGCTGCTGGCGAGTGAGGGCTGGGGAGGGCAGGTGTCCTTACCTTCAGGCCTAGGCCACAACCCGATTGCCCTTAAGGCACTCACGGTTACGACCGTGAATTAGACAAGTGGTTGAGGGGATTCACTGAGTTTGGATGGGTACTGATAATCTGGTATTGGGGCCTATTCTGGGGGGGGGGTAGTGGGTATTGTTGGGGTTGTTTCTTTGGTTGGGCCACGGACAGTTTCGAAACATGTTGGAATTGTACTGCCAGGCGGTTTGAAGGTTAGTTGGGGAGACACCACCACTCATGACACTGTGGTTCTGAGAAAGAGACTGTGCTGCGACCTATGGGACAATGGCTAATGTAAATGCAGTGCGATGTATAACCTGGAATGTGCGGGGGCTACACTCCAGGACAAGAAGACACAAAGTACATGCTTATCTGGTCCGCAGGGGGGTGCATATAGCGCTACTGCAAGAAACACATCTTACGTAATCAGAGGGGATAGCGCTACAGAAGAGGTGGAGGGGCCAGATATTTAACACCACTTACTCAGCGTTTGCTAGGGGGGGGCCTTAATATGGATAAGGGCGGGCACTCCGTTCCAGGTGACCAGACACTTAATAGACCCCGAGGGCAGATATGTGGCAGTGGAGGGCAGGCTGCGGGGCAGGGATATAGTGATGTGTAGCATATACGCACCGAACACAGACCAGATGACCTTTTTCACTGACCTATCGGGGACACTAGCACACTTCCTGGCGGGCCCGATCCTGCTCGGAGGTGACTTTAATTCAGTAGCAGACACAACACTAGACAGAGCCCATCCGCCACTGCGAGATTCCCCCGTACACCGCCTCACGAAAGGGAGACAGGATTGGCAGGAGAGTTGGGGTTTGACAGATGCATGGGGCACACACCACCCAGCCGAGCGCGACTACTCGTTTTTTTCAAGCCTCCATGACCTCCATGTCCGAATTGATACAATTTTGTGCGCTCGGGTGGTAATGCAGACGGTGTTACGGACCGAGTACCTAACCAGAACAATATCGGACCACAATCCACTGCTGATTGGTCTAGATTGGGTCTCGGAGATACCACGGGTCCCGACATGGAGGCTGCGTCCTGAGACATTGGAGGATCCGCTGTTTCAAGAGAGGCTGGAGGCGGGTATAACCCAGTATTTTGCGGAAAATGAGGGGTCCACGACTTCTAGAGCAAAGGAGTGGAACGCTTTTAAGGTGGTGGTTAGAGGGCAGTGCATCGGGAAACATGTAGGGGTGCTTAGGGTATTGTTGGAGGATTTGCAGAAGGCAGACTCTAGGATAAGAGACGCTGAGAAGGCGAGACCGGGACATCCCGAGTTACAGGAGGAGGTCAGCTCAGCTAAGGAAGCGGTAGCAGTTGAAGTAGAACGCCTCCGCGGCTTAGATAACAAAGCATATATGCTTCGTGCCCACGTGGAGGGGGATAAAGCTGGGACACTACTGGTGTGGCTAGCTAATCCTGGTAGGCGTAGTTCCCCGATACTAGCAATCGAGGGGGAAGAGGGTCAGATGCTGTACTCCCGGAAGGAGATATTAGATAGCTTTCAGGAATATTACGCGCCTCTATATAGGAGTGCGCTGATGGGACAGGAGGACAATATTCAAGCTTTTCTCGCAGACATCCAGCTACCACATTTAGAGCAGGAACAAGCGGATGACTTGGGCAGGGATATAGATCTAGGGGAGTTTAGAGGGGCGATTAAACGGATGGCTCGCAACAAAACGCCGGGCCTAGAAGGGCTCCCCATTCAATTCTATAGCAAATATGTAGACTTACTAGCGCCTAAACTACAAACGATATATATTGAGGCCAAGACGACCGGCCGTCTACCCCAGTCTATGCGCGAGGCCTTAGTGATCCCACTACTAAAACCAGGGAGGGAAAGCGAACGCCCGGCCTCCTACAGGCCGTTATCCATGCTGACCACGGATTATAAAATATTGAGTGCTATACTTGCAGAGAGGCTCCTCCATCACATGCCCGACCTGGTCCACACAGACCAATCGGGTTTTATACCCGCTCGAAACACGACAATAAATATAAGGAGACTTTCACGCTTGGTGGAAAGTCCGCACATGGACGCCCAGACGCCCCTGGTCCTAGCGATAGACATAGAGAAGACGTTTGATAGCCTGGAGTGGGACTATTTGTACAGGGCCATGAAGCACTTTGGACTGGGGGAAGGTTACATCAAGTGGACACGAGTGCTGTATATGGAGGCGGTATCTAGAGTAAAGATTGGGCCCCTAGTTTCCCACCAATACCCGGTGGAAAGAGATACCCGGCAGGGGTGTTCCCTGTCCCCCCTCCTGTTCGCCCTGGCGATCGAACCCCTCGCAGCCGAGGCCCGGACGGGTAAGCATTTTCGGGGCATAGATAGCAGAGGGGGTCAACAATTCATCTCCATGTATGCGGATGATCTTTTGTTATTCCTGGAAAACGGGTCAGAGGCATTGCAGGGAGCGGAACGCCTTCTAAAGTGTTTTGGAGACTTATCAGGGCTAAAGGTTAACTGGTCGAAAACCTGCTTGTTTCCCCTGAGACGGGGAACAGCACAGCCCGACCATAGGCCTGAGCTGAGATGGGAACCCGTTTGTCTGAAGTATTTAGGTGTATATATATACCACACGGCAGCGGACATGCTGGAGGGTAATATAGGCCGCTGCATACAAGCACTGAAGGGCTGCATGGCCTTTTGGGCCACGCTTCCGCTGACGGTCACAGGGCGCATCTCTTTATTGAAAATGGTCACCCTGCCGCGCCTCCTATACTATTTTCGCACTCTTCATGTTTGGATACCTAGAGCCCTGTTTTCCCAACTGAAATCTCAGGTGACCTCCTACATATGGGGGACGGGCAGGTGTAGAATTGCACTGGCGACACTCACCTGCCCAAAGGATGAGGGCGGTTTGGCGGCCCCCGATTTTGAACTTTACTATTTGGACGCTCAACTGCAAATTTTTACGCAGGAGGTAGCGTGGCTATATCGAGGTCCAGAGAACAGGAGAGACGAGGGCACCCCGTGCCATGTTTTGGCCTACATAGCTTTACAGCAGAGAATTACTCTTAGTGAACTGACACCCGAGGAACGGACTTTCAGACTTTGCTGGAACCGATCCCGACGTTGGGCGGGGGAGCAGCGCCCATGTGCCCCTGAGATACCCTTAGGAATGCTGACAGCACTCCCCCATGGCGGAGACTGGTCGCAATTGCAGAGTTGGGAGGAGGCGGGTATACTAGTGGTAGGCGACCTCTAAGAGAACGGAGCACTGGTCCCGTTTCGGGAGCTACAAGAGAAGTATGGGCTGCCTAGGGGGGGTATTTACTACATGCCGCGGTGACTAGGGCCATCCAAACACACTGGAAGGAAGGCCTGGCAGAACCAAAGACTACCATGGCCTGCCAGTACACCATGATGGCAGCCGGAACCTACAAAGCAGTAACATGCTTGTACTCTAGAATGCTATGGGAAAATCTGCCGCCGCTGTCGGCGCTGAAGGCCAAGTGGGAAATAGACATCGATAGGGAGACCCCTGAGATGACTTGGGCCGTATTAGTGAGACGAGCTAGAAACAGCACAAGAAACGCGCGATTTCAGCAGATTCATTTTTACCTGCTGCATAGGGCTTATTTGACCCCGGGAAAAATTAGGAAATATTTTGGAACAGATACCGCAGCATGCCGGAGATGCGCCTTGGAAGGAGCGGAGCTGGAACATATGTTGTGGTCCTGCCCTAGTCTCCGCGAATACTGGCAGGCGATAGGTGACACTTTGACGGAAGTGACAGATAGAACGTTCCAATTCGATATAGCAGTCTGCTTACTACTCTGGTTCCCGCACACGCCTAAAAACAAAACTACAAGCAAATTCATAGACATGGGCCTGATCCTTGCCAAAAGAGAAATCACACGACACTGGAAGGCGAGAGTAGGCTCCACACACAGGAGATGGACCAATGAATTCCTGAGGTGGGCCGCTTGTGACAGCACACACAGGTATCAGATGGCTCGCCGCAAACCAACTGTTGGAGCACTGGACACGGCGGCGGCCTGGGAGGCATTGGTCCAAGCCCTAAGAGATAGCACAGTACAGGAGGATGAGGTTGAACTGGACGAAACAGTGAATGGCCCCCGTGATACACCGGGAACATCGCACACCTAGGTAGACAACGGAAATTCACTCCTGATTGAACCCATAGAAGAGATAGTGCTAGTACTTCTGAGTAGGTGGTGACATTCGGGAGGGGGGGAGGAGGGGAAGTTGGGGACAGTTCGTAGATGTGGGGAGGGATTGTAGTAAGGTTTAGGAGAAAAGCAGATGAACACATAACCGAAAATGAGGGTTGCACCTGATGCATATTGCCAGACCTCGAGAAATGTTAAGTTTACTGCCGCCCGACCTCCGGGTTGTGGGCCTTCAGGCTGTGTGCAGAAGTTCCTTCAATTGGGAGGAGAGGGGAACTACCAGGTGTAAACCCTGTGGTAAACGTGTTGTTCCGAATACCTGCAATAAAATTTGTTTTAAAAAAAAAAAAATTGGAGTTGGAGAGGTCAGTAATTAAGACCATGCAAGGTTCATATATAGCTTGATGGGGTGGACTGGGATATCTTGTTTTGAGAACATATTGTGTAGGGGTGGACATACTCATGCACATCCTTGAACAATGTGGGTCACCAAAGCCATTGCTGACAGTTTGCAAAAGTCTATTGTATTTCTGGATGACCTGCTAAGGGAGTGTCATGAAACCAGGTTAAGACATCCCGTCTTAATTCTTTTGTGGGTATATATAAAGTGGTACCATGGTACCATGGTAAGGAAGCTCGTTGTGCACAGGATTATCCTCTCTAGTCAACCAAGAGTCCATTTCTTCTTGATTTATGCTCTGCCTAACTCTATCCAAGAAGGACTCCTGGTAGCAGAGATCTACGATGTGCTTTGAGTTTACAATGTTTTGTGGTGTTCGTCCCAGAGTGTCCTGACTAGTGTTGTTGTGTTGTGATAGCATACCTAGTACAGCCACCTGGGAGGTGTCCATCTACACCAAGTAAGGCTGAGTTTAGGGGTTGCACAAGTCATGAGAGATGGCACTTTCTGTGCATTATTATAGCTATGTGTTTGATAGTAGAAGGATCTCAAGGTGACAAGATGGGGTGAACATTCAATAGCAGAATTGTTCAACTGAAACCAAGGGATTCCTAAAATAGCGTGAAAGGTAGTGTGTTAATGGATCAAAGTTCAAGGTCTCAGTATGCCCTTTCTCACACACTAAGAGTAGCAGAGTAGTTTAGTATACAATCATCCAATAAGAAAGCTCGGAGCCATTTACAGATCTAACAGGCTCTGGATCACTTTTTCTAACCCATGCAATATTTAAAGAACTGACCAAGGCTAGATCTAAGAAATGTCCTATGGCCCCGGAATCTACACGCATTGGTAAAACCTGCCTCCATTGGGGAGCAATGATAAGGGTGAATGGTATGGTTTAATATGGTGGAACCTTTTGTGAGGCATTAGCTAGGTAAATGGGGGCGGGTTCAAGAATCACACCGGCTGAGGGACCCCTATGTCAACTTGGCACACTAACTTTTTCAGTATTCTGTCAGAGTCGAAGCGCTAGCCTTCCGGAATCCTTTCAGTTTGGCAGGACCTTCTGGTGCAAAATGCTTCACCGCAATACAAACACAGGTTTAATTATTTTCTTCGTTCTTTTTCCTCATTGGTCAAAGGACCATGCAAGCTCCCCATATGCATGGAGCTTGTGCTATCCTGATTCTTAGACTCTGACTCTTTCTGCTCAGACTGCACAACTGGCAGTCTGGGCTCTCCTCAGGGTTGTTCCATTAAACTATGGTCAAGCCTGAAAAACAAAGTTAATGAACTCTGACCGATCTGAGGGTAATTCCACAATGTGCACCAGTGAATCCTTTGAGTCATCCCATAACCCTCTATAAAAGGGGGATGTCCAATTTTCCTCTGTCCACTGGGTTTCAATAACTAGCTTACAAAAAGCAGTAATGTAGGTAACGAGGCCCTTAATATCCTGATGGAGTTTTAGCAACTCATTATCATTGGCCAGGACGAAAGAGCGCATAACAAAGAGACCATGCGTTGCCTCTTTTAACCTTCCAAAATCATGTAAAACCAGGTCATTATTTTCAATGATTGGACTAGCCCAACCAGTCACTGTTCCACCGAGATATGATAAAGGCTAGTCTAGGATTATAGGAGCGAAAGGCTCCTGGTTTACATAGAACCTGAAACTGGCACTGATTCCAAAATACATCAAAATTGTGAATATCTCCAAATATTTGTTTGGGCGGTGCCAGGGGAAATGGGACATGAGTGGCAACTGTGACATGAACAGGATTAGCGTTTTCAATAACGGAGATGCCTGGTAATTTCCCAAATCACTGAAGTGTGGTGGTTATGGAACAGGACGTGTGCTCTTAGGAACCGCACCAATGCCCACCTCACATGCCCTTGGTGAGGGGCGACAGTGACACCTGACCTGTTTGACCTTAAGCAACTGATTTTCGTGTTGCATAGACTGAATTTCGTGTTGTACATCCCTTAAAGCCCATATTAACTCTAAAAGAGCTGGTGTGTCCTCAGGAAGGGCCTGGGCCAGGCCCTGAATGTGTATCAGGACATCCATGTTGTCTGGGCAATGAAAGCATGCAAGGCTTGTCCTTCTGTAATGAATTATCCTGCTCCCAAGCCTAGAAATGACACTGGAATTGATGCTGGACATCCTATCCCTCCTGAGGACAATGCAGATTCAGCATCCAAAACTTGAGAGCCCACACTGCCCTCTTGGGGGGAGGGAGGGAGAGGGGTTAGACAAAATAGGAAAAGTGAGACATGTGGTCCTGGATTTGCGCAGCGCATGTGCGTCACTGAGTAACATGATTTGCAGCTCTAGAGGCCTTCTGTGGCTGCAACGTAGATACGCACTGGATCAGAACCTCTGGCTATTCGATGCTGCAATACACTGAAAATAACAAGATGAGGCAGTTCCCATCTGTACACTAACTGTATACCAACTGTACACTAGGTATATACTATGACAATGCATTACATTCAGTGACATACACTTACAAGTTGCAGCAGCAGCTCGGCATGAGAGCACAATAAAGAAAATTACAGGAACCGGCCTTTACAATAAGGTTTTTACCACGTTTTGACTTTACCACACATTTTTTAGAATGCATGTTTTTACAAAGCATGCCTTTACCACGCATTTAAGGTAAGTTGAGGATCTCCTCCACAAATACATTGTTTTTATATATATTACATATGTTGTAAAAGCGTAAGCACTGTAAAAAAATGTGGAGTAAAAAAAGCGTGGTTAGGGGATGCAAAGTATTTCCCAGAGTTGTTCCATCGTACAACCCAAAATTACAGGTCGGAGAGTGGCACTCCTAGGAATAAACTTGATATACAAATTGGAGTTATTGGCACTCCCAGAGATAACTCCGAACTTAGGTTGGAGCTACTTGAACTCCTACAGATACACTCAGAGCAAAGGTTGGAGTTACTTGCACTGCTAAGAACACACTCTGAGCAAAGGTTGGAGTTCTTGCACACCTGGGGATACAATCGAAACACAGAGTAGAGTGCAAGGTTGAAACATAGATCAAACACACTGAAGTGCTTTCTCTTGGCACTACTGTTCATCCGAGAAACACAGAAATAAAGTCTTTAATCCTTGTGTGGTGACAGTTCTAGCATCAGTGTTGTAGGAAGGGTCTGGAGCAGTGCATAATTTGAGCTGGTGGTTTCAGGGGCTGGGCGCCAGCACTTAATTGCTGGAACCTGCCCTTATAACAGCTGTCACATGATGGTACAATGTGTGAACTTTAAAGATGAGCAGAAAAACTGTTGTTTGTTAATTCAATAGACTTTAAAAACAAGTAATACCTGCCACCCAAGTCATTCTTAAAGCTTTGGCGGCCTCAAACAGTTTGAATTGTCACACTTGTAGCACTTTGATGGTTAGTAGCTGTGTAAGTACCGTGGCAATGTGTCGGGCAAACTCTGTTAGCCTCCTGACGTGGGCCGCGGCATGTATTTTTTTATTACAAATTAAACACTGATCTGGAGGATAAACACACGCTGGAGTAATTCACAAAGAGGACATGAAGGAAAAGTCTTTAGTCTTTAAAGATGGGGATCTCGGTCCTGTTTATGACTGTAGGAGGTTTAGTGCGCTCTAACTTGAAATCAGGTACTTAGCCTAGTTCTTCCACTTGACTGAAATTTGAAAAAGATCTCGAGACTTTGACTCAGGAAGTCATGGGGGTCCAGAGTAGCTGTGCAGGAGAGAGAGAGGAGGAAGACGTCTGGGGACCTGGAGCTATAGGACCCACCAGTTCACTTGGGCTTAAAGGAAAACGGAGCGCTTCTTGGTCCTGAAGAATACCTCAGGTGAGTGCAAGGGGTTAAGCCTATTCTGTAGGGAGCGAGGCCAAGCAACAATGCAGGGTTGGGAGGGATTTATATACTCTCTTGAAGGCCCAATCGATGTAGCTAGATCATGTGTGGCAGGCGGGCACATGGCAGTCTGGAAGGTTCTAAACCTTGGGGAAAAGCATGTGCTAATACACTCACTTTTACCTTACAGAATGGGCAGGTGCACTTGTTGATCTGAACAATTTAAGAGGAATCAAATGTATCATTTTTGCTCAAACGTGCATAAGGGAAAACAAAACCAAGGCCCTAGTAACAGCGAGAGCAAGGCTTGCCCTTGGCTCATGGGATTCTGCGGGAAGCTTGCAGGAATTTAATGGAAAAACACACCAAGGCACTATGAACAGCAAGAGCAGTTAACCATTTGTTCATGGGATATGGGGAATGCTTGCAGGAGTTTAAGCGCAATGAAAATTATGGGTGCTGGGGAAACATTGGTCATGAGGATGCTGGGGAAGCACAGGTCATGAGGGTCCTGGGGGAACATTAGCTATGAGGGATGCTGGAGATGCATCAGTCCTGAGGAAGATGGGGGCATCATCAGTAATGAGGGATGCTAGGTGACCATCGGTCATGAGAATGCTGAAGAAGCCTCAGTAATGAGGGTGTTGGGGAAATATCTGTTATGATATCATAGCGTGCATAGGGTGCCATAGGGGTAAAGCAACATGAGCCCTGCACGCTAAACCACTAAGCAGAGGAAGCAAGAGGTGGTTGCGACACAGAGGAACCAAGATGGGGTTGTGACAATTAACATTACTGAATGCACTTTGAGTTATGAGTTGCATTTACTAACCTGTGCCTACACCTCCCCTGAGGGAGCCTTTTACTGCTCGTCCACAGCTACCACAGAGAGTCAATTGCAGAAGGGGCACTTGGCTGAGTTGCTCAGGATCCATAGTAGGTTGGACCCTGGGACATCTGGAGTAAAAGGCATCAACAACCACAGTTGGCCCGAGTAGCCCTGTGTGCCCTGTGCCCCTCTGAAAGAGGGTCTGGCAATGACTTTAATGTGCTAATGCATGGAAATACTGCACACATTATGCCACCGTGAAACCTGCCTCTTTGTGTGCCTCTGTGCTTTCTATTTCTAGCCCACGTTTTTGTAGTGATATAAAATGTAGGTGCACAATCATACAGTACATAGATTAAAGGTGGTAATAATGTGATATTAGTCTAAAGGGGGTGTGCAGTTCCTGTCTGGATGTGGGAGAAAGACAGGTCTTTCTTCCTGATGCTCTCACACACCCTGAGAGGTGTCATGCTTCATCATAAGGTGTTTGCCCCTTGTCAGGCTGGCGCTGCAATTCCTGACGGGCTCCCGGAACCGGGGCTCTCTGCCGGAGATCTTTTGAAGAAGAAGCCATTCGGTCCGTGCGGGTGTGGGGGCTGGGTAGTGCACAAGGGAGTGAAATAAATAAAATAGGTCTGGAGCAGTACTACTAGATCAAATTTTAATGTATTAGGTAGCTCGAGCCTGATTAAAAACTGTGCATGTGCCCCTGTGCAGAAATAATGTTCCTCAAGGGCTATCTAAGTGTGGGTGGTCAACATGTTTCGTGAAGAAATCCTGAGGTCTACAACATAATTTGAAGAGTGTGGAAAGACCACTACCAACTAATCCGTCCAGAAGACAAAAATGTTAAAGTGGTGAAACAGAACTCATGACTACGCCTGAAAGACCTCATTTTTGGGCATTTTCCTTTTCAGGACGAAATCCCTCACTCACCCCGAGGTGACATGCTTCTTCATTTTGGATTCTCCTCCCAGAGGAAAAACCTAGTTCCTCTGGGGGCTACAACCCCCTTTCTGAAAGAGAGGAGCTCAGGGATGTTTTATTGATGGAGTAGGATATACTAAATCCACAAATGATGAGCTAGTGGAGTGAATGAGAGCGCAGTACAAAGTAATGCAAAAGTGAGTAGGTGTAATTAAAACTAGCTCAAGAACATCCAAAAAACCTTTATTGTGAGGTGTTCCTCACCAGGATTAAAAATGCAGTGCACCAGTGGTATAAATTACAAACCGCAATGGTGGAAACTATTTTCAGCCGTTATGCCTAAAAGGAGGCTCGGCTTTCTTCAGGACCTGTGATGCTGCTGCGAAAGAAAGTGAAGAGTTTAAACATAAAAGGATCATGGACAGACAATTTTGTCTTAATGTGCCTGTTTCTTGGAAAAAATTACCCGCAATTACTAGGTAACTCACCTCACCTCTACCTGGCAACCGCTCAGGAAAGCGGTACCGCTCTGTCCGTCGGTACGCCGGCAGCTTGTTGAGCCTGAAGCCGGAGGTCCTCTGTGGTCTTTAAACTCTCCCTAGGACCCTCCAACTCTGAAACTTTTATTGTTGATACAACATGTTTCGTGCACAGTCTGCCCCTAACGGTTCAAATGACACTTCATCAGGACCGAAAAAGAAAAGTGTAAATGTGCACTACCGTCTCGTATTCAATCCAGTGACATCAATTACCATATGCAGTAGAAATGCCCTAGTAGACTTGTGCTGGGGAGTTCTGTAGACATGTGGGAAAGGGGGGACAAGAAGGGTAGGTACAGCCCAAAAAAATAATGAAAATGACGGGAGTCAAAGCAGATGCCAGTGATGTGGCAGTACAGTTCGACTATGTAAAAAACAATAAAGAATTTACTGGCACAAGTTTCACAAATGCATGTTTGTTGGCTATAATTCAAGCGTGGCCAGTGCATCACCTTATGCGACTGGCAAGTGATAAATAGGTTAAAGCAATCACAAGGTTGCATGAGCATTCAAACTTGAACAAGACCTTTTGAGCGGTGAAAAATGCTGATCGTGCGTAGTCAGGCACAACCATTAAAATGCTGAAAGCACTAGGTGACGGATGTGCGTAGCCAAGCGAAACCATTATGGTGACTTTCGGATGCAGTAATTTGAGGTCCCAAATAAATCGCAGAAGCAGGATTTAAGTGATTTAAGCTCATCGAAGTTATTGCGGGAAAAATGTGGTAGAAACTTGTGCGGTGTTAGCCGTATGTGATAAGAATCGCCAGCATGGAGCAATCATGGTAAACTAATATTAAAGAAAGCCGAACTGACAGGGGCAGTATAAAACACATGGTGTGGCTTATACCATGTTTCGCGATCACACATGCAAGCACAAGGCTATCACAAACTCACCCCTAGTCACAACGTTTAAGGCTGATGGGAATGGCCAGAGCACGTTGTTGCTCCGGTTCACTGAAAGAACAAACAGTAGGTTCAAACATCGGCATAACGCTTCCAAAGGAGAACGTTATCCGAGAAAGGGTTGGAATCCGTGCCTTTCGAACATTGATTCACCCCTTCCTAGTGCGAACTTTCAACTAATACTGCATTCCTTAGTCTTACGCACGAGCATTTGTCCATTTGTCCACGCACTCTAGCTGCTGCTATAAATAGCTGAGACCTGGAAGTTGTCCTCACTGGGCCCAGAGCAAGGGTAGGACGATTGTTAGTTGACTGTCTACGCCTGTGAGTAGGCACTGCGCTCGAACCTCCCACATGACCGGTAAGCTACTGCTACTGTGACCGATGTTTGAACCTACTGTTTGTTCCTTTCATTGAACTGGAGCAACGACGTGCTAACACCGAGCACGTTTCTACCACTTACGGCTTTGTGCACTTTGTTCCATTGTTTGGCATCATTTGTGTTACAATTTTCCCGCAGTAACTTTGATGAGCTTAAATCACTTAAATCCCGCTTCTGCAAATTATTTCAGACCTCAAATTATTGCATCCGAAAGTCACCATAATGGTTTTGCTTGGCTACGCACGTCCATCACCTAGTGCTTATAGCATATTAATGGTTGCGCATGAAGTACCATTTGATCCGTTAGGGGCAGACTGGGCATGAAATATGTTGACCATCCACACTTAGATAGCCCTTGAGGAACATTATTTCTACACAGGGGCACACACACAGTTTTTAAGCAGGCTAGAGCTACCTAATACATTAAAATTTGATCTAGTAGGACTGCTACAGACCTATTTTATTTATTTCACTCCCTTGTGCACTACCCAGCCCTCAAACCTGCATGCACCGAACGGCTTCTTCTTCAAAAGATCCCCGGCAAAGAGCCCAGGTTGCGGGAGCTCGTCAGGCATTGCAGCGCTGGCCTGACGAGGGGCAAACTCCCTATGATGAAGCATGGTGTAAGAGACAGAGGTCTGGTAGGGGCCAAAGAAGGTCCTCCGGTAGCCTAGGCTACTAGTGATTCAATTGTAGTGCAGTCAAAGCCTATAGACATTGTAGACAAGTCTCCTAAGGCCTGAAAAACTTAATATGTTAGGACACAAGGTTTTTCAATGACAAGTCATTTATTATCGTCATAAATAGAATATCATATACGTAAGTGATTGATCCAGTGCTCACACATAATTGTGAAAGTGCGTGAAGTGGGGGTACTGATAGAGAACAATTAAAATTACATTGCATTTAAAAAATAACAGTAAAAATCTTAAATCAATTGAGTACAAAAATGAGGTATTTTTTTAAGAGATCGATGGCGTTTCGATCTCAGATATTTGAGATCATCATCAGGACACAGTAATATGAGCAACGTGAATTTATGGAAGGAAGCTTGTGTCTGCTTGAATATCCGAATATCTAGCGTTTAGATATGGTTAGCATCTATCGCATGAAGGCCTCTCAATGGGGTCAGAGTGCCTGTGATTACCAATATTTAAGCTTGAGGTGCATCTGGGAGCACAGAACATGAAGCTAAACTTCATTAGTTGGTGCTGGCATCCGGATTAGTTCAGAGCTTTTGAAGTGCATTCGTCCTTAGGAGGCTGCGTATGGCAGTGTGCTTCACGGGGAGGATGGTAGTAAGAGCTGCTGTGTCACAGTCTAGAACTTAATTCTTTACTGTGCTGGCTGCGGGGTGCACCGGCATGGTCTGGTGTATGCGAGGAATGAATCTCTCTGATGAAGCATGACACCTCTCGGGGTGTGTGAGGGCATCACGAAGAAAGACCTGTCTTTCCCCCACTTCCAGACAGGAACTGCACACCCCCTTTAGACTTGTGCTTCCTCAGGAGCCTGTGTGTAGGACCTCGCAACTCGATTCCCTGTCCCTCCTTTGAAAGAAATAATATGATATTGACAGTGTGCATCAACAGGACACTACATTTAATTGATATGGGATACATGTCCAAAGGTTCTCTTGGTGCAATATCAGCATGATTGTGGAAAATGTTTAGGAGAAAAAATCACATTTAGTTGAACAAACACAGGTGCACAATAAGCAGGTGTGTGATATAAAGTAATGTGCAAAACCACATAGTAAAGAGAGAAAATGCGCAGATAAGATGTCATAATATGTGCAAAAGGTGTGTGTAAGAAATTGGATTATTGATTGAAGGGGATGGAAGGCCCACTCAGGCAACAACCACAATCCTGAGATGAGGGGCCTTTGTCTATGCTCCTGCCGCACTTACAGCGCTTGCAGTCCTCCCGTGGCATGGGACACCTTCAATCTTTGCCACTGGCCAGGAGGCCAGCAGGGGATTAGTTGTCCCAGGAATCTTCGCACCATCCCTGAGAGGCGGGGCCTTTGGATGCACTCCTGCTGCCCTGCTTAAAGCGGAGTACCCGCCAATGCCTACACCAAACACTGAGCTTGGTAATACACATCTTTATTTGTCTCATGTAGCTCTGAACTCAACATACTAAAAAAGTCTTCTCTGCAATACACTCTATTCATTACTTCATAGCTCTCTGGAGTTCATCAGGAGCCAAAAAGGGTTTCGTCATTGTTAACTCACAAGACACTAGACCTCCCCCTCTGTTAAATGAAAACTTACCAATTTTCCAAAAAGATATACTCATATATGCATTTAAATCTTTTCAATTAATCTCTTTGACGCAGTAATGGTTCTACCTGACTGTGTCGTGTGAAGTTGAGACTTGCCACCAACTTGATCCAAGAACTGCTGGGGAAAGGCAGCAGCAGTCACTTGTGTTTGAAAATTAGTCTCTCCTTCACCATAGAGATCTGGTGAACTATGAATCAAATGTCGTAAGTGAAAAAAGATTCTGATAAATGACTTCCCAGGGCACTGGAAACCACTGTCTATGTGATGCACTGCTAAGGACACCTGGGGCCAGATGTAGGAAAGCAAATACCGGTCGGTAACGGCCGATTTCGGCCGTTACCGACCGGTATTTGAAGATGGAGATGTAGGGGCATGTTAAAATACAGATTCGGTAATTTTACCGATTCTGTAAAATACCGAATCGGTAAAATTACCGATTCTGTATTTTGGCATGTAGGTAGCACTGCAATCAGTGCTACAGGGTTTAAGAATTCGTTATTTACCACCAACTAGAAGTTGGTGGTAAATAATAAAAACCCTTTAAAAAGCATTTTTTTTGCTTTTTAAACAGTACCATGTTGCAGACATACATGCCCTAAGGGCATGTATGTCTACAACATGTGCACCCATGCACAATTGAGGGGTGCAACAGGGTGTCAAAGTGACACCCTGCCACCCTTCAATGTTTCCTCCAATTACCGAATCAGTATTTACCGATTCTGTAATTGACATTCATTCCTATGGGCCTCCAGGCCCATAGGAATGAATGGCAATTATCGAATCGGTAAATACAGATTCGGTAATTACCGAATCATACCGATTCGGTAATGAAATCGGTAAAATTACCTAAATCCTGATTGCCAGTTCTTAAATACCGAATCGGTATGATTCGGTATTTAAGAATCGGTAATCTGGGATTACCTACATCTGGCCCCTGGTGTCTTCAACAATTTTCAAAAGTCTTTTTTCAATTTATAACTCACAAATTTATGATAGTTTTCTTTCATACTCAAACATATTTCTCAATATACATTGTTTTAATCAATCAATTCACAGTGAAAATGTCCGAATTGTAGTTCATTCGATATGCAACAAAAACATCATGATACGTGAATTAAATCTGAACAAACTGTGTGCAATGTAACGCATATATATATATATTCAATGCATTACTGAAACTCCCAATGCATTTCGGGTTCCTCTGAACCTTTCTTCAGGGGAATTCTAAAATAACAATTTTCATTCTTTCAATCGTCATGAACTTGTTCTGGACTACAACGCAATGTTAAAAAGCCATGACTCAAAAACAGTCAATTTGTTATCAGCCATCATAATACATGAGAATCTGTTGGGATTTGTACTCAGGGAAAGAAAAGATATAAAGGTAAAGAAAAATAATGAAAGGACTGCCATCCATGTATATGTGCTATAAAAACCTCTATTCTCAATCTGTGTTTTTCATACCCAGGATATTATCATAAATGCCTCAACACCTTATAACCCACTCTTCCTTTTGTGTTTACTAAAAAGATCTTGACCATGTCCCAATTTCATCGGTGACCAACCACCATATTTATAATGTGCGTTCTATACAAAACTCTCACCCTTCACGAAGTTGCATAACGAGCCTCGGGGTGTTTGAAACCCGAAAGATATCGAAAAATAGGTCCACCATGCGTCTAATATCCAAGTACTCCTGTAACAACAATTACTATCGTGCATCCATTAACTCCTACTTTCCGTCTTACCCTAATGCGATCGTCACACGTGTCTCCAAGAGCCTTTAAATCGTCTTTTTCGAACGCGTCCTCGTTTGCCTCAACTGAATCTAAAAAACGTTGAAACCAAACATAAGTACCTCTGCTCCATGAATTCGGTACAAACTACACCTTATGTAACCCTGTACTTCACCCCCGCTTACCTATCGCCGTGTTATACCGGGACCCAGTTTCAAGCTCCTGCCGTCTTTCTCGTGTTCGCAACACACCCGAGTGATACGTTTACTTCCGCGTTCAGTATTTAAAGGGACCCTCACCCGAAGCTGACTGCGCGTTCAAAGTTAGAAATCTTTATTCAAGCTAGAATTGTTTAGACATTCCAGCCTGCATTCATATCGCTTCCTGATTCTATCATATTTAAGTGGTGTCTGCCAAAGGACACACGCTTTCAAACTCATGTCTGTCTAGCGATGTAAATCCTCGCAACTGTTATCACATTATCCTCAGTGTTCTTAAACAGGATTCGAATTGGATTATCAAAACTAACCGTACTGGCAGAAATCATCTCTATAATATGGCTAGCCAAAACTCTCTCCACTTACCCTAAATGTACAACTTCTGTTAGCCCAATTTCAACTGTGCTGTTGCACTGCCTAGTGCATATTTATTATCAATCTTAAAGTATGAAAAAGTTAATAATAAACTACCTGACCGAAGAAATAATAGAAAATGTGAGAAGACAACGTAAAAGAAACCATATTGTGCAAATCCCATTACAATGATGAAATGACGGTAATCACCCACCTACAGTTTCTAATGAACATCCTTCAATGCGTTAAAATTGTGGTGGCTTTACATGATTATTATAAAAAGCATAACAGTTCGTAATGATCATTTAAACCTCCTGGGTGTACTGTCCCCAGCATCTTTATCCAATGAGTTTCCCTCCGTGCCAGGGAGGTATTAACATCACAACCTGATTCGCAGTGTATTTTCTCCAAGATAGTGAATCCACAATTGAGATTCACAATTCACAATTTGCGAATCGCAATTAAGGAAATTTAAGAAATCGCAAAAATAAATTGTGATTTCTTGGTGCCTTGCCGTTTGCGATTTCTTAATTGCGATTCCTTAATTTTCGCAATTAAGAAATCGCAAACGGCAACAATGATGTATGTGGCCGATAGTGTCTGCCTTAAGATTGTATTTTTGTACAAAAGAATGCCTCAGATTTAGAAAGAGAGGCGCAAAAGTAAATGTGATTGTAATCATCGACCACTAGGGTACACAGTACATGCTAGGTTTCTAAAGTAATGTTTTTTAATATCTAGATTTTAAAGAAAACATTTCGGTCCTGATAAAGATGAAAATATTCAATATTCGTCTAACACCGAAAAGCTGTGTCGACTGTTGCTTTTAACTTTTTTTGTATGGTTGAAATATCCACATGATTAGACTATAACCCATAGGGAGGAAGACTAATGAGGACATGAATAAATACTGTGGTTTTATTGAATAAATGAACATTTTTAATACACTTGCAACCGTAAAAGGAAAATTTCTTTAAGAAACTGTACTGTGATACTTAATATAGTGGTGAAACATATGTTGTGTAATGATAGATAATGTTAGCAAAGTTGACATTATCTCAAGACTAAATACGAGAGTAGCAGTTGTGTTTAATAAGGAGTTTTCACTTTCTCTAGAAACTACACTACAGGGTTTTAAGTCTTGTTTGGTTTACATACATACTCCATCCCTGTATAATTCATAGGGGTACCTTCCTCCTTTTTACGGATGATTCAACTAAACAATCCCAGACAGAGCTTTCTAAACATTATGGAGGCCAAAAGGATAACACTAGCAATGACTGCTCATTTAAACTGGATTTAGTTTCCAAAAAGTTACTTGGGAAGATTGACCTAGTTGAGAAAAATCTCCTACAGGAAATAGGGGAAATTAAGGATGATGTAGCGCAGATCCTGAAAGCCATTCCAGACTTGTCATCTCACGAGCCAGTATTATCTGATAAAAATCTACTGGACACAGTGGGAAAGGATAAAACAAGAGACATTGTTAGTAATAAGACTGTTTGTGGCCCTGTGACACCTGCATCTAGGTATGATGAGAAAGATAGGCAAAAAATCCTAGAGAATACAGTCAAGGAAACAACAAAAAAGGGACCTCCAGTTACCATCATCATCCCGAAATGTGATAAAAACAACAATTCCTACACGTTCTACAATTAGAAATCAGGACAAAATAATGCAGAGATCTGAACCTAGACATAACCACCGAGGTTTCCTTCATCTACCACCCGAGACTACACCTTATACTATTATCCTTAGAGCTGTTCCAGTATTGGAGGATGGCATTAATGAGGATTGGGTAGACCTGAAGAACGAAGTCTTGCATTGGTTCATGAAGTACTCTTTACATAACCCAAATACTCTTGCGAGGAACATTATTATGGTGAGAAGAGTACCCTGGGTATGGAGATCTCAGAAAATTGGAGAGGGAGACTGTGTGGTTGTCTCATTTCAACACCCGGCAATGGTTGAAGTCTTGCTTTAAGAAATACCTAATGAAGGGGACACGTCAGTCAATAATGGGAAAAGAGGTATTATCGGGTTACCTCTTGGATACTTCTATAGGCCAATCATGAGAAACCCAAACAAGTATGAGACTGGTTCTCTGATAGTAGATAGGTACAGACCTCTGCCCTTGTCTAATAGATTTTCAGCTCTTAGACGATGCAGTGACATAGATTGACTACATCGGGGTGTTGAACAATGTTCCAAACATAACTTTTCCCTCGCTGACAAAAGTTTACAGTCAACACTAAATTTATAGGCCTATAATCTAATTATAGCTTCATGGAACATTGCGGGTATTAACTCGAAATTAGATGTTAAGGTATGGCTTGAATTTTTTAAAAACTGTCAAATTGTTTGTCTACAAGAGACTTGGCATATAGAACCCTTTTTTGTTGATGGTTTCTCTACAATTGATACACAAGCTACTCTGTCACGAATTGGAAGGGCAAAGGGAGGCCTAGTTGTTTTACTCTCGGTTACATGCCAGCTTATATTGAAGCAAGTTTATACTGACCCACTTTATTTTCAGTTTTTGTGGTTAAATACTATTGATCACCAGTGTTTTGTGATAATTAATTTCTATAATAATGTCAATCGACAACAACAAGAAATCAAGTAATTTTATCCTTTGAGAAGGAGCTTGACCTGTTTTTAAAACAGATCAAAGGTGATTACTTCTTGATCTGGGTTGGAGATTTTAATAGTAGGAAATATGGCATTCTTGAAGGGAAGCATTGTGGATATGAGAATGAGTTTGGAGAAAGTTACACCCATTTCCCACATAATACGTATGGTGAATCAATTAACTGGGCCTTGTATGAATATAATATGGAAGTAGTGGATCAGACGCTACTGGAGGGACAAGCAGAGATACCAACTTTTATAGGGCATGGCCAGTGTTCCATAATTGATCATATATTAATTTCGGCACACGGTCAGCATCAAATAGTAAAAATGGAGGTGGAAAAAAGCTGCCTAAGCGATTATAACCCACTATTCCCAACTGTCAGACTAAAATATATACTTTGTGTTGGGCCATGCTTAGCACCAAGCATATAAACTCAGGGAGAAAACGGCATTTCGATCAGATGGTCTGGGATAAATCAGATTGATTTTGGAGACAGCCTATTACGTATTTGTAAAAATGATATAGAATTATGTAAAAGGGGGGATTCAACAAATAAAGATCTCATTCGGGCTTTCTGCAATATCACCATAGCGATTTCCCAGGGTCTAAAAATTAAGAGTTGGAATAAAAATAAAAAGATAGTTAGTTGGAAGCAAACCACCTATTAAAGAATGCTTTGAAAATTATACCAAAAGATAATGAACAGATCAAAAACCGGAGGACTATATACAAACAGACAGTGGCAAAAAGAAAAAAGGAGATTCAAAATGAAGCATGGGAAAGACTTACACAGGCAGCTAATACTAGGGCCTCTTCCCCTTTTTGGAAAATGATAAACCACCCCTATTTTAAAGATAATTGTGCTGTAAAAATCGAAAGCTTAGTACAACTCCAAGAGTGGAATAGTCATTTTATGCAGGTTTTTAACTCAGATAATGAAACCTAAACATATATTTCTGAACTAGATGATAATAATATTTTTATAAAATGTGATACTTTCAACTTAGACCCCATTACTGCAGATAAAGTCACATCAGCATTAGAAAAAAGTGCTAATGGAAAGTCACCTGGTATTGATGGGGTCCCCATAGATATTTTTTATCTTAATGTGGGTTTTTTTGGCCCGTTGTTACAAAATGTGTTTAACACTATTGCTGAAGGTTTGATCCCAAGAACATGTCCTTAAAGCATCATAGTCTCGATCTTCAAAAAGGGTGATAGGAAAGACCCCAAATGTTATTGCCCAATCTCCCTGCTCGATGCAACATCTAAAGTAATGGGCAGGATATTGCTGGAAAGGCTGGAATTGTGGGCAGGAGAAAATAAAATCCTCACCAAAACACAATATGTTATATGTGTGTAGGGGGTATTTGTAAAGCGCTTGGCTACTCTTACGAGTGTCCTGGTGCTGACTTAACCCTGTACACAGAGCAGTTGAAGCGATTACAAGAGTTCTACTCTCACTGAAACAACCAGGTTTTTAATTTCCTTCTAAAGCTGAGGAGAACGTGTTCCTGTCTTAAAGGAGATGGCAGGTTACTCCGCAGCTTAGTGGTGGTCACCTGGGACAAGCGTCCACCCAACCGAGAGCGTGCTAATTTTGGCACGACCTACAGCTTCTAAGTGGAGGATTGCAGCGTTCTAGCAGGGGCATATGGCTGAATTCTGCTCCTGATGTAAGGAACTCCGAAATTATGAAGGGCTTTAAAGACTAACACCAGAGCCTTGAATATAACCCTTTTCCGCACCGGAAGCCAGTGCAGAGACTTCAAGAGTGGCGTCATGTGGGATCTGGAATCAACCAGCAGGGCGGCCCTTGCTGCTGCATTCTGTACCACCTGCAAATGGCCTAGTAGGTAGTGAGGTAGGCTGAGATACAGAGCATTGGCGTAGTCCAGCCTAGATGTTATCAGAGCTTCGCCCACAGTTTTCCTATGTGAAGCTGAGAGGAGAGGAAGAAAGTTCCTCTTCATTTTCAGTAGTCCGCAACATGTGGCAGCTACAGATTGCACTTGTGCCTTCATGGACATGTCCACATCCATTTTTACCCCATGATTGTTTATGGTGGTAACTGGACAAGCTGAAGGGGACATGTCCTGAGGCCACCAATTTTGCCATTCCACACCAGGACTATGGCCAGAGCAAATTATTTTGGACTTATCGGAATTACATAACAGTTGGTTAAGCCTGTACCAGGCGACCACCTTGGACAGGCAGTTGTTGATGACATCTCCTCTTAACACCGTATTTTTCTCATAGGTAAACATACATGGCTTCAGAAGGGAGAAATGGACAATAGAACAGTCCATTAAATCACACCTTCTTATTTCTAAATATACAATTACGATAAAAGGGTCACTTACATCTTTGTTTCGCCGACCTTACTAGTGCCTTTGATTTAGTGAATCACTCAAAACTGTGGCAAACGTTGATTAACATGGGGGCAACAAATGACGTTGTTAATTATATTTCACAACTATATAGTCGTTTGAGTACTAGAGTGCGTTATGGGGTAGGAGGAGAGTGTTCATCAAGTTTCAGGGTAACTCAGGGAATTAGACAGGATTGCGTCCTTGCCCCCCTCCTATTTTCCTTATATATAAATGGAGTGGATGCAGATCTACAAAATCTAAGTGCTGATGCCCCAAGAGTAGGCAAACACTCTGTTCCAATTTTATTCTATGCGGAAGACGCAGTTCTTTTATCAATAGCTGCGAATGGACTGCAGTCCCTGATAGAAAAATTTGCTGAATTTATGCAAGACTAGCAGCCCGTCCCGACGTTGTCCGGGTATGAATTGCTGCCGGCCAGTAGTATATTGTTTTGTAGGATTTCGTTTTCATAGCATTTCTTATCTGTGACTGGCCTGTGAAACGCTCCGATTCACAGTGCACTGCTGATGCACTTAAGAGTGCGCGTTCAGTAGTGTGTGAACTCGAGTTTCCCTACTTTATTTTTCCTTGCAATATTATATAGCGCAAACCCGACAACATGGCATGAGCACAATTTACATTACAGAAGAACACATTCATTTGTGGTAGGCACGGGGAGACAAAGTGATTTGGCTGGAATCAAAGGATGTTGAGCTGATGCGAGATTCGAACGTAGCTCCCCAGCTCTAAAGTTCGCAATTCTAGAACTTGTGGCGGGAGGTGTGTCTAAAAGTGTATGTCGGTGCTGGCCATCAATGAGAGAGACCTGTGCATTTTTCAAATGGGTGGTGAAAAAATATGAGTATGTTGCTGGAGATGTGGGCCGCTGTGCCACCAATGTACTTACCGGGGGAGGGTAAACACCCATTATTCCGCAACTTTCTTTCTGCATACCATCACTCCGCATACTTTCATTACGAAAGTACTATGACTACGCTATGCCATTATAATGCATGGCATTACATTTTATATGCTTTTACCACGCACACATTTACAACAAAATTCGTTGTAAATGTATGAATGGTAAAAGCATGTATTTTTTTAAATGTTTGGATAAAGTAAGTATGGGTATAGGGGTATATGTTTTGGGGTACTGAGGTATGTGTTTTGGGGTGTTTGGGTATTTTAAGGGTGGAAAGGCGGGATTTTCTTCTAGAGTCAGTTTACTATTCTCCAGAATCCCGGTCACAGGTCGACTAGACCTTTTTACCTGTCATAGAGTGAAATAGGCAATCCATTTATACAACTTTCACTTTCAGTCTATGCCCATTAGTTTCCCCAAAGAACCACCAACTAAGGACCAAGTTAAAAATTTTATTACAAAGCCAAAGACAGTTGGATGTATAAACATCTCAGCAAAAGGTTCAGAAGATAAACAGGAACTAATACAAACATAATCCTACGGAAAATTCTCAGTAGGCATAGGAACAATACAAGAATTAGTTCCAGAATCATCAGGCTAACAAGGATTGCTATGACCTGAGTTTTATTATGCATTTGAAAAAGGATAAAATCCAGGTTAATCTGTCCCTACACTGTACTAAGTGACATCCCTACTCAACAATGTCCCAACCTAGCAAAGGTGTCAGCCGTGGTGACTTCCTAAGAAGTTCACTCACTTTCCTTCGATCTCGATCTCCAGGTTACTCAGTCATAGCTAAGCTCTCTGCCTGACCAACTGCTCTCTCTGACTTCCAGTCCATCTGCTCTACCTCCACCCTCGGGGTGCTGTCCCTAATACAAAACCCCACAATGCGGACGACACGCCCAAAGGTACGCCCCTCTCGAAGGTGTTGGTTTTCAGAATTTTCCACCATGGCATCTCTCCATCCTTGTCCGTTAGAGCGTCCTTGGGTCCCAGACTCTTCTTCGCTTCTGGTTGCTTCCCTAAATTCCTCAGTCACTCCTCCATGTCTAGGTCTACCATCTTAACACTCATACACAATGGGCCCTTTTTCTGCACTATCTACTTAGTCTGGCGCCTGCAAAGGAACGCATGTGAATAGGCTCACAATTTCAAATGTTGCAGTTCTTTAACTAAAAGCAACTTTCTCAAAACATTTCTATGGTTTATTGTTAAGCAAAGCATTTTCAATCAGGCCTACACGATTTCCATGAACTAGGCCTCTGCACGTTTATGTGCACTAATCATGCTAACCTAAGAAATACATTTTACATTCTTCAACATCAATCTTTAATGCAAAATACAATTCTCTACCCAGGGTACTTAATCACATTTGACGTTACAACTGTGAGTTTAATAAGCAAAGCTAAAGGCACAATGGTGATTTATTAAACACTCTTTTTAATGAAATACTTCACAGCAAACAACATCTCTATGTTAAACAGCATTACTGATTTTTAAAGCACATTACATTAACCTTTAGTGTAACTCTAATACCATCTACATTAGTTTTCAAACCTACATTACATTTGAACACAGTTATTAATCCTCTATATATGTGGGTGCAGACTACTCGTGGATATGATGCACCCCTACAGAATTTTCTTCATTTTAGCGCTCTCTCAGTTCCCCCCTTTGATGACCTGTGTCATCACCACCAACCTCAACATCACTCAGGGTAGGAACCGAGCTAGACAGAACTGGTCGCTACTTTCCCTCGCTTGATCATCTCCAAAGCTCTCAAGCTCCGATATTGACTGTCTTGCAACCTCTCCATTCTTTGCTCTTGCACCCTTATCGACCTTGCCAACCTATTGGACCTATACCACTTGTACAGTCTCATCAAACCCCACAACCCAATCACACAGGCCACTACGATGATGAGGGGTTTCAGTACGTATCCAAGGAAACTCCTTCCCAGATTTGCAAACTAATTTCCAACATTTCCAAATCCCTTGCCAACTTTCTCCCACACGTTCTCTTGCGTCAAATCTTCAAGTTCATAATGAATGGCAGTAATGTTACGTATATATTTCTTCAGATCCTTAGAATTATCTGGAATACACGTGCAACATTCCTGAACCTTCAAAAGTTTACAGACTCCTCCCTCTTTTGCTAGAAGGACGTCTAATGCAAGACGGTTCTGTAAAACCATTGTCCTTATCGACAACATCTCACCCTCAACCAACACTAATGACTTAGCTGTACTCATTGACAGTTCATCCACCACAGTTGCCCACCGCCGTATTTTCACGTCATTCAAAATCACTCCCAACATTGGTATCGCTGCTCCAAACACATCACCTATTATTGCACCCGCACTCTCCCCCCGCTTCACCCTCCTTTGGTGTCCACCCTCCAAGAGAGCAAAGTCTTCAGTATGGTATATCTTGGGAAAAATAATTGCCAGATAACATGTTCCATACCATTTCTCCGGCAACCGCACATACGCATTTTTCCCACAGACAAAGTATACAGTAGGGATCACTTGTACCACACTCTTCAGGAAATCCTTTGTGTAATACTCCAACGTGAAAGTGTGCTCACAGGTTGTATGACCCACATACACATTTTCATAATACGTCTGTGGTCTGTGAAGGCACAACTTCCCTTTCTGCACCTCATCCAAAGCTATCGGACCATAACTTCCCTTTATCTTGTGCAACTTCTCCTCATCCGTCCAGTCAACTTTACCTTGCCCTGAATCCTGCAACTGTTTTTGCTTTTGGTATCTATCTTCCACTTGTTCTATGAACTTCTTCTCTATCTCTGATAACGAAAATGTCAAATTGTGTCGGTGAGCATATGAGGTGTCTAACTCTTGTGTTGGAATGAAAAAATATCCAAGTCTATCCTCTGACTTATAATAATCCCACTTGTTCAGGTGTTTATAAGCAGGGACTTCCGGAAGCACAGCATCATAATTCGAAAAGAAATACTCAAAATGATTTCGCCCATAAAATATGCTAAGCAGCAAACTACATGAAATTCCATATGTCAATGGAAGGTGATGGTATCTAATACCTTCGTCTACTAAAGCCGGCAGTTGCATACACACATAGCAATCTTTTGCATCCATCGCATCAATGTATTCATACAACAACTTTGCATACGCATTTTGCCCAAAATTGCCTTTAGACAGATCTGCATGTAATCTACGACTCTCTTCTACTAGCAAAGCCTTCTCTGCTCCTATTTTGACCTCTTTCTGGCTAGGAGTGGTAGGTGTAGGGGTTCCCTCAACCTTCACTGCCTGCTCTTGTGGTGCTAAATAGGAAACTATGACTACTAAGAATATAAAGAATATCACTCCACCTATCAGTGTGCCTACAATGCACTTAGCCCTACGAGTCGGGTTTCCAGCCTCCATGGTCTCAGAACAGTGTGTTTCGTTTTCAGCAACAACGCAAAGTCTCTTTCTTGGCTTTTTTGAAAGTTCTCGAACCACACCTGGAAGCAGAAATCCCCTTTCAGTTCTTCATTTTCATCAGCATCAGACAACCCTAACCCTTCTCCGTCCTCTAAGGGAAGTCCCTACATTTCTTCTTCTTCCACTCGGCTCTAAGTAAATTCAACAGCTATTTACAAAAGTCTTTAATAATCAATGATGATATTTGCTCCAACTGCCGATAGCACATAATCCAAAAGTTCCATGCGAAGGACAAACGCTTCATAAGCTGGTATTTCAGGACCAAATGTAGGAAAAATCAGTCTATCCAGGATTAAATCACGTATCTTGCTTAGGTAAGGGGGATTAGGAATTGTGAGTGTCAGTTCGCCTTCAATTTCCAGTCCAGGTACCAACAGTATCACTTCCAACTTAACGTTTGGGATCGTACTGGTCACAGTCACTGACCTCACCCTCCCGGACCTCAGTACACCTGGCATTTGTCAAAGGGTAGGTCCACTCAGGAGTGGCGTATCTTCGACAAGGTACTCTCACCCTTCTTGACCTTCTCGGACCTCTTTGCTCTGCCTCTTGTTTTCTCTCTTCCGGGTCTGATTCTTCAGATACAGGGGCGAGATCCCTTTCAGAGGCCAACCTTACGTTCAGTCGTCTTCGCCTTTCAGGCCAACTTGCCTCTGTGCTGCTCACTATTCTGCTTCTCATTTGCACACCCTGCTGATCACTGTTTTCAGCTTGTTCTGCGTTCCAATCACCTTCACAGCAACTTCCCCATTCAGAGGCAGATTCTGTGTCACTGTCGTTGTGACTTCCTTCAGCTCGATCAGATGAGTTACCAGCTCCTTCAGACACCCCCACAGCTTGGCTTGTCCCCTCTAGTGGATCTTCTTCCACAGCTGGATTTTCATCAACAAGGGGAGCTGTTTCTTCCAGGGGTGCTGGAACTCTTCGGGTGTGAGAAGCATGGACCCAATTTGGCAATCCACCACACTTCACAGCGGTGTTCGTCGCCAGGATAACTTGGAATGGTCCTCTCCAGTGCACATCTAGGCAGCTCTTCCTCATGTGCTTCCGCACCAGGACCCAATCACCTGGACACAGGTCGTGACAAAGGTCTCTAGAGGTCGGAATTTCAGCCGTCTGCACCTGAAGAGACACAGAATGGATGACATCAGAAAGTCCTTTGCAATAATCAAGGATCAGATCATCTGTGATATTTAGCAAGGCTGTTGAAGGGACAGATGGCAATCTCATAGCCCTCCCCATCAACACTTCGTGGGGTGAGAGACCTGTCCTCCTGTCTGGTGTACTACGTAAGCTCATTAACACCAACGGAACTGCATCTGGCCATTTCAGGGCCGTAGATGAGCACACTTTCGCCATTCGGGCCTTGAGTGTTCCATTTATTTGCTCCACTATGCCAGAAGCCTCTGGTCGATAGCTACAATGCAGTCTCTGGTCAATGTTCAGTGCTGAGCAAAGCATTTTCACAATTTCGCTGTTAAAATGCGTCCCTCTGTCTGATTCCAAAGAGGTCGGAACCCCGAAACGAGGCACTAGCTCCCTCAACAATAACTTAGCTACTGTGAGTGTATCGCAACTACGTGTTGGGTATGCCTCAACCCACCTGGAAAACACACACACAATCACCAAGACATATCTGAGGCGATTACATCTCGGCATTTCAATGAAATCCAGTTGCATCCTGTTGAAAGGTCCACCGGACCTTCCAATGTGACTCAATATGACTGGTGTCCTTTTCCCAACATTCATTTGTTGACATGTAACACACCTCTGACATACTGATTCCGCAGCCGTCCGAAATTTTGGGTTATACCAAGTCTGCCTGAACACTCGCATCATTGCATCTCTTCCCAAATGTACAGGACCCTGTATCTGTCGTGCCATCGGACTCACCAGCTCATTCGGTAACACAGCTCTCCCATCATCCGAAACCCACAGATCCAGGTCTCCTTTGACACAACCAGCTGTCCCCCACACTCTCTTCTCGTAGTCTGACGCTTGTTCCTGCATTTTCCTCAATTCATCCCAGGTATCAGCCACTTCAAGTATCATGTTCAACTCGGGCCCTCCCTGTGTCCCTTCGACAACTTGGTCAGTAAATGAGTATCCCTGCTCGGCACAGTAACGTGCGACTTCATCAGCATAGCGATTACCCAGGGACACAAAATCAGTGCCCTTGCTATGTGCTGTGCATTTCACCACCGCTATCTATGCTGGACCCTGCAAAGCCTCCAGCAGTAATCTGACAAATTCTCCATTCCTGATAGGGGAACCTGATGATGTCATGTAACCCCTTTGAGACCATAATTGCCCGAAGTCATGAACCACTCCAAACCCATATTGGCTGTCAGTGTATATGGTAATCCGAATCTTGTTGGCTGCCAAACAGGCACGCGTCAACGCAATTATCTCTGCCACCTGAGCGGGGTGTACTCCTTCCAGGCAAGCCGCCTCCACAATTCCAGAAATCATGCAAACAGCGTAAGCTGCTCTCAACTGTCCAGTATTGTCCCTTACACATGAACCATCAACAAAGAAAATTACATCAGGGTCGGTCAATGGTTCATCGACAATATCCGGTCTGGGCTTGGTACATGATTCAGTCACATCAAGGCAATCATGGTCTTCACAATCATCATCTAAAGCATTTGGTAATGGCATCAAGGTAGCAGGATTCAAAACCGAGCACCTCTTAAGGGTCACATTTTCCGCGGCAAGTATGACCTGCTCGTAGTGTGTGAGCCTATTGTTGGTCAAGTGCTGAGTTTTGGTCCTGGTCATCAACAATTCCACCGAGTGTGGAACATATACCATCAGTGAATGCCCCATCACAATGCTTTCACACCTTTCAATGCTGACACCTGTTGCAGCAACGGATTTGAGACATCCGGGCAACACTGCGGCTACTGGGTCTAAAGTAGTAGAGAAATATGCAACTGGTCTACGGACACCTCCATGATCTTGTGTTAAGACTGCCAAAGCACAACCTTCCCGCTCACAACAGAACAATGAAAATTATTTGTCGTAATCAGGCATTCCCAGAGCCGGAGCGCGACACAAGTCCTCTCTCAACTCAAGGAAAGCCATGATGCAGTCCTTGTCCCATGGTACCGGATCACTCACATCCTTGTGCGTCAGTTTCTGCAAAGGTTTCGCTTTCAGGGAAAAATTGGCAATCCACTGGCGACAGTAGCCAACCATCCCCAAGAACATCCTGACCTCTCTCTGGGTCGAAGGCACCATCATTTTCATGATCGCCTCAATCCTGTCAGGCAACACTTTCCTCTTTCCCTTCTCTATCCGGTGACCCAGATACTGAACTTCAGATAAACAGTACTGTAACTTGCTGGGGGACACCTTGTGGCCATTTTCGGCCAAATGGTTCAGCAAGGCAATAGTGTCAATTCTACAAGCATCTTCTGTCTCTGACGCAACAAGGAGGTCATCTTTGTACTGTACGAGAACAGAGTTCTGCGGCAGTACTAGATTCTCAAGATTCTTTTTCAGCAGCTGATTGAAAATCGATGGGCTCTCAGTATACCCTTGAGGGTTACGACACCACGTTAAAACACGATTTTCCAGCTTAAATGCAAAAAGATATTGGCTCTCTTCGTGCAATGGAATCGAGAAGAAAGCCTGACACAAATCAATCACAGTAAACCACTCAGCCTGGTACGGTATCGGGAGCAATATCACTGAAGGATTCGGTACCACTGGACAACAGGGAACAACTATGTTGTTCACCTTTCGTAAATCCTGCACAATCCTGAACTTCCCGCTAGGCTTCTGCAAGCCCATGATCGGAGAGTTGCATGGACTGCCCATGATTTCCTTCAGAATTCCCTGTCTAATCATGGATTCGATCACAGGTTTTATTCCTGCAATAGTTTCCGGTGTCAACTTGTATTGGGGTGTTCTTGGAAACTCAACATTCTGTCTCACTTGAATCTTAACTGGCTCTACTCCTCGGATCAAGCCGATCTCCTCTCCTGTAAAGTCCCACACCTCTTGCCTGACTGAATCCCTCAAGTCCCAGGGGAGCTCCTCCACAGTTAAAGCAGGGTACAATTCTATGCACACACGCGTATTCGCAACCTTAAAGGCAGCATCATCATCATTTGTCTGCAACTCCACTCCCTTGGGGGTACAGTAGATGGTACAATTGAGTTTACACAGGAGGTCTCGTCCTAACAGACACACAGGGCTGGAATCACACACTACGAATTGGTGTCTGTCCCTGAAATTTCCTATCTTCACTGGGACTGGCTCAGTCAGTGGGTTCGTCATTCTCCTGTTTGCAACTCCTCCGACTTGGATAGTCCGTCCAGAGAGTGGTAGGTTAGGGACTACTGCAGACCGTACAGTAGAGCGAGTAGCACCAGTATCTACCAAAAAGGTAGTGGAGTGTCCATCCACATCAGCTTCTACAAATGATCCCCTCTGGTCTACCTCCAATACTGCCCCGAGGGTACAGTCCTCCTCTCCACTCAGACACCGTCCTGTCACTGGGTCAGAGTAATAGTATTCATCCCCTTCAACTATGAAAGGCATCTGTTGGTAAACCTTGCTCCCTGCCCCAATCTTCGGTGGCTGGGGAACCGGAGGCCTAGGGGCGAAGTCCCCCCTTTAGCCGCCTTGTACTTAGCTACTGTTGCTTTCGGCACCGGAGGGGCCTGGACCTCCTCCTCCTCCTCCTGTACTTGGTTTACCGGGTTATGGGTACACTCGCATCTCCAATGTCCGATCTCATGACACTGATGACACCTAGTCGTCTTTTTCAGAGTTGCCAGGTCTACTCTTGGCCTTGGACCGTCCTCACTGTCCCTTTTCTGACCACCCGATTTCCTACCTAATGTTCCGTTTCCCGACTGGCCCTGTCCTCCCGGTTGCATCTGGACTAACATCAGCTTATCCTTAAGCTTCCTGGTCTTAGAGTCTATCTCATCACTGCAGTACTTCGCGTACCTCAGAATCTCGCCAAGAGGCTTGTTCTGCCAACAAATTAGATGTTGTTGTATCATGAGACAGATATCGGGTCTCAGTCCCAGAACAAACTTGGACACAAATTGTCCTATGTCCTTTGGATACATCACCTCCAATCCACTGTACTGCTTGAATATCTGCAATAATCGCTCGTAATACTCATGGACTGTCTCCTTCGGTTCCTGCCTAGTCCGATCTATTTTCACCCAGTCGATGTCTTGTGGTGGTACCTTAGTTTTCAACCACGTGATCGCCTGGTCATACTTTATCATCACCCTGGGTGAGGGTTCATTTGTGGTCGCATCTCGCTCTGGCTCCACTGTGGGCCATTCAACGCTGACCTTGCACGCTATCCACAGGTCTCCTGGGACCACAATGTCAAACAGTGTGTTCAGATCGATCCACAGTACTTTTGATATCTTAACGAACCTCTCTACCTGCTTGTACCACTCCACTGGATTCTCTCGCAACTTTGGAAATGTGTTTGTAAAGGCAGCCAAATCTCCCCTACTCCAGGGTACATGCACATACCCCCCATGAGCCACCTCCCTCAAGGGGTACGCCTCCATATTCATCAACCCCCCTCCCGGAGATGTCTCAATAGCGCTCCGCCTAACGCTCTTTTTCTTCGACCACCTTTCCTCCCATTTTTCCAATTGGACCCATGTTCGGATTCCCACAATCAATTCCCTGATGTGGGTTTTTAATCCGATCACCCTCTTCTCTTCTAGATCTTGGTCCGAGTACTGCAGTCTATGGCCACCCTGTAATGCTTTCGTTCTTGTCAAATCCACTGAGTACTTGTTCGCTAATTCCACAGAATCCGCAAATCCACAGAAGCCCACAACAACTTCAGAGCCGCCACCAACGCTCACCATCAACTCATCAGAGAAACGAGGAAAAAAGCGATTGAAGACAGAATCTCCACCCACGCACACAACAGCAAGGAACTCTTCAGCATCATCAAGGAGTTCGCCCAACCCACCAGCGAGTCTACCGACATCTCTCCCTCGCAAGACCTCTGCGACAAACTCAGCACCTTTTTCCACCACAAAATCAAGAGCATCTACGACAACTTCAACGAAGACAACCAACACACTGAACCCTCACCAACCACCCCCGACACCCGGAAACCAGCGATTAATGACTGGACAGCCCTCACCACCAAAGACACACTGAAGACAATGAAGTCAATCCACTCGGAGGCCCCCACGGACCCCTGCCCCCACCACATCTTCAACAGAGCCGCTGACACCATCGCACCCATGCTCTGCCACACCATCAACCGCTCCTCTTTCCCCGACGGCTGTAAACACGCCGAGGTCAACCCCCTCCTGAAGAAACCCTCAGCGGACCCCACCGACCTCAAAAACTACAGACCCATCTCCCTGCTCCCTTTCCCAGCGAAAGTCATCGAGAAAGCCATCAACAGCCAACTCGCCACATTCATTGAAGAACACAACATCCTCGACTCCTCCCAATCTTGCTTCAGAAAAAACCACAGTACGGAAACCGCCCTCCTCGCCGCAACAGATGACATCCGCACCCTACTGGACAAAGGAGAAACAGTAGCCCTCATCCTCCTAGACCTATTAGCGGCGTTCGACACAGTCTCCCACCGCACCCTAATACGCAGACTCTACGACGCAGGAATCCAGGACAAGGCCCTCGACTGGATCTGCTCCTTCCTCTCCGGCAGGACGCAACGGGTCAGACTCCCCCCTTTCCTCTCAGACCCCACACCTACCACCTGCGGAGTCCCCCAGGGCTCCTCCCTCAGCCCGACGCTCTTCAACGTCTACATGGCTCCACTTGCCCGCATCGTCAGAACCTAGGGACTCAACATTGTGTCATACGCAGACGACACCCAGCTCATCCTCTCCCTATCCAACGAGCCCAACACCGCCAGACACAACTTTCGAGAAAACATGGAAGCCGTCGCCAAATGGATGAAAAACAGCTGCCTACAACTAAACACCAACAAAACAGAAGTACTCATCATGGGCCCAAACCCCGATGCCTGGAGCGACACCTGGTGGCCCACCGCCCTCGGAAACCCGCCAACCTCCACAGACCACGCACGCAACCTGGGAATCATCCTGGACTCCGAGCTCAAAATGGACCGCCAGATCAACTCTGTCTCATCTTCCTGCTTCCACACCCTCCGCCTCCTTCGTAAGACCTTCAAATGGATCCCCCTTGAACACCGAAAGACAGTCACTCACGCCCTGGTCACCAGCAGACTCGACTACGGCAACGCACTCTACGCCGGAATAAACAAAAACCTCATCCGCAAGCTACAGAACATCCAGAACGCCGCCGCAAGACTGGTCCTCAACCTGCCAAAACACTGCCACATCTCCCAGCACCTGCGCACACTCCACTGGCTCCCCGTCGAGGCAAGAATCACCTTTAAGATGCTCACACACGCACACAAGGCCCTCCACGGCACCGGACCAGCATACCTGAACAGCCGGCTCAAATTCCACACACCCCAAAGGACCCTGCGATCAGCCCAGCTCTCCTACGCCGAGGTCCACCGCACCAGAAAGACCAGATCGGGAGGCCGCTCCTTCTCCTTCCTCGCGGCCAAAGCATGGAACGCCCTTCCGCTCCACCTCAGACAGACAAAATCGCTCCCCATCTTCACAAGAAACCTCAAAACCTGGCTCTTCGACAGACCCCCTCCTTGATGGAATGGAACCTGCACCCCCCCACCCCTAGCGCCTTGAGACCCTTACGGGTGAGTAGTTGTGCTTTAACAAACTCCTGATTGATTGATTGGCTAATTCAGATAATTTCTCATGAGCTGTCCTGGCTCTGCCAGTAACATCTTTTGCTACAAACAACAGTTCATCTGGTTCGTAAAGTTCTATTCTTTCCAAGGGCAATGTACCTTCCACTATTTCCTCCACCTCTGATTTAAGTCTCAGCACATCAATTCTCCTTGCCTTAATTGCCGCCCTCAATGTACCTTGACTAGATGTTTCACTAGAGTCCCTTCCTTTACCTTCCTTTACATTCCTGACTCACTCGTCTGTCTTCCTCAGGTGAGTTATGGGGAGCCCTTCCTCTTTCCCAGCTTTCGCGGTCCCAGTCCTGTCTTCTATCGGTAGGTGCATGGGTGGACGTTCCCCTATTCTCCTCACTCCCACGGTCCCATTCGTGCCTGCTTCCATTAGCCGGACCTGTCCCCTACTGGGCCCAAGCCGCTCTCCATTAGGACGCCACCGTCCATGACAGATGCTTCCCTGCCCATTGCTGGTGCTGGCCTTCCCTCTATCTCAGGGTTATATGGAGGTGGTCTCTCCGACAACAGTCTCTCTATCACGCTGTCGTCTGTCCCACTGTTGTCATCCTCTGTGCTCTTTCTCTGTGCATCCCCTACATTCTCCAACAATGGGTATAGCCTGTCTCCTTCGATGGTCTGCACTCTCCACCTCTTGGCCAGTGCATCCCAACTCGCATCCTGGACCGCCCTAACTGATCTCTTCACTCTTTCCTGTCTCCTATCTCTGTTCTTTTCATAGGCTGCCCTGATCCACGCATTTAATGCTTCAAACTGCGTTGGTCTAGGCAAAGGCCGCAAAGAAGCCATAGTCGCTTTTAACTGGTACAACACCTCCAATCTAAATGTTCCATATCTAGGAAAGGTCAATTCCTCGCTTCCGTCTGTCATCTTACACCAGTTCTCAGGCCACAATATGGTATGCAACCCAACATTCGTGGCCATGTAATGAGCTGGCGTATCCTCGGGTGGAGCCTCTACCCCACCCCGAGGTTCTAACTTCTTTTCTCCCTAGAAACAATCTTGCAACACTTTTAAGCATTTCATGATGAAAACCGCAACATTTCTTTGTTTACAGCGCTCTTTTACTTCCCGATGACATTCCACCAATCCTAGCGCGGCTTCACACTAACCGCCCTATCCCAGCGCGGCTTTCTCTGACGTCACTCCACCAATCCCAGCGCGGCTTCACTCTAACCGCCCTATCCCAGCGCGGCTCTTTTTGACGTCACTCCTCCGCTTCGCAGCAGTTCTCCTCCTCTCTCAGCTCGTCTCCCGGTCACGCATGCGTCCCAATCATACACTTGAAATGATCACTTCCGACCAAGCAACCACTTCCTTGACTGTATGTCCACAGTCTGACTGTAATTGTCACCAAACTGGCAAATGTCTGTCCACCAAACGACCAGGCAATCGTCTTACTGATAGGTTACACACACACGGCAACTTCCGACCAACGTCCGTTACCCACGCACTCACACATTCGTTCCCCCTATCTCGGTCCTGCGGGCGATCAATGGTACCTCATGATCCCCTTACAATGGTCGACAATTACTGTAGGTATTCGATACACCCGAACCACTTAAACTCTCCTTGAGCCTAAGATTTTCACCGGTTGCGCGCGCTCACAACCTGATCTCCTTTCACACTACAGGCACTCAAATCCGTGAGACAATACAACTCAACAACACAATGCACACCGCAATCTAACACGCATGACCCTTTTCATACTCACTCTCTTACGACCTGCTGCTTTCTGCCGCACCGTTACGTTCCATCATTTTCCATGGAACGCCATCTTCCATCTGCGGTCCTCTGGACGCTCATCACCAGATCTCTATGGGCCTTGGGGAAATCTTAACCTAATCTAGATTACCCTCACTCCAGAAGATAAACCATCCTACTCTGCTACCAACTGGAAAGGCGGGATTTTCTTCTAGAGTCAGTTTACTATTCTCCAGAATCCCGGTCACAGGTCGACTAGACCTTTTTACCTGTCATAGAGTGAAATAGGCAATCCATTTATACAACTAGTCAATCACTTTCAGTCAATGCCCATTAGTTTCCTCAAAGAACCACCAACTAAGGACCAAGTTCAAAATTTTATTACAAAGCCAAAGACAGTTGGATGTATAAACATCTCAGCAAAAGGTTCAGAAGATAAACAGGAACTAATACAAACATAATCCTACGGAAAATTCTCAGTCGGCATAGGAACAATACAAGAATTAGTTCCAGAATCATCAGGCTAACAAGGATTGCTATGACCTGAGTTTTAGTATGCATTTGAAAAAGGATAAAATCCAGGTTAATCTGTCCCTACACTGTACTAAGTGACATCCCTACTCAACAATGTCCCAACCTAGCAAAGGTGTCAGCCGTGGTGACTTCCTAAGAAGTTCACTCACTTTCCTTCGATCTCGATCTCCAGGTTACTCAGTCATAGCTAAGCTCTCTGCCTGACCAACCGCTCTCTCTGACTTCCAGTCCATCTGCTCTACCTCCACCCTCGGGGTGCTGTCCCTAACACAAAACCCCACAATGCGGACGACACGCCCAAAGGTACGCCCCTCTCGAAGGTGTTGGTTTTCAGAATTTTCCACCATGGCATCTCTCCATCCTTGTCCGTTAGAGCGTCCTTGGGTCCCAGACTCTTCTTCGCTTCTGGTTGCTTCCCTAAATTCCTCAGTCACTCCTCCATGTCTAGGTCTACCATCTTAACACTCATACACAATGGGCCCTTTTTCTGCACTATCTACTTAGTCTGGCGCCTGCAAAGGAACACATGTGAATAGGCTCACAATTTCAAATGTTGCAGTTCTTTAACTAAAAGCAACTTTCTCAAAACATTTTTATGGTTTATTGTTAAGCAAAGCATTTTCAATCAGGCCTACACGATTTCCATGAACTAGGCCTCTGCACGTTTATGTGCACTAATCATGCTAACCTAAGAAATACATTTTACATTCTTCAACATCAATCTTTAATGCAAAATACAATTCTCTACCCAGGGTACTTAATCACATTTGACATTACAACTGTGAGTTTAATAAGCAAAGCTAAAGGCACAATGGTGATTTATTAAACACTCTTTTTAATGAAATACTTCACAGCAAACGACATCTCTATGTTAAACAGCATTACTGATTTTTAAAGCACATTACATTAACCTTTAGTGTAACTCTTATACCGTCTACATTAGTTTTCAAACCTACATTACATTTGAACACAGTTATTAAGTCCTCTATATATGTGGGTGCAGACTACTCGTGGATATGATGCACCCCTACAGAATTTTCTTCATTTTAGCGCTCTCTCAAGGGTTCAGATATAGTTTTGGGTTATGGGGTACAGGGGTAGTTTTAGGGTTTAGGGATAGGTATGGTTTTTGAGGTACAGGGGTATTTTTAGGATTCAGGGCTAGGTTTGGGTTTTGGGGTATAGGGGTATTTTCAGGCTTCAGGGGTAGGTTTGGGTTTTGGGGTACAGGGGTATTTTAAGGGTTCAGGGCTAGGTTTGGGTTTTGGGGTACAGGGGTATTTTTAGGGTTCAGGGGTAGGTTTGGGTTTTGGGGTTCATGGGTATTTTAGGGTTCAGGGGTAGGTTTGGGTTTTGGGGTATTTTTAGGGTTCAGGGTAGGTTTGGGTTTTGAGGTACAGGGTATTTATAGGGTTCAGGGCTAGGTTTGGGTTTTGGGGTACAGGGTTATTTTTAGGGATAGGTTTGGGTTTTGGGGTACAGGGTATATTTATAGGGTTAAGATGGGTTAGTGTTTAAGAGTGTTGGGGTATTTTAAGGAGTAAGGGTGGGTTATGATTATGGGGTGCAGGGGTATTTAAAGGGAGCAGGGTGGGATTCGTTTTTAGGGTGTAAAGGGTAATAAAATAAAATTATAAAAAAAATATTATAAATAATGCAATTTAAAAGAATAAATGTTTTAATTAAATAAAAAATGTGTATATATATATATATATATACATATATATATACACACACATATATACAAACATATATTTGATGTTTTAATAATGTACTTTTACAATGGATATGACTTTACCACACATGCATTTGTGTTATAATGGCATGCGTGATAAAGTCATATGCGTTGTAAAAGTTTTAGAAATGATGTCTTTGCGGAGTAATAGTCCCGGGTTATAAAAATTGCGGAGTGATGGTATGCGGGATGTTGGTTTGCGGAATATCATCACAAATTCCGGGGGGAGGGATAGTCCCTTTCTTGCTATTTATGTGGAGCCCGGCCTTGTGTCCAGATGTGCGTGGCGCGAGGCCTGTGCGCAACAGAAGTGGAAAATCTCCAGTGTGCGCATCAGGCACCACCGGAAGTTATGGCAAGATTACATTTCCTGCACAATGACCCCTGTTTGCGCTCCTTCCGGCCCTTGGGAATAGGGGTGCCTATTCTGCCTATGCCTGACCTCCATACAGTAAAGCAGGTGCACGTCACTGGGAGCGTGGGGCAAGCACACCCGGAGCTGGAATGTACAGAACCTGGGAAGAAAAAAACAATGAAATATTGGGCACAATGCTCGCTTTTTTTCCCATAATCCCGCGCCCCGCACAGGCCAACGCCCCCAGCACACGCCTACAGCACACGATATGAGGCATGGCATGAAGGGCGGAACGTACCACACGCCCCCAGTATCACGCCCCCAGCACACGCCCAAAGCAGACACGCCCACAAGGGACTACTTTGCTGGCACGGTTCTTTTACCTTTTAAATGTATATGGTGCGCGTCTGCATAGCCTATGTCCTTCTGCTTCAATTGCCCTTTCCAACGCTGTATTGGGTGTTGTGATTGGTGCTGTGGTTCCTGAGATTACCCGCCTCAAAGGTTTTGGCTCTCTCTTTATTATATTAGTATAGATAAGGATTTAACACTAAATTTGAAAAAAGCCTTTACAATGGTGTGTGGGCAAGGGAAACCAAAAACAAATATTCAACAAGTAAATAGTGTTCCTATCAAAGCAACAAATTCATTTGTATATCTGGAACTAGTTTACAATGCAAAGGGACATTGGAGAACCCAGATTGAACAATGTAAACTGAAATTTGTAAGGTCGACTGAGGCAATCTTCAGATTTTCAAAAGAAAATCAGTAATAAACCAAACAAGGAAATCATGACTTTATATAATAGCAAGTGCATTAGTGGAACTTGTGATGGAGCAGCACTTTGGGGGGGGGGGGGGGGGGCGGCAAACTGTGCATCCCTTCAAACCCAAGAAAACTTTTTCTCACAAGGACTGCTTGCTGTACCAAATTCCACTCCCAGATATAGTGTGCATAAAGAACTTGGGGCATGATATGTTAGTGATTTCATAAGCACCATAAGTTTAAACACTTGGTATGGGATATGGACCATGGGAGTAAAATCCCGTGGCTGATATTTATCAGAAATATTTTAAAGGAATGTGTTGTGGATGTTGATCTAGAAAACCTTTCCCAAATACTTTAGTATGATAAAAAAAATTAAAAAGTAGTTTGGTGGACTCACGTACATGGTTGAGGGAAGTTGATGCTAACACGAAACTCTTGACAAAGTAATACTGTGAGAGGACCTTTGGATTTGGGACACAAAATTATCTATTACAGGTCACAAACACAACACACAGATTTTACCTTACAAGACTACGGATGGGCTTGGCTCATTTTCTAATAGTCTTTCCAAAAATGGGCAAGTGGAACCAACATTTGTCAAAGTGCCCTTGTGATGTCAAATCAAATCAGACAACATTGCCCTTTATTTTGTTCTGCAACTTTTATAGAGAGCTTAGGAAGTGTTTTTTACGACCTTTTTCTTAAAGGAGAGGTTATTTTCGTATAGACCTTCCTTCGAATATATCTGTAGCCTAGGTAATCTTAAAGTCTGTAATGCTGTGGTGGTTTTTCTTAAGAAGGCAATTAAAATAAGACACAACAATTCACATCTTTAAGCACTTGTCTATGAACAGTTCGGGCATAATACGATGAATGATGATTGTACTGTATATCTGGTGTTCGTTATAAATATATATCTTAGCACTCTGCACTTTATTTCTTGTATCAAACCTTTAAATATTGAGATGTTAAACACTACAGTTAATTTAAAAAATTTACTAAGTTATTTATATTGTGAATAGAAAATTTCTCGCACGCTCCAGTATTGTATCAAATTGAATATTTTGCACATAAAGTCTGTTGGGGATTAGTTGCTAGGCTTTTTTATCATGATCTTTTTTTATCTAATTCTACAGCCTTGCGATGTACAGATGTTTTATGATTTTTAGGATGCTTTTATGGTTTGTGATTTTAAACTGAATAAAGCTTATTGAATTGTATTGAATTGAAAAGGTGGGTCATTGTCAGATTGTAGAATGGCTGGAACATCCCATGTCACAAAGATGCCATCCAGTCTCTCAATGACTCTTTATTGAGTGATGGATGAGTGATCCTCAATGAATGGAAATTGTGAGTATTCATCCACAATCACCATCAAGTGATGTCCGTTGCCCAGTGGACTGAAACATTCAATGGCTATTCTCTCCCAGGCATGATTTGGGAGATCTGACGTGTTTAGGGTGTGTTGAGTAATGTTTGTAAATAGGCAGTTGCATAGATGACAGGCCTTTATTTCCTTCTCAACTCGCTCGTTGAGATATGGAAACCAGATGCGGTCTTGCAGAGTTATGGACAGTCCAACTTTGACATTTCAGGTTTTTTTTCATATTCCCCCTCACTGGCGAGAGGTTGAGTGTGTTGGTTCCATGACTGATGTGTAATTATATCTTTCAACTTTAGCATGTCACTATTGTGGCTCATGGCAGTGATAATTTGGGATAACGTAATGGCAACTGGTGTGTTTGATTTTACCATGAAGTTGATATAAGTTTCAGCTGACTTGAATGGAGGGCCATGACCTTGAATGGGCACTCTGGAAAAGTAGTCAGCATGGTTCTGATCCTTTCCTGCATGAAACACAATGTTATAATTGCACCTGTATAGCCATAGTCCCCAGCATTCAATGAGAGAAGACATCTTGGCAATGGCTTGTTTAATTTTCCTAAATCTGTTCTCACATTCATGTGACCACTGAAATGAAACATTATTTTTCCTGAACTCTCTTCAAGAAGCACTTAAAGTGGCAAAGGCTCATATATATCTAGAATAGTTGCTGGCAATGTCAAGAAATGAACACACCATGGAAACATCTTATAGGGGTTCAGCATTTGACAGTGCCTGTACTTTAGCAGAATCTGGTATCATACCCCATCAGAAAAGATATGTCCAAAGAATTGTAGCTTTGTCTTATGTAACTCGCATTTGTCTGTATGCAAAGTCAAACCAGCTTTGGCAAGTAAACGACATACTTGTGTAAGTGCTTCATCAGGTTCTTTTTGTGTAGCTCCAAAAACCAATATGTCATTGCTGTAATTGAATGCATTCATTACAGGCTGTATGTTACAGTGAACCCAAAGCGTAGTCTTTTGTA